>NW_025113170.1:0-93131 GCF_010416935.1 Polistes fuscatus | reverse complement strand
TATCCACGATTGTGCGAAGGGTATGAAGGTGTTGAGCTTCTAGCTTGGAAATGTGCTGTATCGCTGCTATACCGCATAGCGGTTATCCATATTTCCAGATTGGTTTTATAATTGTTTTTTAAATTCTTAGTTTATTCTCTATACTAAGTTTCGATTTTTTGCATGTTAGCTAAGCAATTTGTCTCCTTTTAAACGAATTTGTTCGATTTTGGCATATATGCTTTTTCCATGTTGTTTAGGAATTAGGTGGTAGTGCCAAATAGTTGACCGTCGATACTTTTGGAATTTTTGTATTATATAATTGTAGTTCTGGCATTTTGTTTTTTCCTCAGTTTAAACGTAATGTGCTTACATTTAGTGGAGTTTACTTTGATTATTTTATTATGTTACCATTCTTCGAGGAATTTGATTTGGTTTTGTAACAATTAAACTGCTCGAGTGGATATTTGTTTTGCGGTAAACATTTGCCGTGTCGTCTGCAAATGTTAAGACAGTACAGTTAGCGTTTATTGGTATGTCTGTCGTATAGAGAATGCTTAACGGTATGTTAAAATTGGTATGTTTCCGTATGCTATGCTTAACATTTTTAGTTACTTTGTTTAGTAATCTTTTAATACTCTGTTGTTTTATTTTTCTGTCACCTAGCTTTAACTTGCCTTTTTACTAATATTTTATGCAAAATTCTGCTAGGGATATGACGGTATTTTTCTGGGTAAAACATTTATTGTAGATGCCCACGCTGCTTCTTGTATAGCACCTTTTAGGTTGTTTACTGCATTTTTTATTTGTAATGTAATCTTTAGCGGAATGTTAGAGTTTAATTTGGATTTTAAAGTTTCTTTAAAGATCATCTAATTTGTGTTCCCATTGCACAGCGTTGGTAATTTTTTATACAGGATCGGTTTGTTTTAGTAAGTTATTATTATAGGTGAATGGTCTGAACTGCGATCAAGTTATGATTTAGTTTTGAAGTGAATAATGCTTAGCCTTTTCGGACGCCGAAGTCTATTAAGTGGAGAGTTTTATTAGAAGCTAATGGAGAGTATGTTGGTTCACCTGTCGTGAGGATGTCTAGGTTGCGTTTGTTATGTAGGAGTTTAAGATTTTACCTCTTGGTGAAGTTGTTTTTCATACCCAAATTTGGATGTTTAGCTTTAAAGTTGCAAGCTGCTATAAATTTATTACCTTTCTTGAAAGGTTGTTCCATTGGTCGATTGTAATTTTAAATTTTTGCGGTGCATAGACAGTCGATAGTCTAATTGAATTACCCTGTGTTTTTTAAAGTTATTGTGATTGCCTTAAAGGTAATCGTTGTCTGTTTTACTGTGTAGATGATGTTATATCTCGCTCTTAATAATTAGGTAGTTGCAAAATGCGCTTTACCTGAAGAATGTTCTGTTTCCTACATGGTGTAGAATGGAATATTTATTTAATTTTCGCCTTTGATATGAGTTTTCAGATACGAGTGGAATGTCTATATAATGCGTGTATATGAATGCTTTGGTTTCTTGTATTCGTTGTTTTAATCCGTTGCTGTTCCAAATCGCTATTTTTATTGTGAATCCATCACTTGTTATTAAGAAGCGTTTTTGTTAATAGTTTAGCATTGTTGTAATTTGTTGCGTTTGTTTTTTCAAAAGTGAATTTTGCTCTATTCTTTGTGGTTATGATTTCTGTATTTTTAATTAGATTGTTTTAGTAGTTCTTTAAAGTCCGATTTCTTCTCAGTGTTTAAGTATTTTGTATTTGTATGTGCTCGCTTAGCTACTCCGGCGTAGCTTCTTCTTGATTCGCTGAGTTAAACTATTAGTGTATTATCCTAGTCGGCATTTAAGTTTTTTATATTGTAGTATGTTTCTTCGTAAGGATCGTCTAGAAAACGTTTACCAATAATTATTTCTCAGCGTTGGATACAGTTTTTGTTGTAGTTATTTTCTCGTCTGACATCCTTTGTAATTTGCTGGGTGGTTACCGTTGCAGTTTACACATATGACATTTTCTATTTTGCCCTCTTGAGAACAGAGTGCTATTAAGTTATTTTTTGCCCATTTTACACATGCAAGATTTCTGTTAAAGTAATTTTTTGTGTGCCCATAGGCTTGGCATCTCGTGCATAGAGGTATTTCTCTTTTAGTTTTCGGTAGTTCTACTTTAATTATTGTATTAGGCAGGGTAATCTCGTATATATTTTTGTTATTATCCTGATGAGCTGGTTCGATAAGATATAAAGGTAGCGGCTGTTTGGTATAGAATTTTATTTCATTATTTATAGATCAAACCTTGTGGCCAATTTTCTTTAATTCATTTGTTATTTTAACTATGTTGGACTTGGGATGAAGTCCTCGAATTACGATTTTATAGCTCTTCACGTTTTTTTTCTGATACGTGTGATATCCCGCATTTTTAGTTTTTGGTGCATTTATTACCTTTCTGAAAGTATCTGGTGTGGTAGTTTGTACTTTCACTTAGTTGTCCTTAAGTTGTTTTATTATATAATTTTTTTTATAAGCTGTTTCATCCAGTAACTCGAGCAGAGTGTCGATGATTCTTGCGTCGATGTATATTGGAGATGGCTTTACTGCTTTTTATTTTCCACAGTGCATTTTAACTGTTAAGAAATATGACGAATATATATGTGTAAAGAAAACAACGTCACACATGTCGAAGTACTTTTCTATAATTTATATTTGCCGCCAGACTGGCAATCTTATCATAGGTCCTGACGGGCACCTGAGATGTAGCTATATAAGTTGGTAGATAACTTCAGGAAGAGTGAGATTAAAATTCGCTCAGAAAGATAGAAGATAATAAAAGTAATGACTCTAAACGATGTTTCTTTTGTTATATAGAGAAACGCAATTACGTCTTTGTTTATTAGTAAAAGACAAAAGATCATTTATATATGTATTTCAGTAAATAAGTACTATGTAAAAAAGAGGGTAAGAAGCGACGTTTATTTACTTAGTGGTTCAGTAGACTGTTGACTAAATCGAAAACCTATGACCGTGGGTCATAACATTGACCTATGAATAAATTACGTATTGAGTTTGGTTAAATAATTTTTTAAAAATAAGATTTTCCTTATGTCTTTTCACTCAATAACTGATCTACTACAATAGACGCTAGAAGCGAATTTTATCCGAATTTGACCCCCGCAGCCGAAGATTCGCTTTTTCTGCTTTAGACATTAAAATTCTATTTTTTTACTTAGTCGATAAACTAAATATTTAACTAAAATGTACGTTAGATATAAGATGGAGGTAATTGTATGCTGCTCGCAGCTTTTTATATTAATATGTCCTTTGATACGCATCGTATTTTTTTAATAAAACTGAATTAAAAAAAACTTGATTTGCTAAAGATGATCTGATAGACCGCCAGCAAAAAAGACACACTAGATTTCTTTTTTTGCAACAATCAGAAAGCAGTAATAAAATTATGAAAAAAAAAACAATTGCTAATCATGGAAAAATACAATAACTTGCTCGCACTTACGCTTTTTATATTATAATACACTTTGTTACGCATTCAATTTTTATGCTAAAACTGAATTTAAAAATAACTTTTATTGCTAAAAGATGATCTGAGACTGTAAGTATAAAAAAAACTTAATGATACACTTTTTTCAGAAAATCAACAAAACATTAAAACGACAGTAAAAAAAAAATTGCTATCATCGAAATATATATAATTTGCCTGCACTAACGCTTCTTAGAATTAATTACGTATTGAGTTTGGTTAACTTAAAATTTTTAAAGAAATAAGATTTCCTTATGTCTTTTCACTCAATTACTGATCTACAATATACGCTAGAAGCGAATTTTATCCGAATTTTGACCCCCGATCCGAAAAGATTCGCTTTTTGTTCTGCTTTAGACATGAAAATTCGATTTATTTTACTTAGTCGATAAACAAATATTTAACTAAATGGTACGGTTAGATATAATATGGTAGGTAATTGTATGCTGCTCGCATGCTTTTTATATTATAGGTCCTTTGATACGCATCTTATTTTTTTATAATAAAACTGAAATTAAAAAAAACTTGATTTGCCTAAAAGATGATCTGATAGACCGCGCCAGCAAAAAGACACCTAGATTTCTTTTTTTTGGCAACATCAAAGAATCGGTATAAAATTATGAAAAAAAAACAATTGCTAATCATGGAAAAATAACAATAACTTGCTCGCACTTACGCTTTTTTATATTATAATACACTTTGTTACGGCATTCATTTTTATGCTAAAACTGAATTTAAAATAACTTTATTGCTAAAAGATGATCTGATAGACTGTAAGTATAAAAAAAACTTATGATACACTTTTTTCAGAAAACAACAAAACATTAAAACGACAGTAAAAAAAAAAAATTGCTTATCATCGAAATATATATAATTTGCCTGCACTAACGCTTCTTATATTATTATGCAATTGTTGCACATTCAATTTTTATAATACAACTAAAATTTAAAAAAACTTTTATTGCTTAAAGATTATCTAATAGACCGCAAGCATAAAAAAAAACTTAGATTTGTTCACTCTTTTCAACACATTCAATACAGCGCTAAAACTTATAATTTAAAACCAATGGCTGAGTATAAAAAGGTAGTTGTATTCTGCTAGCACTAACGCCTTTTATATTATATTTACTTTTTACGCATTAACTTTTTTTATTTAGGAATTTAAAAAAACTTTCATTGCTCAAAAATGATCTGATAGACAGCAAGCTTCAATACCACTTAGATTTGTATTCTCTGTTCAACACATTCATAAAGCGCCAAAACTTTTTAATTTAAATAACAATTGCTGGGTAAAAAATTTATATTCTGCTAGCTCTAACGCCTTTAATTATTTTGAAATTTCTTACGGATTCACTTTTTTTATAATGCAACTAAATTTAAAAAAAACTTTCATTCCTAAAAAATGATCTGATAGACAGCAAGCTTCAATATCACTTAGATTTGTAAAATCTTTTAAACATTAACACGGCGCGCACACTTTTCAATTTAAAAACAATTGCATTGTATAAAATGGGGTTGTTTTCTGCTTGCACCTACGTCTTTTATTATTGCAGTTTGTTACGCATTATCTTTTTTTTAATACAACTTATATTTAAAAAAACTTTTATGCTAAAATGATATGATAGAAAGCAATCATAAATAGCACTTATATTTGTACAGTCTTTTCAACACATTTAATACACCGCTAACAATTTTTAATTAAAACAACAATACCAGGGTATAAAAAGGTATTTCTATTCTGCTCGCACTAACGCCTTTATATTATTATAAAATTTCTTACGCATTCCCTTTATAATAATTCAACTAAATTTTTAAAAAACTTTCATTGCTAAAAAATGATCTGATAGACAGCAAGCTTCAATATCACTTGGATTTGTATTCTCTGTTCAACACATTCAATACAGCGCTAAAACTTTTTAATTTAAAAAACAATAGCTGGGTATTAAAAGGTAGGTGTATTTTGCTCGCACTAAAGCCTTTTATACGAATATTCAGTTTTTTTATATTACAATTGAATTAAAGAAAAACTTTCATTGCTAAATGATGATCTGATAGATCGCAAGCATAAATAGCACTTAGATTTGTACACTCTTTTTAACACATTAAATACACCACTTACAATTTTTAATTAAAATAAAAATAACTTGGTATAAAATGGTAGTTGTGTTCTGCTCGCACTAACTCCTTTTTTATTAATATTCACTTTTTTATATTACAATTAAATTTAAAAAAAACTATCATTGCTAAATGATAAGCTGATAAATCACAAGCATAAATAGCACTTTGATTTGTACAGTCTTTTTAACACATTCATACACCGCTAACAATTTTTAATTAAAACAACAATAACAGGGTATAAAAAGATATTTCTATTCTGCTCGCGCTAACGCCTTTATATTATTATGGAATTTCTTACGGATTCACTTTTTTATAATACAACTAAGTTTAAAAAAAAATTTCATTGCTAAAAAATGATCTGATAGACAGCAAGCTTCATTTTCACTTTGATTTGTAAACTTTTTAAATACATTTAACACGCCGCTCACACTTTTCAATTTAAAAAACTATTGCTTTGTATAAAATGGTAGTTGTATTCTGCTTGCACTTACGTCTTTAATATTATTATGCAGTTTGTTACGCAATCACTTTTTTTATAGTACAATCATATTAAAATAAACTTTTATTTCTAAAAGATGATCTGATAGACCGCAATAATAAATAGCACTTAGTATATTACACTCTTTTTACAGATTAAATACACCGCTAACAATTTTGAATTAAACAACAATAACTGGGTATAAAAAGGTAGTCGTATTCTGCTCATACTAACGCTTTTTATATTAATATAAGACTATTTATGGTGTAGGTCGAATTCAGTTAAAAACAAAATTGTGTTTCTGTAACGAGAAGATTTGAACTTTTATTTTAAAACTTATGTGAATAATATTTACATATCTTACCTGAAACGAGAAGAAACGAAATTTAGTGTTCGTTATAAACCGTATCGTCCCTACTGCTCAAGTAAACGCTTGTGACTGATCTCGCAACTCCTATCTATTCCCCCTCTCTTATACAACAGCTGACTTATATATTAATTGTATGTATCGAGACGATTTTGATTACCGCGGTAAATTAATTAAAGAGTATTTCTTTACATCTTCCATCCCGAAGGAGAAAATATTTACATTTTCTTATGAATAATGTACACATAATATAATTATCTTATAACTAAATCAGCAATTAACAAAAACCCTTTTTTTTTATGAATTTCATTTTATTGCTGGAATCAATCTTGATACATGGAATAAATTTAATATTTGTCTTTTCCGTCCCATGTAAATTTCAAATATTGAGTTCAAAAGTTTTTTTAAAATTTCATAGGGTCCACTTCTCAATTCATCTAGGTTTTTCTATTTAACTTGTTCACATTCTCCACGTATACCAAATCGCCTGCGGACAACATCAACTGTTTTCTTTTTTTATCATAGACCTGTTTATTTTACTTATGGGATTTTTTTGAGTTTTCCAACGCTATTATTTTATCTTTTGCCCAATCTTCCTTAGTGATTGTTATTTTTAATTCTTTAGGCAGTGTTGTGGAGTTTTTTCCATACATCAGGTATGAAGGAGCAAATCTTGTGATACTATTTTTCGTGTTGTTGTAATTTTTCACACATTCTTGTGCTACCGTTGTCCAAGCTAAGTTCTTCTTGTTTTCATTCATTTTGCATCTGATCCTGTTGACGAGTTTCTGATTCAATCTCTCGTTCAAACCATTTGAGAACGGGGAATCAACACTTGTAAAGATGATAGGTATATTTTTTTCTTCTAGGTACTCTCGGAACTCTTTTGAATCTATCCCGGGATATTGATCGGCTAAAATGCTTCCAATTTCTTCCGTTTCTGCGACCATATCTACCAATTTAATAAAATCGGGTGCACTCAGAAATTTATACGTTCGTATGTAGGCATATCGTGTGAAATGGTCGACTAAGAGGTGTAGGTATCTCTTTGTCGAGCGTGATAACCGCTATGGTGTCTAATAACCTCCATATGGTGTCTATTGACATAATCTGATGTGGTTCTGTCGCCGGGCCTAATTGTGACATTACGCCGTATTTTTGTTGTCCTCTTGTTATATTTTTGATGCATGTCAGACAATCTCTACGAATTTTTTTTATATTTTCTGTCAAATTTTCGGCTGTATAATATGGACTGATATTTTGATGCATCTGTCTTATGCCTATATGACCTAAATTCTCATGGATATCTTTAAAAATCGTAAAGCTGAATTCTTCTGACAAGATAATTTTCTCTTTGGTATTCATTTTTTTATAATAAATGTTATTTTTGGCTATCAATTTATCTTATCTTGTTTGTATTTTATTGTTCTTCTTTTTGTCTCCGACAATATTTTCAAATTTTATCATATTTACAGTTTTTAGTTGTTCTCTAAAATCTTCGTCTGAGTTCAGTACTGGATTCCTACTAAGACAATCCGCCTTTTGGTTATATTTTCCTGGAGAGCATTGAATTTCAAGATCGTACTGAGATAAATAGTTTGTTTAATCTCCCAATTATTATCTGTTCGCGATTTAATATTTAGATTTTCTAATAGCTTGTGATCTGAAATTACCTTGAAATTTCTGCCCAGTGGTAGGTGCTGCCACTACTGTAAGCATTCTTTTACTGCTAAGCATTCTAAGATCGTTTCTTTTTTCTTTTTCCGTGCTGTATTTAATTTTTTTGAAAAATATCAAACGGGTTTTTCCTCTCCATTTTCTTGAATTTTTTTCAATATTGCCCCAAGTCCTAGAAAGCTGGCATCTGTATGGATCCGTATTGGCAGTTTTGGGTCAAAAATTGTAAAAACTGGCTGTAAGCATAGTATTCATATCATCTCACCGAAAGATTTCTGGCATTCTTTGGTCCATTTTAACTCTTGGTCTTTCCGCAATAAATTGTGTAGCGGGTCTAACTTTATAGCTATGTTGGTACATACCTATGATAAACATTTATTTTGCCTAGAAACTGTCTTACATTCTTTTTTGTAGTTGGCATTGGAAATTTTTTTATCGCAATTAGATTGTCGTTTAGAGGTTTGACCGTATTTTTTTGTATAATATGACCCAAGTATTTCACCGAGTCTCTTGCAAAAGCGCATTTCGAGAATCTCAATCTTAATCCCTCCTTCTTTATGGCTTGAAACAGCCGCTTACGTGATTCATATGTTCGTTGAATGATTTGGAAAATATTAGTAAGTCGTCAATATAACAGACGGTGAACTCTGCAAGATTGGTTTTTCTGATTATGTTACTCATTATCCTTATAAATATCCCTGGTGAGGTCTTAAGTCCAAATGGTAAACAAGTCCACTGGAAGTTTCCTACTTCTGTAACGAATGCTGTTTTATATCTGTCTGACACTCGTAAAGGGACGGACCAGAATGCTGAGTTTATGTCTAGCGTCGAAAAATATTTACAGTTTTTGTTTTAATCACAAGGTCTTCAATCAAAGGGAATGGTTGCGATTGTGGAACAACGATTTTGTTTAAGTCCCTGAAGTCAATGCATAATCTCGATTTCCTGTTTTCTTCTTTTTTGAATGCTAAAGTAACTGGTGCGGCGAACGGGCTGTATGATTCCTCTATCCATCTTTTATCTAATAATTTTGCTACTTGTTATTAAATTTCCTTCTTGTTTTCTACTGTGCGTCGATATGGTCTTTTATTGCAATATTTCTCTGCGTGTAAAGCGATTTGTGCTTCATAGTTTTTCACCTTTCCTAGATCGTATTTATCTTTTGCAAAAATTGAAGTATTTTAATTTATTAGTTCTTTTATTATAAGTCTTTCTTTATTATTAAGATTATTTATATCAATCTTAAAGTCTTCTTCTTTGACATTCTCGTTGAAATTAACCAACATTATCTCTTCTACGCTTTTATTCATTAAGTTTTTATCAATCATACTATTACTTTTTTTTTCTTCGCTAATCTTTTGGTTTTTTTTTTTCTCCACTTGACTGACTGTTAAGTTTTCATCTTGCATCAAACGGAATTCTTTGATGCAATCGATTCCTGTTCGAAAATTGCGCCTCTCAAATTAGATGACAGCACCTCTCGTATAGCATGATTAAGACGCCGCCTGTTATCATCGAGAAGAAGACATATCGATTGTTCTTATTGATCAAGGGATCACGCCACTTAACGTGTAAATAGATCATTGGTCCCTTGTGGCGTCATCCTCTGCGTGTTATTCTCTTATTGGTTTTGTTGTTCTCTCTTCCTAGCGTGGAACGCGCTAATTGGTGTATCTTTTTTTCTATCTTCCGCTCTGTTCCTCGACTCGAACCGAAAAGTGGCGTGGTCCAGGTAGAATCGTTTAATAAGCTAATCTGTGCGGACGTACTTTTCGAAATCTCAAAGAATTGTGCATCATCTCATAGACTTCATCTCGCTTTATTCTTATCTCTCACCGTTCCATCTCTCACCGTTCCATCTCATCTTACTCTTTTTCTTTTCTCATCTAGGCAATCCTTGTATTGTGTCTTTCTCACTGATCATCTCTTTATACTATCTTTCATTAACGACATATCAGGTAATCTCTTAAACTTTTATCTCTAATTCTGATCCTCTCTTTATACTCTCTGACCTCTCATTCTCATATTAAATTTATTATTACCTTGCTAACGACTTCTCGTACTACGTACTTCCGGCACACGTGGCGTGATATCCGGTACATGTGGCGTAGTCCATATATTACTAGTTATTCACTCATATTATAATTTTGCTATCTCTTTTCTTTTGTTCACAAATTTTAATAAATCTCGTTACATACGAACTCTACCAGAAATTAAAATAATACAGTCCACTTGCCTATCTCGTCCGTCTATTATCCTTGTTCTTAATACTATCCGATCTTTCTCTTCGCTCATCTCTATCCCAACTAGTTATTTCTCGAACACTATTTTTTGGTCCTTCGAGCCGGAGGTTAGAGTTTTGTGTAAGTGTAACAGAATTAAAAAAATTTGTGAAAAGTGTCGTGCACACCTCTGTCGCATTGCTGAGCACCCAGGACGTTGTGCTGCGACAGAAAAGGCAGTTCAAGGGACCGTAAGCGCAATTTAACCGCAGTGTGTATTTCATCTAATAGTTTAGACATATCATTATATAGTGGGCTTCCCAAAGCCGAGAGTGATAGTGCTGCAACGAGTGCTCGTTTAGTTGTGGCTTTTCTAGTTCGCTAGGGAAAATCTAGGTGGCGTTGGAAGCTAGCGCTCGAGACTTATCGTCATCTCCCCACTCACGGATCATCTTGGGAAGTAGTGGGGGCGGCCCTACTACTCCTTTATAGTTTCACGTATCAATGCAATCCTACATCAACATGGCTGCGAAACTAGCGCTGCAGGAGGCGCGTGCTGATACATCTCAAGCCTTACAGCCAACATCAAAAACATTAATTCAATGATTCTCTCTACCGCGGTCGACACAAGGGAACTGCTTCGAACAGCGTGGCAAAAGTTCGATGCTGAACACGACCGAATAGTATCGTCATCTCGAGACACGGCTATGGAACAGTCCTACTTTAAGGATAACCGTTATGATACGACCATGCAAAAATATCTAGCTGGACTTACGCTACTAAACCAGCGTATAGAGGAGCTTTCTCAACAGGTACCGCCAGTCACATCTCAGACACAATCTCGTCCAAGGACGGTACTGCCGAACATCTCGCTGCCGAAATTCTCAGGTGCCTTCTCAGACTGGAGACCCTTTGAGGAATTATTTTCCTCTATGATAAAAAATAACCCAGACCTCTCACAGGTTGAGAAGTTGCATTATTTAAGGACCAGCTTGGAGGGAGAGGCGGCTAAAGTCATATCAAATCTAAAGCTATCCGCTGATTCCTTCGATATAGCATGGAATAGGTTGTCTGACAGGTTCGACAAAAACGCCTATTGATTCTAGCTCATCTCGATAGGCTGATGGCCCTTCCTCGCATCAAGGAAAGGTCATCTGGATCCCTCCACAAAATCATTAAATCGTCACGTATCTCTAAGTGCTCTAGAGACTTTAGGATGCCCGGTTGATCAATGGGATCACATCCTAGTTCATCAGGTGGGATTGGCGTTAGACGACAAAACTCGCGAGGACTGGGAAACAAGGTTGGGAACATCACGCGAGTTCCCACCACTAGAACAACTCTTAAGTCATCTCACTAGCACAGCTAGAGCGTTGGAACATATCGAGACTCGTAGTCTTACGAGGAGGATCGTCGCAAAGAACATCTCAACAGCCCAAATCAGCCCCCACAAGGTCCTACGCTAGGGCCTTAAACATAAGGTTTCGGCTACTACGCCAGCATCAACATCTCAGGTGAAAATGGATGAAAGAACAATTAAAAAACATCCTATGCATTTATAGAAGACCTCTCTAATACATGTACTTACTGTAGTCACAGGCACTACATCGCTTTCTGTCCTTATTCAAGCAGCTAAGCCACAATAAGAAGGAGAAAGTTATCGCAGAATATCGCCTGTGCTACAATTGCCTAGGCAGGCATAACGTCAGGCAGTGCAGGAGTAATAGACGATGCAACGAGTGTGGAGATCGACATCACACGCTCATTCATCTCGAGAAAAGGACATCTCCTCCATCGCCAAGGACATCTCCTCCATCGCGGACATCTCCTCCATCACCTAGGACATCTCCTCCAAAATCAAGATCATCTCTGCCAATCTCAAGGTCTTCGAGCACTCTATCAGAAACAACACAGACATCTCAGAGAGTCTCGCCCTTCAGAGCTCACGGGCATCCTCGGATGAGTCACCGAGAGAGGACCGTCGGAAATCTTCGGTTCAAAGTCATCTCATCGCCGATCCTCCAGTTCAAAGTCATCTCATCGCCGATCCTCCAGCTTAAAGTCATCTTCAACTCGATCATCTCCTACCAAACCCATATCTATCAAGAAGAGTTCTTCTAAGGACTCTTCAAAAAAGTCGTCCTCAGAATGAGAAACAGGTAGGACATCTCATTACCCACATCGTCCTCTCAGATCCATTGTAAAGTCGACCATCTCATCTTCCTCAAGGTCCTCTCAGACGACCAAACGAGTCAGATTTTCGTCACCTATCTCAGACATCGATCGTTCGTCTAATCCCTCGCTTTCAACGTGCTCTCGAGCTCCAGTACTCTTAGCTACTTGTAAAGCTTTTGCCATATCTTTAAATGGATCGCCTAAGCTAGTACGTCTTCTCATTGATCCTGGATCGGAGTTGACTTTAGTTTCTTCTAAAATCATAGATAAGCTAAAGCTTAGCCGTTCTCCAGGAAACATTCCTATTCAGGGTGTGGGTAGTACATCTCCAGGAGCGACCCAAGGTCAAGTGTCCTTGGTTCTCCAATCGACATACTCGTCATCTCGGGTTCACCTTAAGGCATTCATTTTGCAAAAAACATCTCAATTGCCGTCGTCTGTAATATCGGAGCAAGACTGGCCTCATCTCAGATCTCTTAAATTAGCTGATCCTGACTTTCTCACTCCAGATCACATTGACATTCTCATTGGTGCTGATAATCTAAGACGAGTTCTCAAGTCCTCTCGGCTTGTTATGGGAGGCGACTCAGAACCTATAGCCTTCCACACGAGGTTCGGTTGGGCAGTTCTAGGCGCAACTTCCAACTCGAGCAAGGTCGATCCTCTCAAAATCTGCCATGCCATCTCTAACGATTCTCTTGACAAAGCTCTCACAAAATTCTGGGTTCAGGAAGAAGTCTCATCTTCCCCCGCATCAACCTTGACTCTCGCTGAATCGCAATGCGAGCAGCACTTTGTTGATACGCACTCTCGATTGCCAACTGGTCGTTACATGGTTCGTCTGCCATTCTCGAAAGACATATCCACCCTCGGGCATTCAAGGTCTCTTGCCATGAGATGCCTTGAAAGACTTCTCAAGAAATTCGAAACCGATAGGAATTTCAAGGAGACCTACTCTGGTTTTCTTAAAGAATATGAGTCTTTAGGACATATGGTTCCTGTTCCTCTCGATGCTCCTGAGCCATCTCAGGCGTTTTATCTCCCGCATCACGGAGTTTGGCGCGAGCAAAGTTCCTCCACCAAACTGCGGGTAGTTTTCAACGGTTCAGCCAAGTCTTCAACCGGTATCTCTCTCAATGATCTTATGCACACTGGTCCGAAGACTCAAACGGACATTTTCGATGTACTGCTGTGGATCAGGCAACACAAGTACATTTTCATAACAGATATTGTTAAAATGTTCCGCCAAATCCAAGTACATCCCAAAGACCATGACCTTCAACGAATTCTCTGGGTCAATGAATCATCTCAAGTTCAGGCATATCAGCTTACATCTGTCACGTATGGTACTCGCTCAGCTCTTATCTAGCCTGTCGCATTCTTAAACAGCTAGTTGAGGATGAAGGTCATAATTATCCTCTTGCAGTAAACCCTATTCTCAAGGGAAGTTATGTTGACGACATATCAGGGGGGGCAGAGACTATTGATCATCTCAATGCAGTCGCATCTCAGTTAGAGGACATGTGCTCCTCCGCTGTTTACCACTCGACAAGTGGAAAAGTAATTCCCCTAACCTCACTCGTACCTCTCTCTCACAGTCTGACAGCTCGCCTGTCCATTCGTTTGATGATAGCACTACCAAGATCTTAGGCATCTCCTGGAATTCTCAGAAGATGTGTTTACTTTTCACGGTACCATCTCTTTTACCAAGCGGTCACGAAACGCATCATTCTCTCAGAAGTTGCTCAATTGTTTGATCCTCTTGGACTCCTCTCTCCGGTAGTGATCAAAGCGAAAATTCTCATGCAACGACTCTGGTTGGAAAAGGTTGGCTGGGATGATCATATCACTCCAGATATCGTTCACGAGTGGTCTCAGTTTAGGCAACATCTCTCTCAATTATCAGTCATAGAGACTCCCCGATGGATAAACCTCTCGTCAAAGGCAACCTCAATACAAATCCATGGATTCTCAGACGCCTCTCAACTTGCGATGGCAGCAGTTATATATATTAAGGTGTCGTATGCAGACTCATCCTCAGTATTCCGTCTACTCTGTGCTAAGACTAAAGTAGCTCCTCTCAAGAGGTTGACAATTCCTAGGCTTGAACTCTCAGCAGCGGCCCTGTTAGCCAAGCTGACCAGAAAAGTAATTAGGCTTCTCGACCTCTCGGACGTTCTCACTTTTCTGTGGTCTGACTCTTCTGTGACCCTTGCATGGGTCAAAAACAATCCTATGAGATGGAAGGAATTCGTAGGCAATAGAGTAGCCGCTATTCACGAGTCCGTACCCCATGCTCATTGGAAATTCATCTCCGGAAAGCTCAATCCAGCTGACTGTGCATCTCGTGGGTTCAGTGCATCTCAACTCATTGATCACCCACTATGGTGGAGTGGTCCACCATGCTTTCTCAGTCGCCAGAATTTTGCCCTCGTCAATACCACCCTCACCGGAAGAGGATTTGGAGGAACGCCCTGGCATCTCACTTGCCCTCTCACAAGCCCAACCTCTAGTTTGGGACCTCGTTGACCTT
This sequence comes from Polistes fuscatus, assembly GCF_010416935.1. NCBI lineage: Eukaryota > Metazoa > Arthropoda > Insecta > Hymenoptera > Vespidae > Polistes > Polistes fuscatus. The sequence continues at coordinate 78,042 of NW_025113170.1, read as the reverse complement.
CCTCAATCATCTCTTTTCATAGGCATCTAACTAAACTCCTTCGGATCACTGCACTCATTCAGAGGGCAGTCTCGTGCTTTAAAAAGGTTCCTGGCTCGAGCTTGTCCGCATCGCCATTGAATCCAGCAGATCTGGAGAAGGCTAAAACGTTTGGACACGCGCGACTCAAGAGGCGTATTTTTCACCAGAGTTAAAACGTTGTCGGCAGGTCAATCTCTCCACAAACGTCACGTTCTGACACGACTCACGGCCTTTGTCGATCGTGCTGGAATTCTCAGGGTTGGTGGACGGTTGCAAAATTCTCAGCTCGATGAAGATAGTAAACATCCAGCAATACTACCTCGTCAGTCAAAATTCACCAACCTAGTCATCTCCGATGCTCACGCCAGAATTATGCATGCAGGAACTCAGCTAACGCTCTCCTACATTCGAAGGACTTTCTTGATTATTGGAGGTCGTGCTCGAGTGAAGTCCTTCCTCAAAGATTGTCACACTTGTGCTTGAATACGTGGAGTGAGAGCTTAACAACTAATGGCTCCACTACCGGCATCTCGAGTGACACCATCTCTTGTGTTCGAGACTACAGGGCTAGATTACGCCGGGCCAGTAACAATGAAGACCTTTCAAGGCAGAGGTGCAAAGTCCTTCAAGGGCTGGATAGCAGTATTCATATGCTTCTCTACCTCTGCCGTTCATCTCGAGGTAGTTTCTGACTACACCACCGAAGGATTTCTCAAGGCATTTCGCCGGTTCACCAGCCGTAGGGGTATTCCAAAACGCTCAGAAGCGACTGTGGTACCAACTTCCAGGGGGCGAACAAGCAGCTTAAGGATCTACTCTCAGCTGCAACGAAGGAATCTCTCAAGATCCAAAGACTTCTCGCTAATGATGGCACTAATTGGATCTTCAATTTTCCAGCAGCACCACATATGGGCGGAAAATGGGAGGCGGCGGTGAAATCTATTAAGTATCATATCAAACGAACTATCTCGGATACATTGCTAACATTCGAAGACTTCTCCACGTTTTAGCTCAGGTTGAAGCGGTTCTTAATTCTCGACCTCTCAGTTCTTCTCGGAGGACCCTGATTACATCAGAGCATTAACACCAGGGCATTTCTCAGAGGGGAGGCATCGACAAACTATCCCCGAGCCTTCTCTAATAGACATCTCAAATTCCAGGTTATCTCACTTTCAGCGGTATTCAAGAGCGCTTCCAGCATACTGGAGAAGGTGGTCGACGGATGTCTGCAAGCGCATCAGACCACATCCAATGGCAGACATCGCAGAACGATATCAGGGAAGGGTCTCTTGTCCTCATCACCGACGAGCGACTTCCGCCCTCGAAATGGCCTCTCGCCAGAGTGATAAACTACACCCAGAAAGACGGTCTCCCCTCTCTCCTCCCTCCTCTCCCTCCTTTGGGTTTTTGTTGGTTCACCCACCCCACCTTTTTTTTTGTCCCCCCATTTGTTTTTTTTTTTTTTGTTGGTTTTTTTTTTGTTTCCCCCCCCACACCTTTTTGTTCCCCACCCAAGCTAACCCTCTCTCAACAAACTCCCCCCAACCTCTCTTCGGCAGGATTGCACGCTGAGACCGCTACCAGCCTATCACTAGACCTATCGTCAAGCTCGCACCATTGCCTCTTCAACCGCACACGGAAACAGTTTGTTCAACAGCTCAGCACATCTCGTCATGTCAAATTCTCGATTCACGCGCGAGAATTGGGGGGGAGAATGTTCGAAATTGCGCCTCTTAAATTAGATGACAGCACCTCTCGGATAGCATGATTAAGACGCCGCTGTTATCATCGAGAAGAAGACATATCGATTGTTTTATTGATCAAGGGATCACGCCACTTAACGTGTAATAGATCATTGGTCCCTTGTGGCGTCATCCTCTGCGTGTTATTCTCTTATTGGTTTTGTTGTTCTCTCTTCCGCCTAGCGTGGAACGCGCTAATTGGTGTAATCTTTTTTCTATCTTCCGCTCTGTTCCTCGACTCGAACCGAAAAGTGGCGTGGTCCAGTAGAATCGTTTAATAAGCTAATCTGTGCGGACGTACTTTTCGAAATCTCAAAGAATTGTGCATCATCTCATAGACTTCATCTCGCTTTATTCTTATCTCTCACCGTTCCATCTCTCACCGTTCCATCTCATCTTCTCTTTTTCTTCTCATCTAGGCAATCCTTGTATTGTGTCTTTCTCACTGATCATCTCTTTATAACTATCTTTTCATTAACGACATATCAGGTAATCTCTTAAAACTTTTAATCTCTAATTCTAGATCCTCTCTTTATAACTCTCTGACCTCTCTCATTCTTGTCTTTCCGCATATAAATTTATTATTACCTTGCTAACGACTTCTCGTACTACGTACTTCCGGCACACGTGGCGTGATATCCGGTACATGTGGCGTAGTCCATATTTACTAGTTATTCACTCATATTATAATTTTGCTATCTCTTTTTCTTTGTTCACAAATTTTAATAAATCTCGTTACATACGAACTCTACCAGAAATTAAAATAATACAGTCCACTTGCCTATCGCGTCCGTCTATTATCCTTGTTCTATAATATCCGATCTTTCTCTTCGCTCATCTCTATCCCAACTAGTTATTTCTCGAACAATTCCGATAAAGAAATTTATTGTCGAACTTTTCTTCGTCTACTATGTAAACTTTTTTTTTTTCTATATAAAAATTTTTTTACTTAAATTGAGAAACCACTAGCTCTTCTTACGCCATTGATCGTTTTAATCTCGTAGTTTTTTGGATTCATTGGGTTTTTCATTTTTGATTTTTAACAACTTTGAACAGATTAACGAAACATTCGCACCAGCGTCATAAATTCCATCAATCTCCATTTTATTGTCCAATAATAACTTTACTTTATCAATGGCAGCAATACTAGTTTTTTTGGCTCTTCATTTTGTGAAACTTCCAGTTGTGAATTATTGACTAATTTTATTGGATTCTTTTCTTCCCTTTATCCGTTTTTGTTTCTGAACCAGCAAACGCTTTCGGGGTATTATCTATTCTTTTTTTCCATTTACTCGCATACTTTACAGGAATTTTCTTTTCTACTTTATTTTGTAAGTTGGAGGTGGATTTTTTTCCACTGAAGTCTCTTTTTTTCTATCAAGTATTCCAGACTTTTGATCCTGTTAACAGATCTTCCTTCCTTTGATTCGTTTCGGTCGATTCTATCCGTGATGTAGTCTGGCAGACTAGTGGTGATCAATAATATCATCATTTCAGCATTCATATTTTTATCTACTTCCAGAAGTATTTTTTTTTTTTTTAATTCATAGTCCAGTAATGAGCAACTTATGTTTAAAATTTATAGCATATTTGCTGTTGACCATCCCTTATCTGAGTAAGTATCAACGAAATCTTCTTTCCAGTCTGCCCAACTCGAATTTATGGAATTTTTCATTAACATCGAACTGTACCAGTCAACGCAAGAACCTTTTAAGAAAAATCTCAGAATTTCTATTTTTTCCTCATCTCGTTGCACATCCAGGCGTTCGCATTCTCTTTCGAATAGATCTATCCATTAGGTAACATTGCTTTTTTTGTTGGTAAATTTTTCTAAAATTACCCTTTCTGAAGATTACCTGATTGTCCTTTTTTGTTCAGTCGTTGTTTGGGGTACCACTACTTAAAGTTTGTTTCATATCTTCTTTTGATAGGCCGTTTGAATTATTGCCCTTCGGTTCTTCCCATCTTTCTTCTAATAACATATCCCCGAGCTGGATATACCCCCTTTATCAATGTATGTAGCCCGCAATTCAGAGTTCAATATAATCCACGCGTTTCTATTCTGATTCCTTTTTAAGTTTTGTTTTTATCTTTCCTAAATTTATCGGTCCTCATTAATTCCGTGTGTAAGTTTACATTCTGCAATTCTTCTGGCAGGTCAAAAGTTTCGCCGTCTTGTGTTTTAATGGAAGTCACTAATAGCGCGTTCGACTTCTTGTCTGTGGCTGCTTTCATGATAAATTCGAAACGTAATTTCTCCATTTTTCTTCAGTTTCTCTTTTTGAATTTTAATGGACAAAAATGTCGTTTTATAAGACTATTTATGGTGTAGGTCGAATACAGTTAAAAACAAAATTGTGTTTCTGTAACGAGAAGAAACGGCATTTAGTGTTCGTTATAAACCGTATCGTCCCTACTGCTCAAGTAAACGCTCGCGACTGATCTCGCAATTCTTATCTTTTCCCACTATCTTTTACAACAGCTGACTTGTATGTCAGTTGTATGTACCGACGATTTTGACTAACGCGGTAAATTAATTAAATAATTATTTCTTTACATGTATATATATTAGAGTGTTTCATTATTAGGCAATATTTTTTTTTCATCTGTAATACCAGAAAATCTCATACTTAATGGAAAATAAAAAATATTGCCGCTATGTAAAAGGTTTTAAGTCGAATAGCGGCTTAGCTTATTCAAAAATTCGATTTGCTATTTAAATAACACAGAAAAACATTTTTCTTTGTTTTAATTGAATTTTTCACCGTCAAAGAAATTTTTTTCGAAAAATCCTTATAGCTTTTGAAGGAAATTAAAATGCAGAGATCGATAAAAATAGGAAACAGTGCTAACCTCAATAAAATCTCGAACTAACAATACTATAAATTTTTGCGGGAAAATATGATTTCCGTACATGGATGTTACTATTTCACAGTAGTTACAATTAATTAATAATAATAATAATTTGATTGCTTGAATAAAACGAGACAATAGTTAAATTAAAAATGTTCATGCTCTAAAATGTATAATATAATTAAATTATTTATATAAATTTAATAAACTGGTAATTAAATAGAATTTAATCTCTATTTTTAAAAATGTTCATGTTTGACGCGCTATTACTCCGAAATAACTGGTTGTACTGTTTCGACCATGAGGAACATTTTTGTAGAGAATTTAATTTCCTTCAAAAGCTATGAGAAGGATTTTTCGAAAAAAATTTGTTGAAAGTGAAAAATTCAAATAAAACAAAGAATATTTTTTTCTTTGTTATTTAAATGGCAAATCGAAATTTGAATGAGCTAAGCCGATATTCGACTTAAAACCTTTTACCCAGCAGCAGTATTTTTTATTTTCCATAAAGTATGAGATTTTCTGGTATAACAGATGAAAAAGAAATATTGCCTATAAATGAAACACCCTAATATATATATAAGACAATTTCTTTGTCTTGGTAATGATGGTAACTACGGTTGAATAATTAGTACAACGGTTGATGCTAAGTTGAAACTGAATCAACAATATGTACAGCTTCCTTTTATTATGAATAAAACAAATATAACTTTAATCAATACACATTTAATCTATAACAAAAATATCTCTACGAGTTTACTTCTCGTCTTCCGTAGTTACGACTCTCAAGTGCCACGGCCAGGCGACTTGAGCTTGGTCTGAGTGTCAAGCGGCTCCCTCTAGCGAGTCGCCTTACAGTTTGGATTTATCCCCAAACTTACATATATATATATAAAATTATAATGATGAAAAATCTGTTAAAATTTTGTAGGGTAGCTACTGTTTATAGATAGAGTCTGCTGAATTTCTAATTTAATATTATATTATTATTTATAATTGTATTATCAATTATTTAAAAAAAGAAAAACTGTTCTTCAATGACAAATATTCCATGCTATTTAGATAGAAATCTTACAGTGCTCTGCGGCAAATGTTATATTAGGTTATAGATTTTAAACTTAAGGAATATTTATTTATTTAATTAAAACCATATAAACCTCTGGGAGAAAAAAAATTCAAAAATAATCAAAATAAGAACTACCCTATTGTACATTGTATGAAAATTTATTGAAAATTTATGATTGAAATTTTATTAGGAGTGTATAAATTAAATCGAGAACGAAAACATATAAAACATTTTTACTTCAAAAGTTTTTCCATTATAAGCCTTTCTAAAATTCCTAAGCATCCTGTTATGAAAATATTTTTTTCTGAATAAAATGTTGCAATTTCACCTCGTTGATTATAAAAATTTGACTCTTTTAATATAGAAAACTGTTCCTCTTGATACGGTTGACCGCTTAATGACGCCATATTTTCTGAAATTTTTTATAATTAAATAAAAAAATTAAATAAAATATAAATAGAAAATTTATTAATAAAATTAATCAATGCCAAGCAAACTTTAAAAATAAATAAGAATTTTTAATTTATCGAAATAGAGGCTTTTGATAATGATTAAGGTCATAAGTTGTTCATTTTAATGAATTTAAAAATAATCTATTATAATGACAAACATATATATGAAATTAGTATATATTTATTCTTAAAAAATACTTATTTTGTAAAATTTCAAATTTTTAAAAGTAACGTTTAAGAAGAAACATGTCATTGAATATTTCCAATGACTAAGGCCACTTTCATACTCAATGACATATATTATCTCATTCAATACAAGCGTACATATTAATTTGCTAGCGAGCCGATTTAATGTTATCCAAAAAATAAGTTAAACCTTTGAATTTATTACGACTTGCTTTTAATTTTCTTGTTTATAATTTTGCAATTTTTGGCTTTTAAAGTTGGGAAAGATATAAAATATTAAGAAGTAAAAATCTAAAGGGGTTATACGCAGTTGTGTGGCTCAAAAAAGACGTCTTTTTATGAATTTTTTATAGAAAAAGTTTTAATTTATCAATTATAAGTGATCGTAATTCAAATAGAGCCTACTTTTAGGAATAGAATAGCGCGTCGATCATGTAAAAATATTAATGTGCAACGCTCCTGTAGATGATTTCCTGAACGTCCTATAAATAAAAACGCTTGGCGGTGGTCTCCACTTTGACGGTTTTGATAAACCGAAATAAAAACAAGTGTTGGATTCTTATAAAGGATAGATTAATGCAGGTATTAAAAGGGAGAAATATCAAAAATTTAAATTTTTGACAAAATGGCGTTTATCTGAAAAAAATGTTTTGTTTCTGACTGAAATTTTCGCTCTAAATTGTAAAAAAAAAAATAGTAATAATTTTTTTAATTCTAAATCCTTCCGTCAAAACCTGAGAAAAATATCTAAGAATATTGTGTAAAAATATAAGACCAATCGGTTGAGCTATTTCTGAGAAATCGAGATTATTGTCTTTGAAAATACTGTTTTGAGAGACTTCCGGTAGGAGCGCGAGTAAGAGTGGTCGTGTGGAAGAAAGATCCCAGAAAAAGAGTGATAAGTAGAAGATTAAAGGGTAAAGGGAACAGCAACTGGAATAGAGAAGGAAGGGTAAAGTAAAGGAAAAAGTTTAACAGGTCTGTAAGGATTAAGAGAGTGTAGAGTGGAGGAAAAAGTGTAAAAGAGGGAGGACGCCTGATAAAGTGAGGTTAGGATAGAGGATAAAGCGTTGGTGGAAGAGTCGGTAAGGAAGATTTCTGACAGGTCAAGGAGAAATAGTAAAATCAATGGTAAAGCGATCGGAAATATCAAAACAAGGAGTAATTCAGACAAAAAGGAGATGGAGCAGTCGAGTTTATGTTTTGAGAAGGAGAACCAGGATAGTAGAGAGATGAATGAGAAGTTGGGTAGAATGGAAAAGAAATTAGAATGTTTGATTAGTATTTTAGAAAAAAGGGAAGAGGAATGGAAAGAGGAGAAGAAATTGTGAATGATCGAAAGACAAAATGGATAGAGGAATAGAAATCACTGGAACAGAGAATATACAGGCTAGAATGGGATAAGGAAAGAGGAGAGAGAGAGAAGGAATAATATTGTTATAAGGGGTACAAACATAGAGAAGGAAAATTTGGAAAAAAAGGTGGAGAAGTTTATCGAAAAGAATATTAAAGTAAAGGGTAAAGTGGAGAAAGCTACAGAAGTAAGAGTGAGTAAGGGGCAGAGGGAGAAAAAGTTAGTGTAGTAAAGCTGGAGAATAAAGAAATGAGGGAGCAGATAATGAGGAATAAGAAGTATTTAGAAGAGGAGTGTATATTGATAGGGATGACGATAAAGGAAAGGGAGATCCTGAGGATGATTTTAGATAAGGCAAGAAAAAAGAGGTATAAAGGAAAAAGAGCTAGAGTAGGTTATATGAAGATCTGAATAGAAGATAGATGGATGAGGTATGACGATTGGAGGGGTGAGTTTGTGGAAGAGGGAAAGAAGAGAAGGAAGAATTAAGATCAATAGGAAGATAGAGAGATGGGGGAGGAGAGTAAAAAAAGAATGAGTATGTATGTGTGGAATGTAGCGGGGGTGTTAAGTAAGGACAAAGAAGTGTGGAAGTATCTGAGTGGTTTTGAGGGTGTAATATTAGTAGAGAAAGGTTAGAGAAAGATAAATGGGCAGGGTTAGAAGGGAAGATGCCAAGAAAGTTTGAGTGGAAATGTGTAGCATCATCAAGAAATTATAATAAAGCAGAGCAAAGAGGAATAATAGTAGGAATTAGTAAAAGGGTGATAGGTAGGAAATTTGAGGTTTGGAGTGAGAATATAGTTATGCAGGAGATAAGGCAGGGAGAACAGATTTGGAAAATATAGGGGTGTACAGCCAAGATATAGTAAGGACAATAGAAATTATAAGAGGAAAAGTAAAGTCAAAGGAAAAAGGATGTGTTTTGTTAGTGGGAGATTGGAATGCAAGAACCGGTAATGATGGAGGATGGGTAGAAGAAACGGGAAGGGAAAGTAATAGAGTTAAAGTAAGACAGTCAAAAGATGAGACAATAAATAAGGAAGGAAGAAGACTCCTAAAGGAAATAGCAGAAGAAGTATAGTGCATAGTAAATGGGCAGAAAGGAGAGGAAGGAGAGTTCACATATATTGGTAGCAGAAGGGAATCGGTAATAGATTATGCAATTGGGAATCAGGAGGCTTTTGACCAGATAAAGGAAATGAGAATAGGGCATAAAACGGAGGCAGATCATATGCCATTAGAAGTATATTTAGAAGAAGAAGTAAAATTAAAGGCAGAGGAAGAGAAGGTTGAAAAGGAGATAGAAAGAAGAATTTGGTCCAGGGAGGTGATTGAGCAGTATCATGAAAGGTGTAAAGGTTGGTTGGGAAAATAAGAGGTGATAGAGGGAAGGTGGGAAGAGATAACTGAGGTAATAGAAAGCCCACTACCTAAAATAAAGAAGCGAGTCAAGGCATGGAAGTTGGGAGATAGAAAATGGTATGATAAGGAATGAAAAGGAAAAAAGAGGGAAATAAGGAAAATTCTGAAGTCATGGAGGAAAAAGGAAGTAAATAGGAGTTTTTATTTAAGCAAAAAAAGAGAGTACAGGAATTGGTGTAAGGCAAAAAGGAAATGGTTTGAAAGTTTAGAGGAGGAGAAGTTAAAAATGCAACAGGTGAAGGTGAGGTATGGAGGTTTATTAATAGGTTCAAAAAGTAGCGGAAAGAAGAGATAAGCAAAAATATCAAGATAGAACATTTAAAAACATTTCATGGAAAAGTTAGGAGGAAAGGAAAGAAGGGGAAGAGAACAGAGGGAATGGAGGAGGGAAGAGGTAGGGCAGCAGATAGAGGAGCAAGAAGAATTGGATAAGGAAGATTTTTTGAGAAAGGTCAATAAACTTAAGTTAGGAAAGGAACCAGGTGGGGATAAGTTAGAGAATGAAATGTGGAAATATATGCCAAAAGAGGTGGAGACAGCGCTGTGGGAGTTGTTGAGGAAAATATGGAAAGAGGGGGAAATACCGGAACAGTTGAGAAGAGGGACAATGTGCATGATTTATAAAAAAGGGGATAAAGATATTATAAAAATTTACGGAGGAGTAACATTACCTTGCACAGCATATAATATATAAGGTAAAAGATAGTGGGTAAATTAGCAGAGAGCCAGTTTGGTTTCAGAGAGAAGAGAGGAGTAGTAGAAGCAATATATTCAATTAAACATTTAATAGATTATTAGCTAAGTAAACCGAAAGGAAAAGTTTTTCCATGTTTCGTTAACCTTAAAGAGGCGTTTGACAGGGTGGACAGAGAAGTATTAAAGGAAAGGTTGAGGGAGATGGGGGTGGGGTTTAAGTTAAGTAGGAGGATTATGGACATTTACAGAGAAACAGTAAATGTAATCAAACTAGGAGAGGAAGTAGCGGAGGAATTTTTGACGGAAAAGGGAGTAAGGCAAGGATGCCCGTTAAGTCCAACTCTGTTTAATGTCTATACGGCGGACTTAGAAGAGAAGATGAGAAAAGGGCAAGAAGTAGGATGTAGAGTTGGGAACGAGAAGGTGTGGAGCGTATCATATGCGGATGATATTGTATTAATAGCAGATAGAGAAGAAGAATTGAAAGGTATGCTTGGAAGGTTTAAGAAGTACCTGGAAATGAAGAAGATGATATTAAGCGAAACAAAAACAAAAATTAAGGTATTTGAAAAAAGAAAAGGAAAGGATAGATTGTTTAAGTGGGGTAATAGAGAATTAGAGGAAGTGGAGGAAATAAGACACCTAGGTTATATATTACAGAAGAATGGAAGGAATGAGATGCACATGGAGGAGAGGAAGAGAAAAGCAATAATTGTAATGAAGAATACGTAGAGTATAGGAGAAAAGATATTTAAAAAAAGCTACAGAACAAGAAAGAAATTGTTTACAGCGTTAGTGGAGAGGGTAGCGTTATTTGGAGCGGAAATATGAGGATGGGAGGAAGATGAGAGGTTAAAAAGTGTACAAAGAAGATATATGAAATGGACCTTAGGGTTAGATAGTAATACGCCAAATTATATAGTGGAGAAAGAATGTAAATATGAAAAAATGAGAATTAAAGCATTAAGAAGAGCGTTAAAATTTGAAGAGAAGATAAGGGATTCAGATATAAAATTGGCCAAGGAATGTATAAGAGAAAGGGATAGAGACAGAGAAAGAGAGAAAATAGGGAAAGAGTCAAAGATGAGGGTCGGAATAATAAAAAGAGTGAGAATAAAGGAGTCAAGATATATGAGAGGTATAGAGTTCAAAGAGGAGGTAAGAGAAAAGATATTATTGAACATGGAAAGGAAATTCAAAGAAGAGAGAAAGGATAAGATAGATAACTCAAGGTATAATGCGATATACAAGTATATAAGAGTAGAGGAAAAACCAGAGTATTTGAAAAAGGATATGTCAACGAAGGATAGGAAAATAATAGCAAGATTCAGATGCGGGAATGAATGCAAAAGCAGAAGTTTCGGAAAGGGGTGGAGGAGAAGAGAGAACAAATTCATTCAATAGATTGTGCAATGAAGGAGAGGAAGATTACATGATCATACTAGGAACATGTGAAGTAACGAGGAGTGAGATTGGAATAGAAGAGATACTAAGTCAGGATGCGAAGGAGGCAGAAATATTAAAACGAGTGATAGGAAAGAGAAGAGAATCGGAAGGGTTTGAAAGAAGAGTGTTAAAATAATTTTGTTTGTTTTTGTTTAAGTAAGTTAATAAGTTGAATTTTTTAGTATTAAGTTGTTATGCTGGTAATATAGTTTATTTAGGATGATATATATATATATATATATATATATATATATATATATATATATGTTTATGGTAAATGGCAAAGTATTGTAAAATATTGTAGAAGGGAGATTGTAAGGGAAGTCCTCTAAACCCGAAAGGGGCGGAGTAAAATAAATAAAAAATATTAGGTGAACAAATAAGTTTCCGCCGTTTTTTTATTAAAAGTTAAGTATTTATTCTAGAAGAATGGTAATTTTAAGTTTTTTAAAATACTGTCCATCACTTGCAATGACTTTTTCCCATCTCTCAGGCAACATTCGGATCCTACGTCGGAAGAACTCCTTGTCTTTTGAGGCTATCCACGAATCAACCCAATTTTTTGTATCTTCATATGATTTGAACCGCTGCTCCGACAGAGCATGTGCCATGGACCGAAATAGGTGATAATCGGACGCTGCAATGTCTGATGAATACGGCGGGTGGGGTAACACTTCCCAATCAAGTGTTTCCAAATACTTTTTCACGGTAGCCGCTACATGTGGACGAGCATTGTCATGCAGGAGAATAATTTTTTCGTGTCTAGAATAGTATTGAGGGCGTTTTTCCTTCAGAGCTCGACTCAATCACATTAATTGTATTCGATAGAGGGCTCCGGTGATTGTTTCGCTCGGATTAAGCAACTCATAATACACTACACCCAGCTGATCCCACCAAATACACAGCATGAGTTTTTTTCCGTGAATATTCGGTTTTGCTGTTGATGTTGACGCATGGCTTGGTAATCCCCATGATTTTTTTTTTTTGGATTATCATAATGTATCCATTTCTCGTTACCAGTGATGTTACGATGTAAAAAACCCTTTTTTTATGTCTAGCAAGCAGTATTTCACTTAATCATAATCGGCGTTCAATATCTCTCGGCTTTAATTCGTACGGAATCATTTCCTTGTTTATTAATCATTCCTAATGATTTTAAACGATGTGAGACTGCTTGCTGAGTTACTTCTAATATTAAAGTAAGTTCTTTTTGTAAAAATAGGATAATATAGTTTAATTTTTTTTTAAATTAAAAAGGAAAGTTCTTTGGGTAGGTGACTACAAATCTGATATTATAATATTTTTGAAGTTATACTTTTTTTTGGCGCATTTGGGAAAAAATAAGGAGAGTAAATCTTTACGATTCGCGCGGTCAGCGAAATAAAATTAAAAGGGACAAGTTAGTCGAGAAATCTTCTTTAAAGACAGTAGGGTTGGGTATAAGCATATTGAATTTCCAACCGTGAGATAATTTATTGTTACTTAAAGGATATTTATGTACTAATAAAGTAATAAGATCCGGAAAGTTTCAGACTTTTACCTTAATTGGTTTTTGAGAAAAAACAATTGTTACAAAGAAGCTTTTGTAACACTTTAAAGATTATATTTGTTATATAGGTATTTTATTTTTTAATTTAGTCTGTTGTGTGCTTAATTTAAACTCATAATTTTTTATATTTTTTTGTGAAAATTTAATATAATAAGGTAAAATTTAATTATTTGTTATTTTGTTCTGTTATACGCCAAAGAAGTATAACTTTTTATATGCGTACTTAAATACACATACAAAATGAAATGTATTTTTTTTTTAATAAAAAAATGAGGAACACAAATCCGAAAAATATCAAGATGTCTTTTTCACTTAAATTATTATTAAGTGTTGCAAGATAAATATCGTAATCCTGTCATTTTTTTTCTGAAAACTGAAATTCAAATTTCTATTTATTATGTACATAATTTAATTTCATCAATCACTATATCTAAATACCCTTACCTGAAAACAAAAAAAACGACAATTAAAGTTTATTATTCCCACCTATTCTAAACAGTTTATTTATTTATATTTATAACGAATATTCTCTACTCCTTTTCACATCTCCTTTATCTTGTCTTCTTCCCCTTCCTTTGTTTATCAATCGCCACTCATTTCTTTCTACCGATGTTATTAATCGATCCTTCCAACGAGAGCTGCTTGAAGTGCGACAAAACACTTCAAAGGAATACATTTCCTTTATATATATGTAACAAAATATTATTATCTATATTTCGTCAACTTTACTGATGATCTAAACCGGCTGCTGTCTTACAGTTAAGACGCGCAGACGTATTAGACTTAGAAAGATTCTGTAACGTTAATAGCGGGACAAAAGATATAGAAAAGCAAATGATGATTCATTATTATCGCTTATACTTTCTAATTTCTTATTTTCTTAAAGTTCTTATGAGAGTAGTATTACTAGCCGAAATTATGTTTATATGAGGGTACATGATGAAACCCTTTCGGATGTATAATAACTTCGAAAAGTATGTTCATTAAAAAATGAAAACTTAGATATTAAATTATTACATTAAAAATATAAGCTTAATATTTATATAAGAACTATATTATATTGAAAGGTGATCTTTTACATATTCCTAATCATCATCGACATGTCTTCCTGAGTCAGTTACGCTGTAGATTCTATGGAAAATTGTTTTGTCTACAAAAAATTGAGGAGCTTTATATCTTATGCAGATAGATATTTTATAATTAAAAGTGTAATGATACTATAGTATAATATAATAATATAGCATGTGAATCGCAAATCGAATAAATATTAAATCTTATTGAACTTATCAGCTGGGGTTAATAAGAAGCATAGGATAACAAATCTTCAGTCTATGGTATTGGTCGTATAGAAATATTCCCAAAAAAAACATAAAATTTTGTTTTGACGATGAAGAAGCATCTCTAAAATATATGGAATATATCTTAAATTTAACAGTTACAAAATCAACGAGGTGATAGAAAATTAAATGAATGGAGAAGATTGCGCGTCATTACATTATACGAGATGGGAGTTCAGTTGTCATACATGAAATTAGATTTATGCAGAGATTTATTAAATTACATATACTTTATGGCGCTTTCATAAATTATTATTTTTAGATAATGTCACATATAATGAAGCTAAATAATGTTTGCTTTTGGAAGTAAATCAATTGATAGAAGAGATTTTATCCGAAAGTAAACTCATTAAATGTAAATTCTTTTTCGTTTTACGGTAGAAAGCTGGACTAAATTTACTTGGATATTGTAGTCCTATGGTACAAATCTTATCTTTTTTTGTATTGGTTTATTTGGTTTATTTTGCACTATCGATTCATCTTGCACATCAAGTGAAGTAGTTATTTATAATGTAATCAAAGCTACTAGACTGGAGACTGCGATCACGCAATTGTTAGTTGTGGAGTCGTAATCACGCATTTCATTCATCTTACCTCCTGTCTGAGTTAGGTAATAATATGCTAAGAATTATTACTTCTAGTATTTGCATATAAACAAACACAGGAAATTTTTTATTATATTTTTATGTTTTAAATGCTTATTAAAATATCTAGTAAGGCTAGTAGAATTTTCTTTTAATAAAAGTATACCGGAAATACACCGAGTTTCTTTAACATGTCCTTGCGTCGTTTCGTTACAGGCACACTCCACAGATTGGTTATTATCTTTCTAACAGGGCTTTCCATATTATTACTGAAAATTTTAATATTTACTTTCTTCAATTATGCTGGTTTTTTAATCATATCCTCTTGTGCATAGAAAGTTATTTAATTTTAGCACAATGCTATGTATTTTCCTTAGTTGTTTATTTTTGCTTGAATTTCTTCGAACCATTCGTCTTTCACGATTTCCTGATCGGGTAGATAACGTGAAAGTTTGTGAGACTGACTCGGATACGTAGAGTTCTTCCTTGATCGCTACCCAAAACGAAAACGAAGCCTTCCGCAGCTATTATTCTATTACTGTGAAGTCTCACTTATGCTACGCTTGAGAACAAGACACACACGAACTACACCTGGTTGAATATCGAGTTCGTTTCGAATTTCACAAATGGAATACAAAAATGTGTATTTTAATTTGATTTTCTTAGTTTTCGAAGCGAATAGAGCAATAGTATTTCATGAGTTTGTTTCACAGCGTTTTATGTATAATTTTATAAAGTTTTAAATAATACATATTCAAATAATAATATGATTCTTGAAGTTATATTTTTTTTGGCGCAATAGGGAAAAAATTAGGAGAGTGAATTTTTACGATGCGTGCATAGAATAGCAATCTAAAATTAACAGCATAAAGTTAGTCAATAAATCTTCCTTGAGTTTATTTTTGACTTATATCAATATTTAAGATATTTATACTGTAAACGTCTTATGCAGGTTCGTGCACTTTGGCGCCTGCACCGGTGTGCGTGCGGATGTTTATTTAGGATATCGGCGTTCTTAAGATTAAGTGTGAGGAACAGAGGCTGTATGCGTCACCCGTGGAGGGAGGCCGATGCTTCGTTGTTCGATGGAAAAGTATAAAAGGGCAGTCGGACATTACGGGTGGTGGTAGGAAGTAACAGTTAGTTAATCTTATGTTCTTATGTGCTGGGTAGTAGGAAGTAGCAGTGAGTTAATCTTATGTTCTTATGTTATGAGGAGTTTACAAATTTCAGAAGTGGGATGTTTACAAATTTCAGGAGTGGGATTCAAACTCGCTAAATTAGAAATTCGCGATTCGCGCGTGTGTTATGAAAAGTGGGATTGAATCTATTACGTTATTAGTGAAGTTATTAGTGGACTTACGTGTTTGAGTGACTTAACATTTGAAGTCTAAAAAATTTAGAAAACGTTTGCATTGAAACTGTCTACGAAAATTAAGAAACATGGCAACTTACGACGACGGAGCGACCGCCTTAGAAACACCGGCCACCGAAGACGGCGAAGTAGAAAGTCTCCGTCGGCAGGTAGAAGATCTTATGCGTGAGGTCGGGCAACTCAGGGGAACAATGGAACAACGACCAGGAGTGAATGATCGACACCGCGAGGTCAGCTTAAGTGTAATCTCTGATATGATCGACGTTTTTGATGGAAGCGTTGGTACCTTTACCGTCTGGGAAAGACGAGTGCGCTATATACAACGAATGCACCAGCTTCGGGATACCGAAATTGTTATGATAATTAGTCTAAAATTGAGGGGAAAAGCATTGCGATGGTTTCACTCAAAACCCGAATTCGTGACTTATGGAATGGAGGAATTATTAGCAGCAATAGGGAAGATGTTTAGCTCGCGACAAAGTGTTATCACGTTGAGAAGACAGTTTGAGGAACGTAGGTGGAACGGCAACGAGTCGTTTAGAGATTACCTACATGACAAAATGATTCTGGGTTACCGAATTCCCCTCCCAGAACAAGAAATTTTGGAGTATGCGATAGACGGCATTCCGGACATTGCATTAAGAAACCAGGCCCGGATGATTGGTTTCCGAGACCAGGAGTCGTTGCTGACGGCTTTCGAAAGTATTACGCTATACGCCGGGTTAAGGATGCGAGCGACGGGCCCTCGAAGTCCTACAAAATACGAAGGAAGGCGGCCGACGGGAGAAGGAAGAAGAAAACCGATCGACCATAAGAGGCCGTCGGAGGAAAATTATGCCAGATGCTTCAACTGTGGAGAGACAGGACATTTTGCGGGGAACTGCCCCCGTCCGAAGAGAGAAAGAGGCAGCTGCTACAAGTGCGGTAAACATGGACATCTTAGACCAGAATGCCCGGAGAAGGGTGGCGAAGTCCACAGCGTCACCAGGAACTTGACCACCGATGACGACTACGTCAAGAAGATAACTTATGATGTCGATTCAGGCAATATACACTACATCTTAGTTTTAGACACCTTATTGGATTCCGGCAGCCCCGTGAGTTTCATAAAGAAAGGGTTAGTGATGAGACCGATCGACCCTGCGCCGGAACTCGGAAGTGAATATTATGGTATTAATCATAGTCGTCTGCAAGTACACGGCTCGATACAAGTTAGTTTAAAATTAGATGACGGCGAAAGGGTTTACATTCGTCTGTTGGTAGTACCGGATACTACAATGGTGAACCCCGTTATTTTAGGTCGCGACGCATTAAAAAGATGTGGATTAGTTTTTAGCAGAAAAGATAAGCGCTCCGAAGAAGAGGTAGTGATAGATCAGATTATGAATATAGAAATAGATGATTCCACCGATAATCAAATTATCGAATTAGACATTAATCCCGAAATCGCGGTGGAAAAACAAAACGAATTAAGGGAAATCTTAAAAGTAAATTACTTAAATGCACCTCGTCCGGAAAAACCTAGAATAAGCATGGAGCTGAAATTAACATTACAAGAGCATCAGCCATTTCATTTCTCTCCCCGTCGATTATCGTTTGTCGAGAAAAACAAAGTTCGAGAAATAATAGGAGATTTACTAGAAAGAGGGATAATTCGACCGAGCGAATCGGATTACGCGTCCCCTATTGTGTTAGTTAAAAAGAAAAACGGTAAGAATAGGATGTGCGTCGATTATCGCGCGTTAAATAAAGTTACAATAAGCGATCGATATCCCTTGCCTCTAATCGAAGATCAATTAGATGTATTGAACGGGAAAAAATATTTAGCCTACTGGATTTAAGAGACGGTTTTCACCAAATTAGAATGGCCCAGAAGTCGATTAAATATACGTCATTTGTCACACCTCAGGGGCAGTATGAGTATGTGCGCATGCCTTTCGGTTTAAAAACAGCCCCATTAAAGTTCCAAAAATTTGTTAACGCGGTATTAGATGACTTAATTAAAACAGGAGACGTCGTCGCGTATATGGATGACTTTTTGATTGCGACTACAAATTTAGATCATCATTTAAAAATTTTAAAACTAACACTTAAATTACTAGCAGAAAATAAACTAGAATTACGGTTAGATAAATGCAAGTTTTTATTTACAACGATCGAGTATTTAGGATATCAGATTACGGAAAGAGGAATCAAGCCGACTGTCAGTGGCGTAGCGGCTATTGAAAATTTCCCGATACCACTTAATGTCAGGGACGTACAAAGGTTTTTAGGATTATGTGCCTATTTTAGAAAATTTGTGGCGGGATTCGCCCTTACGGCGAAACCACTTTATGACTTACTTAAAAAGGATGTGACTTTCACTTTCGGCAAGAAACACCTGCGAGCAATGGAAGAGTTTTTTTTCACACGATACACATCGACCATTTTGGCCCTATAGACAAGCAAAGGTCGACGAAAGCGTATATATTTTTGGTTATAGACGCATTTACGAAGTTCTTGAAATTGTACGCCACTAAAACCACTACTAGCAAAGAAGCGATTAAACACCTGACAGATTATTTCCACAACAACAGTAAACCCGTGAATATTATATCGGACAGGGGAACATGCTTTACCTCGAAAGAATTTTCGGATTTTATGTTAAGTTCAAATGTGAATCACATAAAGATCGCCACAGGTTCACCTCAGGCAAACGGGCAAGTCGAAAGGTATAACAGGACCATAGCGCCAATGTTAGCCAAATTAAATGACAAGTCATCGGGGAAAAATTAGCATCAGTTTTTAACGGATATTGAGTACGCTTTGAATAACAGTCCGAATGCATCAACCGGGGAACCTCCTAGTAAATTATTATTCGGTGTAATCCAGAGAGGTGACATTGTCGATAATGTCCGTAGTTATTTAGAAAACACCATCGCGAATAGCGAACGCGATTTAAAAGCAATTAGGAATAAGGCCGAAGATAGAATGGCTGAGAAGCAAAATTATAACAAGAGGTATTATGATAAACGCCATCATAAGATACGGTCAGAATTTAATGTCGGTGATTATGTGGTGGTAAGAAATTTTGATAGCACTGTAGGGATTGGAAAAAAAACTGATACCAAAATTTAGGGGTCCGTACGAAGTTATAAAAAAATTACGAAACGATAGATATGTAGTTGCCGATATAAGAGGCTTCCAAATATCTCAAAGACCGTATCAGGGAACATGGGAATATTGTAACATGCGTCCCTGGCGAGGAACAGAACAGGCCAAAGAATAGAGAGAGGAAAAAGGAAAAAGAAATATTGTATCCGAGTGATTTTATTTCTTATGTATGCGTTTGTTTAATCTTTAGACCCTTTTATATCAGCATTTTTAGGACGTTTTATACTAGCCTTGCGCTTGTGTTTATTTTGTGATTGTATTTCTTATGTATGGATTATCTTATATTTTTATTCTTTCAGATTATTACTTTTATTTATGTATTAATTTTTGATTGTATTCTTATGTTTATATTCATGTACTTTTTATGTATGCATTAACCTTATGTTCATGTTCATTTTACGTTGCGCCTTTATGTATGTGTGATGGTCTAGTGACCGAGGGCGGTCACCGTCAGGACTGGCCGATTGTAAACGTCTCATGCAGGTTCGTGCACTTTGGCGCCTGCACCGGTGTGCGTGCGGATGTTTATTTAGGATATCGGCGTTCTTAAGATTAAGTGTGAGGAACAGAGGCTGTATGCGTCACCCGTGGAGGGAGGCCGATGCTTCGTTGTTCGATGGAAAAGTATAAAAGGGCAGTCGGACATTACGGGTGGTGGTAGGAAGTAACAGTTAGTTAATCTTATGTTCTTATGTGCTGGGTAGTAGGAAGTAGCAGTGAGTTAATCTTATGTTCTTATGTTATGAGGAGTTTACAAATTTCAGAAGTGGGATGTTTACAATACTAGTATTATTATGTGCAAAACACGTGCTTTATAATAATAAAAATACAAATTATTTATTTATGTGTATTAAATTATTGCATACGGTAGTGACTGATATTAAATAACTGTGAATATCATTAAAAACATTGATAATTCTGAATATTATTAATAAAAATTTTTTTTATTATCTTTTTAAAAGAATTATATTATTGTATCATCGAGGTTAACTGAGAGAGCAATGTATTATTTGTTTATATTATTTATAAATTATTATTAAAATTTTATTATTTAAATATATTTATATATAAATAATCAATTAGTTATTTATCGTGTCCATAAAATAAAATTATTAAACAGAGTATCGTAGAAAAGTGGGACGGGTTAAAAATCTTTTCAAACGTTATTTGGATTTTATTGAACGTTTCGCCCCTTTCATTAGGACTTCATCAGCAGCTGAAATTTTATAATGACTTTTTTTAAAATATACATATTATATAAAAATTAAAAAGAAAGTTTATTACTGTAATCGTTATTGTTCAGAGGATTTTACATATTTCGAAGACATATATTCCTATAAATAAGCTATACTTAACATTTACAATTCGTTGTCCTAAAACCGTTATGTTTAAACTTGTAATCAAACAATACTGATTCAATCTAGACTGGTGTTTAATATTCTAGGTATCCTCAATATTATGGTGCCCTCTATTGCTACGTCCTATTATGATAATTAAATTTTAAAATCTCATTGTAAGTGCTGTCTTAATTATTTGTGTCAGTTATGTAATTGATTGTATTATTATTTTTTATGTGGTACATTTTGCTTTTGTACCAAAAACATTACTTTTGTACCAATTGTCTTCTAATTCAAGAATAGTTTGTTTGTCAAATTTGAAATTATGTCCTATTTAAAATGATGTTTAGCTAACGCGGTGGTATTGGTGCTTTGTACATCAGTAGGTTTCCAGTCATTCATATGTTAGTTTATTTACGTTTAAGTTTCTATTATGTTTGTCCTATAAAACACTTGTCAACCTTGTTTCGGTTCATAGTTCTTACTCCCTCAGTTATTAAACAAACTATAAGAGAAAGAATAAAAAAATATCAAATTATAGTTATCAGTCCACATTAGATATAAGAGAGATATATCGAATTACTTCATGCGTCAAAGGTCATGGCGTGGTTAAAGCACTAGTTCCTGCTCGATCATTTAGTCAAGCAGTGCTGAGTACGATTAGTACTTGGATAGGTGAACCACTTGAGAATAAAAAAGAGGAAGAAAAAGAGAAAAGAAGACTTCATGCCGTCAATTTAAAATCGCTTTGCCCGCACATCGTAAATACCGACAGACTTCGTAGTGTCGATTTTTCGTGTCGTTCGTAAAAATACACTGTCATCATTTTTTCTCAAACGCGCCAAAAGAAGTATAACTTCAAAAAGCAAATAGAAGAAGACCACCTAAACAAGAAACATTTACTATGAAAAAGAGCTTTTCCAACAACGAGCAGATTTTTAATCTTAAGTTCCAGCACGGATGTACATATACCAAATAATAATCAATCACTAAAAATTAATCTACCTTTTCCTTTTTACAGAAATGATTTTATGAACGTTCAATCTCTAACTAAATGTATCAACAACCTTTATAATAGCTACAAACTTTAGCTAGTAATAGCTACAACCTTTATAATAGCTACAAACTTTAAGTCAATAACAACAAGGCTCAGTTCCTACTAGAAGACCTAACCTAACACTTGTAGAAAAATTACGAGAAAATTGAGGTCATTTTATGCTAAATATTATACATTTTAACTAAAATAAGAACGGTTATTCTGTTATTTTTCTAAAAGTAGACAGCTCTGTTGATCTGGAAGACCTTAAGTTCGAATTTAAAAAGCTTGTGCATGAAGTCGTCAATATGAAAAATATTAGAAAAAAAGTTAAAGCTAAGTCTCTATCTATGCTCTATATTTACTTAAAAAAGAAACATAAAAAGTAATTATAATATTAATTGACCTAACATTACTATTATAAAAATTAAATCGCAATTAAAAAATAAGGAAATAGTACAATGTAAAAGATGTCAAAGATTTCAAAGATACGGTTACATACAGAAATATTTCAATCGCAACCCCAAATTCTTCTCAAGGTAACAACGCTCAACTACTTATTGCTCACCTGATATCAACAAGATCCCTGACTAACTCGATTTCTATATCGTTATAAATATATTTTTTGATATATAAAGGTTTGCTCCTTCCTTGATCTTTCTTCTGATAATTATCTAATCATAGCGACAATAAATAGAATTATCATTGAAAACAACCTTTAAATCTTCATATACCATAGGCATATAATTAACGATATTTTGGCAAATATTTAATTCTACCACTGCAACAGCATTAGAATTAAAAACGACTAAAAATGTGAACTCTACAGTAATCCATTTAACGCTCAATATAATAGGATACATTTACATCTAATTAGGAACATATGTTAGATCTTGACTATTTCGTATATATAAAGAAAAAAATAGAAATACGAAATCTGAATAACCAGAAAAAAACGCAAACTAAATAAAACTACGAAAATTTTATGAAAAACCCGGCGAAACTTCAATAATGAAGACTTTTAACTTTATCTTAAGAAATTTCCTTCCACAGCAAACTCTAATTATTCGTTCTGAAAGGCAACAAGGATAATAAAATCGTCTAATTCCATACATTTCGATCGACCTGTCATCGATAATAAGGTAGATGAGCCTGAAGACAAAGTGATAAAGTAGGTATTTTTGACTGCAACTTTGCTGATATATTTAAAAAATCTCTCTTCATAGCACTTACTGAATATGAAACTTTTATTGATTAATTAACAATTATTTTAATATCTTAATGCACTCTTTTTATATTTGAGATTGTTTAGACATATATGTCCTTGTTTAAGCAATGCATACTTATTAACATACTTTAAATATTAAACAATTTCGATGTGATATTCTTTTCTTACATACATTTCTTTCATAGAAAAAATAGTAGCACGATTCTTGAATTTTTGGAATACGTAGTTTATGTAATTAAATTATAAAACGATAATTATATTTTTTATTAGTAACATAATAAATAAATAGAAGTACGCTAAGACTTGCTTTAACTAAAATTCGATTTTCAGAGTCTTAGTTGCGATTGCAGGCAATGCAATTTTATAGTAAGTGTTCGTTTTGAAAAATGTTACATTTCTTGTAATGCAATCGCATAGATTTCTTTAAAAGTAATTAAATCGTTATTTAAAATCAATAAAAAAATTTGTAAAAGTATTCTTGTTAAAAAACAATTTGCTCGGTACGTGATTAGAATCATTAACACACTTTCGGCCCATTCGGTAGAAGAAGATTTGCGTTTTGATTAAAATATTGTCATGGCCGAAAGTGTAAATTAAAATCTTTGTTTCTTAATAAACATCTTTATCGACGAATATAATCTCGTTTCGATAAATCAACGATTAGTATTATTTTGAAGTCTTAATTGTTACTTTTCTTACACATTAATTTTTTAAATCATGTTTGTTTTTACTTACATTATACGCTCATAAAAAAAATTTAGGATGATATAAGACAAAATTAATTTTATTTTGTATATTTAAATAAAGATAGCACATCGATTCATCGATTTAACGATTCAACAGTTCAACAAATTAACAAATCATCGACTTTTAATCCACTTTACGACATCATTCAACCAAAAGCGAGGGGAGGAGTGTTATTAAACCATCGCAGAACTTCTAATGTCATAGTAAAGTTTCATTTTTTATTTTATTTTCATGGTAACAATTGGTAACGAGTGAGTCAAAAAATTGAAAGTCCTTCCAGTGCCCAATCATTTCAAAGATGAAAGGTCAAATATCAGCACGGGTTCCTGGTTATATTCTTTGATGTATCTTGTCCGAAACGAGCATAAGCGATCGTGAATAAAATCTTTGGTTTTGCTCACGAGTGATTCCAAATATATGTGATTTTTATAAATGTTATTTATTTAGATTACACTAGGGTATTCTTGTTTCATAGGTTTTAATTCACTTAATTATCACTTCAAATAATTATTGTACTTATTTTTTCCCTTTGCATATTTAATCGTGTTAGGAATGGTGAGATCGATTTAATGGTGAATCGAGTAAATTTAAAATGAGGATTTCGAATTTTTAATAGGGTCAAGCCTGAGATGATGATTTCAAATATTTAATATCTTTTAAATTGTGCGTAGGGTTATAGATTGTAGAGCCTCGAACTTGTCAATGTGGTTTCGCTGCTATACCTAATAGCGGTAATCCTTATGTCAAGATTGGTTTTATAATTGTTTTGTAAATTCTTAGTTTATTCTCTATACTAAGTTTCGATTTTTTGCATGTTAGCTTAGCAATTTGTCTCCTTTTAAACGAACTTGTTCGATTTTGGCATTTATATGCTTTTTCCATGTTAGTTTGGAATTTAGGTGTAGTCCTAAATAGTTGACCGTTGATACTTTTGGAATTTTTGTATTATATAATTGTAGTTTTGGCATTTTGTTTTTCCTCAGTTTAAACGTAATGTGTTTACATTTAGTGGAGTTTACTTTGATTATTTTATTATGTTACCATTCTTAAAGGAATTTGATTTGGTTTTGTAACAATTAAACTGCTCTTGTGGATATTTGTTTACGGTAAACATTGCCGTGTCGTCTGCAAATGTTAAGACAGTACAGTTAGCGTTTATTGGTATGTCTGCCGTATAGAGGGTGTAAAGAATTGGTCCGAGAATACTTCCCTGCAGAACCACAGCCTCGATTAGTTTGATGTTCAAATGAGTATCTTTTATTTTTACGTAAAATATTCTTTTAGAAAGGTAAGATTTTAGGAGTTTGTAATACGAGCGTGAAAAAGTGCTTATTGATTATTTGTAGTAATCCCTAATACCAAACTTCATCGAAAGCTTTTTCTACATCTATGAAGACAGAGAAAAGCTACTCCTTATTTTCTATAGCTTTTATTATAGTATTAGTTAGTGTGTGTACTTGTTCAACGGTAGAGTGTTTGTTTCGGAATTCAAATTGATGATCAGGAATCAGGGTTTTGTCAGAAATTAAACTTTTTATTCTCCTCTATATTATTTTTTTCAGCAGATTAGATAGTAATGGTGAGATCGATATCGGTCTATAAGAATTTACATTATGCGGTCTTTATTAGGTTTAGGGAGCATTGTAATTTCCGTTAGTTTCGAAGTACTTGGAAAGTAATGGACTCGTAATACTGCGATTAATAATATTGTGGCATACTGTATCGTATCCTACGCAAACGAGTGAGTGAGTCGATCATTTGGATTTGTCGACACGTGTCGAGACGTGTCGAGACATAGCGATAAGGAAGCATCGTAGTTCAGCGGTAAAACCAAGTAGGCTAGTCTAAAGGGCCAAACTTCCAAATTTTTACCTAACAGTTTGCTAATTTTACCTAAAGGTTATTTAACGACGCTGAATCGAATAGTTCTAATTTTATTGCAATCAAAACAGGGGTTTTTTAGTAAAAGGGTAAAAAAAGGGTAAAAAATGTCTTTATGTTAGAATTCAGGCATTTAATCGAAATAAGGTTTTAACCAATGTTGTAGAGAATTAAAAAAACTGGTGTGTGTACTTATTTACACACGTTAGAAGTTATACTACTTAGCGTAACAAAACGAATATAGCATCAATAACTTTAAAAATACCTTTAAAAAATAAGTATAATCTTATTTATTTATACATGAGGAAGAAGAAGGGTTTAATTAAAATAAGAAATAAAATAAAAAATAAGAAATAAAAAACTTGGTTGAGCGAATACAACAAGTTTCAATATTTTATTTGCTCGTCAGGGAAAAGCCTTGTAGCATAAAAACCCTGGATGATAATTTAAATAATTTAAATACCTTCAATATTACAATTTATATACGTACAATTTATACATATTAAAATTTAATTAATTCACGTTTATTAGTTTATCTGTTTGTTATTCTATGGCCATGTGAGTTACAAGAGGCTTATGGTAGCTAAAATATGATACAAATAGTCTAGTTGAAACGTTATTTAAAAATCGTATAAATACAGCATCAATTGTAGTACCATATCGGGTTGTAGGAACTGTTCTGTCATTATTTATTGAAAGATTAAAATCTTCACGTAAAAAGTTAATGAGTACATAAGAATTTTCAGAGTTAAAGTTATTATTGAAATCTCTACTTAAAATAATTGGTAGCTTATCCTCACCTTTACCTATATATGGTGTCCTATATGCTGTGTATGGAAATAGCACCCGTTCCAAGAAATGAATAATATTTTTAATTCTTTGATATTAAGAAATATAAACTGCTATTAACACAATTATTTTACCATCTTCTGTTGTAGACTCTGCTATACAAAAATCACCCACTGATGATATAGCAGTACTAACAAAATCGGACTGTCTCATGTCGATATTAGTGGTCAGAAAGTTAGTTGTATCAATCGCATTATGATAGATAGCAACTCCTACAGCTCGAATATTTTATTAAATTATACAATTAAAATTTGGTATACTTACAGACCCGTTATCATGTAACCAAGTTTCACTCAACATTAAAATTTTAGATTCTTGTAAAATCCTTGTAAAATCACATTCACATATCCTTTAAGTGAGCTTGCAAACTTTGACAATTAAAAGTATACAGTGTCAAATATTTTCTTTTGTTTATAAAATGTTGGATGTGTTTACTAATGGTCACTAAGTGATTATTTGATAGTCTCTTATATTCATCTTGATGAATAATCATTGCAGTTGATGATCTTCGGCAAAAATATAAAGTATTATCATTATCTTTTGCTGTAATTTATAAGCTCTCAATACTTGTTACGCGTGACAAAGCGACTTAGACTAATGTCAATTGATGTTTTTTATCATATTCATAAACAACTTCGGGATATGTGCTCCCTTGTGATTTGTGAATTTTCGTTGCACAAGCACAAATTAGAGGTAAATGTGAACGTTTAACGTTAATTGTTTTATTGTTGTTAATAGAAATAGTTATAGATCTACGTCCGATCGGCACTGCTGTTTTTTTAATTTGAATAGCAGAAACATGACCAACAACTTTTTTTTTTATTTTCTTGCCAATCTGGGTGCGGAAATTTAAGCTACACAACATTTACTTCTCCATCTTCATTGTATTCAATATGAACTAGTTGACATGCACCTCTATTTGCTAAACAATCAGACACATCTATGTTTGTCGTTATCATGTAGAAAACATCCTTCACAAATATAATTTCGTAAGGCAATCTTCCAGTATCAATCAATGACATTGTTAAAATAATGAGGAAAAATATCTTTTTATATGAGTGGTAAAAGTTTAATATAAATTTATACTTTATATCTATTACATATTCTTCAGTGCCACGTGCTATATCTTCTTCCTTTAACTATCTAGTTCTTCTCACAGAGGGAACACTATATCTAGTCGCTGTCCCTTATATACTAATCTTACATATACTAAAGTGGGGAGACTTATATGTGTGCGTCCCACCCACGAAGAGTAGTACATCAACACATGCTCGTGCGCTACAGCACATACATTTAATATTACAATGGAAATGTACACATCTCAACACGCCTCCTTACATTTATATTGCCATAGATTTTATAATTCTCAATTACTTAGTCCTATTCTAATTGTAATTCTTTTCTAAATTTTTCAAATTTAATTCGTCCTAATGCTTTAGTGAAAATATCAGCAGGATTTTTATCTGTATCAATTTTAATTACATCAATTATACCTTCTAAATAATTTTCATTTACGAAATGATAGTGTGTTTCAATATATTTTGAATTTTTTGTTAGATTTCCATATTTACTAATAATAATCGCACCTGCATTATCCTCATAAATTTTAATTGGATTCTTAATATCTATTTCAAATATCTTTAGCAAATCTTTACTTAATTTTAATTCACTCACACATGCTGATAACGCAACATACTCAGCTTCGGTAGACGACTTTGTTACAATATTCTGCTTTTTTGATTTCCAATAAATAGTGTTTCCATACATTTTAATTACATATCCCGTTGTTGATTTTCTGTCAACTATGTCTCCTGCCCAATCGGCATCAACACAACATTCTAAAGTATTAGCATTTATATTTTTCTTATAAACCAATTTTAATTCTTTCGTATAGTATAGATACTTTAATATTCTTAGTGCATATTTATTATGACTTTGGTCGCAACAATTTTGAAATCTACTTAAGTAATTTACTGAATAGCATATATCTGGTCTAGTACTTGAGCTTATATATAGCAGTGCACCAATTAAGTTTCTATATTTTATATCATTTGATGCTGTTAAAGCAGGCTCACATTTTAAGTTTTGTTCCATTGGAGTAGCATACAGTTTCGCATTTTCTAGGTTATATTTTCTCGCTAAAGACTCAATATAGTCCTTTTGATCTAAAGTCATGTAATTTTTACTACAATCATAATTAATATTCATACCTAAGTACGTTTTAACTCGTCCCATATCTTTCATTCGAAATTTTTCAGTTAATTTTCTTTTGATATATTCAATTAACTTTCTATCCTTACTTGCTAATAATAAATCATCAACAAAAATAATTAAATAAACCTTTTCACTTTTGACTTTCATAAAATATAAACAATAATCAATTTTATTTTTCTCGAAACCTAATTCGCTTAAATAATTATTTAAACATTCATACCATGCGCGTGGACTTTCGCGTAGTCCGTACAAAGCCTTGTCTAATTTACATACTCTTCCTGTCATCATCATAACCTTGAGGTTGTTTCACATAGACGTCTGATTTTACTTTTCCATTAAGGAACGCTGATTCTACGTCCATTTGATCAATTGAAAATTATTTTGTACACAATAATTTAGTAAAATTTTTAATGTTTGTGTCCTCGCAACTGGTGAAAAATATCATCAATTATCTCTTTTTGCTGAAATCCTTTTACTACGATTCTCGCCTTATATTTATTGTCTCCTTTCTTTGTATAGACCCACTTTAAATCAAGTGCTTTTTTGTCTTTCGGTTTTTCGACTAACTTCCATGTTGCATTTTTATTTAAACAATCAATTTCTTTGTCCATGGCTTCTTGCCATTTCTCGCTCTCATTATTATTTATTGCTTCATGATAGTTCTCGGGACTATCAGCACTTACAAAGTTTACATAGATGCAATTAGTTATCGGATCTCTATATCTTTTTATTGGACTTTTCTTTCTTTCAGACCTCCTTATTATGTTCAAATTTTCATTTTTAGTGCTCGGTTCTAAGATTTCATTTCCGTTTCTTTCATTTTCAAGTTCCTCTTCTAATTCAGTTTCATGTTCATTTTTTGGTTCAGTTTTACATTCCCTACTCACCTCGAGAGATGGAGTAGAAGAAAGTCTAGAGTCATCCATACCATTTAACCCTACTAATTTTACATTTTGATCAATTATTTCTACATGCTTAGCTACAAAAACTCTATTGTTTACTAAAACTCTATAACCTACGACATCATAACCAACTATTACTCCAATATCTGCTTTCCTATCCCATTTATTTTTTCTTTTAATTTCTGGAACTCGAACTCTACTACCGTATAATGTGAGGTTTTTAATATTTGGCTTTTCTCCCATCATAATTTCATACGGAGTCTTCTTTTCTATGGTATTAGCTAACGTTCTATTTTTCAGATAAGCTGCTGCTTGAACTACTTCTGGCAAAAATCTAGTATGAATTTTCGCGTCTGCTAATAAACATCTCGCCGTTTCCATTATTGACCTATTATATCTCTCGGCTGTTCCGTTCAGTTCATGAACATACGAAGGACATGGTTCAATATAGAATCCTTTTTCTTTTGCAAAGTTATACATATCTTTATTTAAAAATTCTCTACCGTTATCACACCCTAATTTTTTTATTCTATTTCCGGTTAAATTTTCAACTAGATTTACGTAGCTTACAATACAGTCATAAACTTCATTTTTTCCTTTCATAACATAAATTTTTGCTACTTTACTATAATCATCGATTAAAACTAGGAAATATTTTTCACCCCTAAACCCTATAGTTTTATGTGGTCCATTTACATCCGCGTGAATTATTTCACCTATGTCTTTTGATCTGTGCCTTTCATTTTTGAATTTAGTATTTGTCATTTTGTTTTGTATACAGGTACCACATTTCAAAAATTCCTTTTCTAAGTTATTTGGCAAACCTACGACTAAGTTATTTTTACTTAAAGTATTCAAATAATTAAAATTTACATGTCCGAGCATTCTATGGTATTTCTCTTTCAATGTCATACCATTAGCTATACTTTCAGTTACGTAATTTTGGCTTCTTGTGAACCTAGTATTTATTTTATATAAATTATTTTCTTTGATTGCAACTCCTATTAACTCATTTTCTCTACTATAAATTTTTGAAGTATTTCCTGACGATATAATTTTCGCATTTTCGGCGACTTTTCCGAAACTCATTAAATTCCTATCCATTTCTTTGACAAAGAATACATTTGTTAATTTGATTTCAGTTTCATTAAAATTTGTTACAAATTTAGCTCTAACATCGCCTACAATAGTTGCTTTAAGTGTACGACCATCTCCTACTTTTACATTAATCGGGTTTTCTAAAGTTTTTGATTTTACGAAGTATTTATCACTATTTATTATATGGTCGGAACACCCACTATCTAAAATCCATTCTAGCTTATTTTCGCAAATGTTTACCTTAATGCTGTTATTATCGCTAACCTCTGCTAATGATGTAAAGACCTTGGGTTCAAAGCGATCTTGTCGTTGTTGATTACCTCGTCCTCGGTTGCCTCTGCCTCTGTTTTGAAAATTGCCGTTTCGTTGTTGTTCATGTATTTGCCATCGTACATTTCCCCGCGTTTGCTGTCCTCTTCGTGTACCTCTCCACGAATTTCTATCACTGTACTGATACGTACACTGATATTGGAAATGACCTTGCTTTCCGCATCTATAGCACGTTCTATCTTTTCCTTTTTCAGCTTTGAATACGTTTGAATTTTCGTAACTGCTTCTAGGATTTTGATTCTCACTTTGTCTTTTCCTAAATTCTAATTCTAATTTCGATTTAACAAATTCCACTGTTTTTTCTCTTTCTGGTAACGCATCCACAATATCAACTATATGCGACCAGCTTTCCGGTAGTGTTAACAAAAAATAATTCAACTTATCTTCGTTTGTTATCTTTTCTCCAGCATTTTTAAGTTCGTTTACTTGTTTCTTAAAATTGTTATAAAAATTTGTTCGATTCTCATTTTCATCCATTTTCAAATCAAGTAGTTTTCTCTTACATAATAATTTAATTGCACTACTTTTTATTAAGAAGTTTTCATCTAATTTATCAATCATCTCTTTAGCACTTCTTTCACAAATAATTAATTCTAGTTGAGTATTTGTTACACTGTTCACAATATAATTTTGCTTTATTTCTTTTTTCTTCCATACGGCTTCTGTGATCGTTGGTGGCCTTTCATTAAGTTCGATAACTTCATTGCATTCTTTCAGTTCCAAGAATAATTTTAATTTATACTTCCATTTTTCGTAATGAGTCCCATCAAATACTTGTAATAGAAATCCTTGGTTTTCGGATTCTCTTTCGTCCGCCATGTTGATTCGATTCTCTTTGCGTTTATATTCTTAAACGCTTTCACAATATTATTCAGAATAACTAACTTCTTGAATATACTTACCTTTACCACCGCATATAACCATGGACTGCTACCATGTTAAAATAATGAGGAAAAATATCTTTTTATATGAGTGGTAAAAGTTTAATATAAATTTTTACTTTATATCTATTACATATTCTACAGTGCCACGTGCTATATCTTCTTCTTCCACTATCTAGTTCTTCTCACAGAGGGAGCACTATACAGCTAGTCGCTGTCCCTTATATACTAATCTTACATGTACTAAAGTGGGGAGACTTACATGTGTGCGTCCCTCCCACGAAGAGTAGTACATCAACACATGCTCTTTCGCTACAGCACATACATTTAATTTTACAATGGAAATGTACACATCTCAACAGACATTTTTTGCAGCTTTTGGCGAAAAGAAGCTTTTTGGTCTGCTAATGTACAACCAGTAAATACATCTTTTGCTGCTGAAGTAATTTTGTCTTATGCAAGATTTAAAATTTTATTGTTATATCATTTCACAGCTTTATTTGTATTAAATAATCGAATTCCATGCGGACATTTAGTTTTTGCTTCTTCAGTAGTAACAAAACGTGATTCTAATAAAACTAATCCTCAAAACGCTAAGTTGTTCACTGCTTATACTATTAGTTAATATAGAATGCTCGCCTCATTACTTGGTCTAACTAGAAAAATTTTAATCCTCGCCACAAAATAGGTCAAACAATCCTTTGTTTTTGTTTTTTATATATTGGGGTAGCTCTAACTGATGGTAACTACCGTAGATCTGTAATCAGAATAATATCTAAACCACCAAAATAAGTGTTGAAAATTCGTGTTATTTGCTTTAAACGTAAATCAATTTGAGCAAGTACTTATTTCATCAATGATAAAGACCTTAACTCATTTAATTAATGCTCTGTATTGATGAACTATTTCGATACTTAATAGAAGTAACTTTGACAGTGATATTTTTAAAGCAATATGTATAGTTGTTCCATCTATAGCAACAGTAGCTTTACCTGTTAAAGTACAAGCTATATAAGAGTTACGATATCCATCATTATCAGTGTATCGGTTGTAAATTTCCATGAGAATTTGTATAACGATAGTTTTACCGCATCCTGCTGGACCCATAAAGAATATTTGAAATGGTTCACGATTTGTAGTTAATAGAGTTGAAATAACATGTAGCAAAAGCTCTCTTTGCTTATCGTTTGCCATTCTCATCAACTAAAAAAAATTGAATATGGGGTAATAAATTTTCTTGTTTTTTAGCAATAGGACTAAGTTTGTTAAGTACAGCTAAGCGAAGATCGCTGTTTACATCGGAAATAGAATCGTTATATAAATTTTGAAGTAGATTAGGATCAGGCATAACATTAGCAAAATCTTGCATTTCATTATTAACTTGAATACTATCTTTTCTACGTAATTTTCGACAAATTTCGATTGTTTTTTAAATATCCAAGTTAGATTCAAATTCTTTGCGTCTAATTAAAATTACATCTTTATAATTGTTGTATATTTAAATAAGATTCATTTCAGCGATTATTTCATCATCTTCATTTCGAAATGGAAAATGTAAAGATACCCTTTCACGTTTACAATTATTCAAATCTTGTCCAATATCATAACTTCGATAACGAATAATACGTGGAACTTTTCTTTTCGTGTAAGTACTGTTGGGTTTAATATCATAATTAGCAACAAATTGAACAAGTGTTACATTTTCCAAGTTCTGGTGTCAGCGTTCAAATTTATCAAACTAATTTTCGTTCCAAATATCTGTAGAATCTTTTCCAATATCTATCGCATCTAATTGTTTATGTGTTTTTCTTATTCTTTGACGATCAATTGGCCACATGGTTGGAACGGTGGTAACAATAATAGAACTTTTTGACATTGGTTCCCGCAGTAAATACCAAGCAGCCTTTTGACTAGTTATCGCTACACTGTTTAGCATATTAACGCCTAATTTTCTGGTTATTTCCACAATTTTAAAATCAGGATTTTCATTCATAAGTTCAATAATCTGACGTTGTAGGTGGCTAATACCACGGTTTGTTTTATTGACATACTCTGCAATGTAGTTGGCACATGAATATTCTTCTGTTATAAACTGGATATCTGTATTAGATTTTAAAATATTAAATATAAACGGATTGAACAGGTTATGCCATTTTTCACAAGGTTGACGTCTGATAAAAACTCTGGACCTTTTAAATCCACATCGAAGTATATTGTTATAATTTTCATCAGAAGTGATATTGTTATTTTCATAAAATGAATCTATATTGAGTAATCATTATTTTTAAGATTAATCCAAATAGCTTTAAAACGTTAAAGATAATTTTTAAAATGCAGCTTATCTTTTTGCATTGGTGATAATATGACAGTAGACATACTAGGCATAAAAGGTTCTTTAAATCTGCATTGCTGCGGTTTATTTGCCGCTTTTCTTTTGTAACATGTAAACGTATGCTTGTGTGTTTGTATTAGGAGGACCGGAAAGTAATGTCGTTTTCTTACGCTAAATACAAACACATACATTTTTAACGAGTCTTTATTTTTAATCAATGATGTATTCCCCATCATTGTCAATAACCTTTTGCCATCTAGTGAGTAAATTTTCAATCCCTGATCGATAAAAATTAATTGGTTTTTCGGCAAAATATCTAGAGATGGCATTTTGGATATCATCCAAATTTGCAAATGTTTTGCCACTTAAAAATTGTTGCAGCGCTCGGAATAAGTGGAAATCCGATGGTGCAACATCGGGCGAATATGGTGGATGAGGCAGCACCTCCCACCCCAATTCATTAATTTTTTCTAGAGTTCGCCTTGCGCAGTGCGGTCTTGCATTGTCATGTTGGAGAATGACGCCTTTTCGGTTGACAATCGCTGGCCACTTTTCAATTAAAGATTGATTGACTCGCTGCAATTGTTCGCTGTAGAGGTCTGCAGTAACAGTTTGTCCAGGTTTCAGTAATTCAAAATGAACAATGCCGCGAATACTCCACCAAACACACAAAAGCGCTTTTTTGGGGTGTAAACCTGGCTTAGCAGTACTCCGAGGGATTTCATTTGGAGAGAGCCACTGCCTTTTGCGTTTTGGGTTATCATACAGGACCCATTTCTCATCTCCTGTGATCAAGCGATCAAAAAACGCTTCTGTGTTGTGTCGTTGAAGCAATAAGTTGCATGTGATTGATCGGTTAGCCTTATTCTGTTCGGACAGATTATGCGGGACCCAAACACCTGCTCTGCTTACTTTCCCAATCTGCTTCAAATGTTCTTGGATGGTCGACCAAGGTTGGTTGAGACTGTTTGACAATTCCTCGATCGTCTGACACGGATTTGCTTCCACTTCCGCCCTTAACACGTCGTTGTCTAACGCTGATGGTCTTCCTGATCGATACGAGTCGGAAAGATCAAAATTACCCGATTTGAACTTGGAAAACCACCTTTGGCATTTACGAATGTCCAGTGCATTTGGATAAACATCGCAAATGTTTTTGGTAGCAACTGTTGCGTTATTTCCCTTGCGAAACTCAAAGAGCATGCAATGCCGGATGTGTACCTCTTCTGGTATTTGGCTGGCCATTTTACCCAAAATTACAAAAAAAATTGTAATTCAATTGTCTATAAGTAAAGAAATCACTATAACCTCACAATGTCTTTGGTACGCCTCTGAACCAAACAATGAGCTGACAAATGACAATCAAGTATTGGCATGCGCAGAAACGACATTACTTTCCGGTCCCCCTAATAGTTTAATGTTACTTGATACTTCTTGAGATAAAACAGATATTAGGTTATCGATAAATGCAATGGCATTCAGTTTATTTTTTTCAAGTGCATCTACTGGAGCATTAGCCAGCCACAGTAGTATGTGAGCGTGTGGACTATCACGATGCTGGAATTCAATACGTTTGAAATAATGTACAACATAGTATTCGCAAAAAAGACTGAATTAGGTGATTTTAAAATGTTTACCAGCAAATTGACCAATTTGTTAAAATGTATAGTACACGTAACTTCATCCTCATTAATAAGTTTTGTCTTGTCAAGATAAAGTAAGAGTTCAGCAGATTCTTCAGAAATATTTTCGCCGTTGTTTTTGTATTTATAAAGTTTTTGAAGAAAATCATTCTTACTAATTTAATTGGCACTCACAGTAAGGAAAATAGTTTGTTTATCTAACTGTCTTATCATGGCAAAATGTTCTTTTTTACGATCCATCCAATACCACATTGAATTTGGAGTAGCACGTAGAAACGCAAGATGTGTTTCGATACAATGTATTGTTTATCTTCAATTTGTTTTCTAGTAATTTTGGTATTCTTACTAACGTGTTTAAAAGTGACTGTGAGATAGTCACGGACTCGACTCCTCATAATCTTTATTGCCATATACAATAAATGATACGGTGTAACTGCGCGACGATCAGATCTTCTAAGCTCACTAGAATCCATCATAAATGGTGTGGCGGCCTGCTGTCGATAAGCAGATTTTACCTTATCCTATGTGACGACTTGCGCTTCCATCCTCACCGCTGATTCTTTGTCTTAGCTACTTTAGCGCTAGCACTCTATCACGGCTAACAACGTTTCTATGGGAACGTTAATGTTTCCATAGTTACAAAAACTTTTTTCTTCCGTTATTATAAATAAAGAAATTAATTAAGAAGTTACACGTGCTCGATCAACAACGCATTTTTGTTATCCGTTGTTGTTTTGTAATAGATTATGAATAAATAAATGGTACATAAAAATAGTAGTAGCGATCAGTGTTTGAACCAATAAAATTCAAGTTCCTGGTTCCTTCCGCTACAATGATGTTACTTTAACGCCATCTCTGAAATTACAGAACTAACCCAAGTAAATTTCCGGGAAAGAAAGTTCATTTGCAAGTTCATCAAATAATAAACTTTGATGTATATTTTCTTCGCCAGGTGCAATTAGTAAATATTGTTCTTCGTCCCACATTAATGTCTACTGGCGCAGCGTAAGACTCCCTTCTACAGGAATGTGTTCGCTGACATAATTTTCTTCAACTTTGTCATGAATTTGATTATCATTAAAAAATGAATCATCAATTTTCATATCGTACATTCTATACATTGGAGACGGTATTAAAAATTGTAGCCAAGCTTTAATTGTACGGTTGTTAACAATTCCATGTAAGTAACTAGAACGGTGAATTTTCTTACGTTTAATATGTACATTTATACAATTATCGTCACCAATATTTCTTTGAAAAGATTTGACCCTTGTATTAACTGAAACATGCATGTTAATTACTTGACCATAAATAGCGTATTGACCATTCACATGTCTCAGACGTCTGATCTGCATAAAAGGAATACGAGGCAAAATTAATCTTTCAGAAACCAAATCTAAAGGTTGTAGATGCTGAAGTACATCTGGATATTTTGAGCCGTTATATGTTGATATTACAAGAATATTCTTCTTGTTTAAAGCTTGTATGTATGTATTACAAAGCTTAGTATTTTCCATAGGTATATTAGGTATAAATTGTCTTAGAATATCCTTATGTTCATTAGATGGCTTTTTAAAATAATTTTTAAACCACTATCTGTAACATACTGAGCATGGATGTCCAAATGAATTGCCAAAGAATATTATTTTAAATTCTTTATGAGCTCGTTTATATTGATGATAATTGCTATATGGCAAAGAAGGATCTAAATCCATATCAATTTGCTCGCTAGTGAAATAAATAATTACTTACTGGTCTTAAGAGTTAGAATAAATAGATTCGTCTGATTGAGGTAATTCCTGATCCATGATTGTGTCTTGGTTTAACGAATTGCGTTCTTTATTCAATACAATGTCTTGATTAGACAAAACATGTATAATCGAAGCGTCAGCTAAATATTCATTATTTCGTGCTCGAGATCGTGAACTTCGCATAGAAACCATAGAATAGAAAAATTTTCCATATGCACATCAGTTTGCACAGTAATATAATTGTGATTATAGTTATTGTTGTGAATTTTAAATTGTATAAATTTGTACTGGTAATCACAAGCTGAGCTGATGGTTTAGAAGTCACTAGTAAATTCGAAGTCGATGGGACACATAAAGTTCCATTCGCAGACAATTGGTTTTCTTAAAGAAATAAATATAAAATAAATGACAGATAAAATAAATGTAAATAACTTCAAATAACTTCAAATAACTTCAAAACATAAAGACCAAAAAAAAAAATAAATATCTAGCAATAATATTAGTTATTGCTGGGACATTTAAATTATTCAGATTTGTACCGGTAATCCAGGCTTAAACGATGATTCGCGAAGTAAATTAAAAGTACCTAAAATTTTATTTCGCATTCAATGCATATCTTTCTTGAATCTTTTTTCTTCGCAGCCAATGAACCCTACAACGTTTTGCATTAGCGTGCATTATGTTTTCCTTATTTTCCTCATTAGTTTCCTTATTTTGCTTATTCCATTTCCTACGAAGACGATAATCTCTACATTTCTCTGCATTAGTTTTAGGCATCTTGAAAACCTTAACAGAAATTTAAATGTATACTGATCTTGGTCAATAATAAAGCTGCAAGAGATTATAAATTAATAATAACTTCAAAATTATATAAAATAATTAAATTTAAGCTATAGATAAATGTGAACGCCTAATCTTAATTTTTGTATTGTTGCTAAGGAGAATAATTGAGGATCTATGTCCTAACGGCTCTATTGTTTTATTAATTTGAATCGCAACGTGTACACCAACTTTCTGTACGATTTTCTAGTAATTCTTTACTGTATCTGAAAACTTAAGCAACACAACATTTATTTCTCCATCTTTATTGTATTCAATATGAAAACAAAAATTTTTCCGAACGCTAATGTATACTCTATATTTGTAAAGAAAATAAAATATAACTTTAATAAAAACTTTAATAAAATAAAGATATTAAATAGAATTTAAATAAAATACAGTTATTAAAAAAATTAATAAAATAAAACAAGATATAAGAAAAAAGAAAAACACTTGATTAAATCAATACAAAAGATAATACTATATTGGATCGTCGCATAAAGCCATGTAGCATAAGAACACTGGTTGATAAATTAGATATAATAATGAATTTCGTTTAAGCAAAAAATGAACACTTGTCTCCCTCTCGTTCTCATAAAAGCTCTGGTATATAAATCAAATATAATAAGGAATTTTCTTTACCAAAAGATTGAAATCGTGTCTCACCTCCCGCTCGCTTCGCTTGTATACAGATTCAACAACAAGGCTCACCTCATTTATGGAAATATAAAGAATACTTATAATTTCTAATTTCGCTTCTAGCTTATATCGTTTTGTTCGTCGCTTTTTTTGTAAATTTTTCGCTGGTTATCTAAAACGTGTCGTCGTAGACGTCAAGTGGAAGAATAAGACGAGTTTCTTTGTTAAATGGACCCAGCAGAGCGTGTTTAGGAACGGTTTAAGAGTGGGGTGGCGCGATTAAAACATTTCGATATTGTTAAAATGTATATTGTATTTCCCTTTATCGAGGTGTCCGTTTTGTGCTGTATTTCGTAGCCTTCCTACCCTTTTCTACTTAGTGTTGTAGATATGCGTGCTTGTGTGCGCCTTTATATTGCCGTGCCGAAGAGAAAGAATAGCGTCGTATATAGAGTACAGAGTATATATATATACATATTTATCTATATTGCACTGCTTTATTTTTGCTCTGGGCTGAGTGTCCACGTGTGCGTGTAGTACGTGTGTGCACGTGGCGAAAAAATCACTTAGTTTTTTTACTGGGTACTAAATTACACATACTATTTTTTGTTTCTTACAAGTAAAATAACATACTATCGTCTATGTATAAGATTCATGGACAAGTAAATTTTAATATCATTCTACACATGATTATTTCTGTAGTGTACTTATAAAAATGTTTATCGTAATGCTGATTAGATGAAAATACAATTTGAAATTTTATTTTTAACGTAAAAATTCGGGTCACGAATGCACATTCGCCAATTTAATTTAGTAAAGGGAGCTAGAGAGAGTGTAGAAGCTAAGATAACTTTTTAAGTGAATATTAAAGTATTATTTAAAATTAAGTACAATAACGAGTAAACGCACACACATACACACACACACACATATGAGATTAGCTGATCAAGGGACCCACAAGAATAAACGATTATAGAGAGCTCCTTTTGTTGATTTTTGGGCTTTCTTTAAAAGATAAGAAGAAACAAAAGACGGCCAAGATTATCGGTATCGGAAACTACGAGCTACTTCATATATTCTCTCTGTTTTTCACATTATTCCAAATAATATTTATTCAGTATAAAATATTACTGTTTTTCTCAATCAGTCAATCAATTATATAAATTTAGCATTACGATCTTATTATCCAATTTATCACTAGTTTTTGTCCTAATCCTCTGTATATTTCTGTGATTTATTATTTAAATAAAGAATCTTCTATAAATTCTTCAAATTGGCACAGCTATTTGATGCAGGCTAAGTAGGAAAAAAGGTCCTAATTAGACTATTATATAAAAATCGTACATTCCTCAAAAATACATATAATATGTTTCTATATCTAGGGTTTCGAATTGTTCAAATAAATTGACTAATTAGTTTCTTTGTAAAATAAGAGGGTATATTATAATAAATATATCTATTTACAATACCTACAAATTATATACTACCTGTAAAATAAGAGAAATAAGAGAAATAAGAAAAGAAAGAACAATTATAAAGTCAGTTATTCGTCTCTCATTCACAAACCTACTTTCATCAATCGTACGGTAAATAGCATTTAATAATATATCTTTCTATAACAAACTTATATAAATTAAATACGTTATCACTTTTTCTTAGTCTTTTATACCGTCATAGAGGCGCGCTAATTATACTTAGCGCGCTAAGTTTAAAGAGAATATATTCTCTTTACATCTTTCCTCCTCGAGATGAAAATTGCACAATTTTTCATTCATCTCCATCCTTTAACATTGGAGTCAGCTTTGTTACATGAAATAGACTTAAATAGACTGTGTCATTGCCTCTTTTTTTAGTTTTTATTTTATAAATTGAATTTGAAATTTTTTCCTCTAATGCGATTTGTCCAATTTTTAATTCTTCTAACTTTTTCCTATTTAGTCTGTTCTCGTTTTCAATAAGTACCATATCTCTCACGTCAAAGTCATGGTTTATTTTGTTTTTGTCAAATATAGTGTTACTATACTTATGTGATTTTATTGTTCTTTCTAATGCTAATTTTTTATCTTTTATCCAGTCTTCTTTGTTTTTCTTTCTTTTTAATTCTTTTGGTACGTTATTGGTATTAGTGCCATATTGTAGATATTCTCGTGTAAACCATGTGATGGTATGTTCTAATCTGTTATATTTATTGACACATTCTCTCGCTATCGAAGTCCACTATCTCTTCTTTTTTTCTTCGTTTATTCTGCACTTTATTTTATTCACTAGAGTCTGATTCAATCTCTCATTTAGACCATAAGAAAATAGTGTATCTATTGCAGTGAAAATTAAATGAAAAAAAACATCGCTTGGCTCATGAGCAGATGCTATTATGCTGACGTCATCTATAGGCGACACATTTAAACACAGCTCTCGCACGGATGCTTTCTATAGGCGACAATCGTAGCGAAAGGGTTAAAAGCTAATCAGAGAATATTTTTTTACTTTGCCGGCTTCTTATGTGGCATTCGACAAAAGTTTAGTTTTATAAAAGTCTTACTTCTACTGCGTGAGAACTTCACGCATGAGTTTTTTTAAAAGACAAATAACAGGTAAATATTTGACGTTAAGTTTTTAAGCAACATCTTTTTTATGGATCACTTTTGATTAACGCATCAGATAGGTCGTTATCAACTTCTTATGATCGACCGCGTCTATTTTCATCTTTGAGACTTATATAACTGTTGCGAAATAATTCGAACTATCGGCTCGTGGTACGTTTAGAAACAATGCAATGGTTTGTAGACATTTTGATTAGCTTTAGCAGCTCTATGTCCAAGTTTAAACTCGTGCATTAAAATGTTTTAAATTTTTTGGTAAAACAACATCTCTACAAACGATTTTAGAGCACATTCCTAATAATTATAGAATAAAGATAATAATAGTAATAGACTTCCGGTAGGAGCGCGAGAAAGAGTGGTCGTGTGGAAGAAAGATCCTAGAAAAAGAGTGATAAGTAGAGGATTAAAGGGTAAAAGGAGGAGCAACTGGAATAGAGAAGGAAGGGTAAAGTAAAGGAAGAAGTTTAAGAGGTCTGGAAGGATTAAGAGAGTGTAGAGAGGAAGAAAAAGGGTAAAAGAAGGAGGACGCCTGATAGAGTGAGGTTAGGATAGAGGATAAAGCGTTGGTAGAAGAGTCGATAAAGAAGATTTCTGTCAGACCAAGGAGATTTATTATGATGAACGGTAATACAAGCGGAAATATCAAAACAAGAAGTAAGGCAGACAAAAAGGAGATGGAACAGTCGAGGTTATGCTTCGAGAAGGAGAACCAGGATAGTAGAGAGATGAATGAGAAGCTGGGCAGAATGGAAAAGAAAATAGAAAGTTTGATTAGCATTTTAGAAAAAAGGGAAGAGGAATGGAAAGAGGAGAAGAAATTGTGAATGATCGAAAGACAAAAATGGATGGAGGAATAGAAATCACTGGAACAGAGAATATACAGGCTAGAATGGGATAAGGAAAGAGGTGAGAGAGAGAAGAGAAGGAATAATATTGTTATAAGGGGTACAAACATAGAGAAGGAAAATTTGGAAAAAAAGGTGGAGAAGTTTATCGAAAAGAATATTAAAGTAAAGGGTAAAGTGGAGAAAGCTACAGAAGTAAGAGTGAGTAAGGGGCAGAGGGAGAAAAAATTAGTGGTAGTAAAGCTGGAGAATAAGGAAATGAGGGATCAGGTAATGAGGAATAAGAAGTACTTAGAAAGAGGAGTGTATATAGATAGGGACATGACGATAAAGGAAAGGGAGATCCAGAGGATGATTTTAGATAAGGCAAGAGAACAGAGGTGTAAAGGAAAAGAGCTAGAGTAGGTTATATGAGGATATTAATAGAGGATAGATGGATGAGGTATGATGAGTGGAGGGAGGAGTTTGTGGAGGAGGGAAAGGAGAGAAGGAAGGATTGAGAGGAACAGGAAGTTAGAAAGGAGGAGGAGGAGAGGAAAAAAAGAATGAGTATGTGTGTGTGGAATATAGCGGGGGTGTTAAGTAAGGACAAAGAAGTGTGGAAGTATCTGAGTGGCTTTGAGGTGGTAATATTAGTAGAGACTTGGTTGGAGAAAGATAAATGGGCAGGGTTAGAAGGGAAATTGTCAAGAAAGTTTGAGTGGAAATGTGTAGCAGCAACAAGAAATCATAATAAAGGCAGAGCAAAAGGAGGAATAATAGTAGGAATTAGTAAAGAGGTGATGGGTAGGAAATTTGAGGTTTGGAGTGAGAATATAGTTATGCAGGAGATAAGGCAGGGAGGACAGATTTGGAAAATAGTAGGGGTGTACAGCCAAGATATAGTAAGGACAATGGAAATTATAAGAGGAAAAGTAAAGTCAAAGGAAAAGGATGTGTTTTGTTAGTGGGAGATTGGAATGCAAGAACCGGTAATGAGGGAGGATGGGTAGAGGAAACGGATAGGGAAAGTAAGAGAGTTAATGTAAGACAGTCAAAAGATGAGACAATAAATGAGGAAGGAAGAAGACTTGTAAAGGAAATAGCAGAAGAAGGATGGTGCATAGTAAATGGGCAGAAAGAAGAGGAAGGAGAGTTCACTTATATTGGTAGCAGAGGGGAATCAGTGATAGATTATGCAATTGGGAATCAGGAGGCTTTTGACCAGATAAAGGAAATGAGAATAGGGCATAGAACGGAGGCAGATCATATGCCGTTAGAAGTATACTTAGAGGAAGAAGTAAAATGAAAGGTAGAGGAAGAGAAGGTAGAAAAGGAGATAGAAAGAAGAATTTGGTCCAGGGAGGTGATTGAGCAGTATCATGAAAGGTGTAAAGGTTGGGTGGGAAAAGAAGAGGAGTTAGAGGGAAGGTGGGAAGAGATAAAGGAGGTAATAGAAAGAGTAGTACCTAAAATAAAGAAGAGAGTCAAGGCATGGAAGTTGGGAGATAGAAAATGGTATGATAAGGAATGAAAAGGAAAAAAGAGGGAAATAAGGAAAATTCTGAAGTCATGGAGGAAAAAGGAAGTAAATAGGAGTTTTTATTTAAGCAAAAAAAGAGAGTACAGGAATTGGTGTAAGGCAAAAAGGAAAAGGTTTGAAAGTTTAGAAGAGGAGAAGCTAAAAAATGCAACAGGTGAAGGAGAGGTGTGGAGGTATATTAATAGGTTCAGAAAGAAGCGGAAAGAAGAGATAAGCAAAAAGATCAGGATAGAACATTGGAGAAAACATTTCATGGAAAAGTTAGGAGGAAAGTAAAGAAGGGAAGAGAACAGAGGGAATGGAGGAGGGAAGATGTAGAACAGCAGATAGAGGAGCAAGAAGAATTGGTCAAGGAAGAATTTTTGAGACAGGTCAAGAAACTTCAGTTAGGAAAGGAACCGGGGGAGGATAAGTTAGAAAATGAAGTGTGGAAATATATGCCAAAAGAAGTGGAGACAGCGCTGTGGGAGTTGTTGAGGAAAATATGGAAAGAGGGGGAAATACCGGAACAGTGGAGAAGAGGGACAATGTGCATGATTTATAAAAAAGTGGATAAAGATAGTATAGAAAATTACAGAGGAGTAACTTTAACTTGTACAGAATATAAAATATATGCTAGTATGCTGAATGAAATGCTGAAAAAGAAGATAGAGGGTAAATTAGCGGAGAGCCAGTTTGGTTTTAGAGAGAAGAGAGGAGTAGTAGAGGCGATATATACGGTTAAACATATTGTAGATGAGAAATTATGTAAACCGAAAAAAAATTTTTGCATGTTTTGTGGACCTTAAGGAGGCGTTTGAAAGGGTGGATAGAGAAGTATTAAAAGAGAGATTGAGGGAGATGGGGGTGGGAATTAAGTTAAGTAGGAGGATTATGGACATTT
The DNA here is from genome assembly GCF_010416935.1 of Polistes fuscatus. Classification (NCBI taxonomy): domain Eukaryota; kingdom Metazoa; phylum Arthropoda; class Insecta; order Hymenoptera; family Vespidae; genus Polistes; species Polistes fuscatus. Next base: position 33,266 of record NW_025113170.1, on the reverse strand, counting down.
ACAAAGAAACAATAAATGTAATCAAAGTAGGAGAGGAAGAAGCGGTGGAATTTTTGACGGAAAAGGGAGTAAGACAAGGATGCCCGTTAAGTCCAACTTTGTTTAATGTGTATATGGCGGTCTTAGAAGAGGAGATGAGAAAAGGGCAAGAAGGAGGATGTAGAGTTGGGAACGAGAAGGTGTGGAGCGTATCATATGCAGACGATTTAGTATTAATTGCAGATAGAGAAGAAGAATTGAAAGGTATGATAAGAAGGTTTAAGAAATACCTGGAAAAGAAGAAGATGATATTAAGTGATACAAAAACGAAAATTATGGTATTTGAAAAAAGAAAAGGTAAGGATAGACTGTGGAAGTGGGGTGATAGAGAATTAGAGGAGGTGGAGGAGATAAGATATCTAGGTTATATTACAGAAGAATGGAAGGAATGAGAGGCACTTGGAGGAGAGGAAGAGGAAAGCAATAATCGTAATGAAGAATGCGTGGAGCATAGGAGAAAGGATATTTAAAAAAGCTACAGAACAAGAAAGAAATCGTTTACAGCGTTAGTGGAGAGTGTAGCATTATTTGGAGCAGAAATATGGGGATGGGAGGAAGATGAGAGGCTGGAAAGTGTACAAAGAAGATATATGAAATGGACCTTAGGGTTAGATAGTAATACGCCAAATTATATAGTGGAGGAAGAATGTAAATATGAAAAAATGAGAATTAAAGCATTAGGAAGAGCGTTAAAATTCGAAGAGAAGATAAGGGATTTGGATATAAAATTGGTGAAGGAATGTATAAGAGAAAGGGATAGAGATAGAGAAAGAGAGAAAATAGGGAAAGAGTCAAAGATGAGGGTCGGAATAATAAGAAGAGAGAGAATAAAGGAATCAAGATATATGAGAGGTATGGAGTTCAAGGAGGAGGTAAGAGAAAAGATATTATTGAACTTAGAAAGAAAATTCAAGGAAGAGAGAAGGGATAAGATAGGTAATTCAAGGTATAATGAGATATACAAGTATATAAGAGTAGAGGAAGAACCAGAATATTTGAAAAAGGATATGTCAATGAGGGATAGGAAAATAATAGCAAGATTCAGATGCGGGAATGAATGCAAAAGCAGAGAGTTTTGGAAAGAGGAGGAAGAGAAGAGTTGTAGATTGTGCAATAAAGGAGAGGAAGATTACATGCACATACTGGGAACATGTGAAGTAACGAGGAGTGAGGTTGGAATAGAAGAGATACTAAGTCAGGATGCGAAGGAGGCAGTAATATTAAAACGAGTGATAGGAAAGAGAAGGGAAGCGGAGAGGGTTTGGGAGAAAAGTGTTAAGATAATTTTTGTTTGTTTTTATATTAAGTCAGTTTTTAAGTTTGTTAGTAGTAAGTTGTTATGTTGGTAATATAGTGTATCTAGGATGTTTTAGGTAATATGTTCATAGTTTAATGGAAAAGTATTATAAGAGATTGTAGAAGGGAGATTTTAAAGGAAGTCCTCCAAACCCGAAAGGGGCGGAGTAAGAAAATAAATAATAAATAATAAAAAATAATAATAGTAATAAATAGAGGAATAAAAACGATTTAAAAAGATAAATATCATGACTTAATCTCTTGAACATTTTATTTAAATCTTAGTACACAAAACATAGACCATATTAGAACGACTATTATTTGCAAACTTATCTAATAAGTATTGTAAATGTTAAGGCAGATTTTTGCTAAAGAATTACTGAAAATCAAAAATATAAAATGCGCTGAATTTACTAATTTGAGCGATAAGAATATGAATCAAAATTTTTACTCAATAATTACTCTTAATTGATGCCAAGTGTTAAATTCGGCTCTAATCAATTTGCCAATGTATTTTTAATTTCCCGTTTTAACTATAGATATCTAGTAGATAATAATCATGTGTTAAAATTTTTCGGTACAGTCCAAAAGAAGAGACTCTTTTTTGAGGTACGATTACATGTTACATTTATGCAAACAGTTTGGTAAAAGCTTTCTATTTTTTAACGACAATAATCTTTATTGTACGATATGCAGAAGTTATCTAACACGAATGTAGCTTATACTTTACTTTGGTTACTTCAAAAGTCACATACGACATTAGATACAACTTGATTTATTTGATTTAACTAAAATAGATAAGCAAATTAAGATAAATAGAAGCTATGTTTATTAATATATGTCAAGGTTTTTTTGGAAAAAAAATTTAATTATTTTTAAAAAATATTTCAACAATGTGGGTAAGAAGTCGTTATAGAAATAAGTGAAAAATAGAAATTATTCATAAAACATTCCTTAGAACAGACAGATATCCCATCGATGTTTTAAGAATCTGTAAAACAAGTTACAAAGAACATAATTAATTATAATGTGTATAAACGATAAATTTTTAAAACGAGAGAAATACTAACATCAGTAAACGTTGTCAGAGAAAGTACGAAGAATTTACCAGAGGTAAGTTGTTGTGGTTTCTTCATTCGTAGCATACATATTTTAATCATTTTTATATTGTTTGGGGAGATAGTGTACCACTCGTAACAATAAAATGCATTGCTCAAGCTAATACTCTAAAATTTTTATACATTTTAAATAAACGTTTTCTCGTAACTAATCTATTCAAGGGTGTCTTCTTGAATTTGTAATAATCATTTTTTTTCAATATAAATGGCTTCTATAAGTTACCACTATTTTTTCACAAGTAAATTAATATTCATCTTTAAATTGTGAAAACAACAATTCCTTCATTAAATCTTGTCGTACTCTTACATCACATTCACTCACCGGCTATTATCGCTCACATGGCCCGACCAGTAGCTGTATTACATAGCAATAAAATACAATAAGTTTGTTCAAATTTTTGGATTTTCAAAGGCTACCACTGACTACTTACAATCACAATCACAATACAACTGACAAATACAATTACAATACAACTGACAATCCTAGACTTTTCGGTATCAAGACTCTCTGACTGCTATATTTGAATAAGATAATTTTAGTTAGTATACAAAGAGAGTCACGTTAAGCATAAAAACTTAATATCTTTTTGGTTTACAATTGAATAAAAAACTTTTAAGTACAAAAGGGCAATACTGCAAAAAAGAAATGTAATAATTAAAAGAATTATTCTTTAGAATCATGTATATGTGATATTTAAAGGTTAGTGTAGGTATGTTTCTCTACATCTCAAACATAAGTAAAATGGTAAGTAACCTCGACGTCTCGGATAGCTGATTCCGTAAAAAATTTAAATTTCAGTTAAAAGATACGAAGACGTCTTTGATCTCGTAGCTTTACAATTTCTTGCAGTTATTTCTCCTTGCGTGTTCCCTTAAATTTCCAGCACAAAATGTGTAGCATGACTTCATTTAAGTTCTGGCCAATTAAAGCCAAGAATTGTGTCGTTAACCTAAAGCGACTTTGTGCTTTAGCAATGGAAAGAACAAAAAATATAAAAGCGCATTTTTGAAGTTATACTTCTTTTCGAGCCTTTAAGAAAAACTAATGAAAGTGAATTTTTACGAACCATGAGTACCGACTAAAATCTAAACCCATTAGTTTATCGGTATTTACGATGAGCTGGTACAGCGATTTTCAATTCACAGCATGAAGTAAGTCGATAAATCTTATATAAATTTAGTGTGGACTGATATTTATATTCTGATGTTTTCATATAAACAACACGTATTTTATATCGATACAAATAAAAATTATTTATGTGTATTGAAGTAATTTACCACGTTGAGCGAGGCGCCAATATTTCTGATCTTTCCGCTCTGCCGGCAGCGAGCGAGCGATACATTCAGAAAAAACAAAAGTTTCGGTGCTTATCTTTGAGTGAAACAAATTTCTGATCTTTCCGTTCGCCGGTAGAGAGCAGGCGACACATTCAAAAAAAAACAAAAGTTTCAGTGCTTATCTTTGAGTGAAACAAATTTCTGACCTTTCCGTTCTGCCGGCAGCGAGCAGGCGACACATTAAAAAAAAACAAAAGTTTTAGTGCATCTCTTTGAGTAAAACAATGGTACAAACAATGCGTGCGTACCTCCAAGGGGCTTTCAGTGGCAAGAAAGTAACAGTTGTCTACAGATCATTTGAGAGTAAAGAATTTAAATTGTTCCTGAGAGTATTTATCGCCCATAAAACCAAAAATGTTCGACAGAGATGGCAGTGATTTATCAAGCGAAGTGTTCTTTTCATTCAGACGTCGCCGGGTATTACGGCTGTCGTCATCAGAAGATGATACTTCAGTAGACCAGGAAACGGAACTTGAAAAAAGAAGTAGGAGAAGAAGCACAGGTGCTAATAAAATTTGTGACGGAAATGAATGGTTTGATCCAAAAGGGAATCAGCCAAGTATTGTTCCCTTTACGCGTACCTCAGGCGCCAAAACAACTAACGAGAAAGTACGGATTTGTACAAAAGCAGAAGAGTTTTATTCACTTTTCGTTACAGACGAAATATTTCAGTACATCAGTGAACAAACAAACCTCTATGCTACTCAATACACAATAATTTCTAAACGTACAACTAAATCGACACCAATTAACAAAAATGAGCTGAAGCGTTTATTTAGGCTGCTAATATGGATGGGTATGGTTAACCTTCCCTCTTTACGTCTATATTCGTCTCAAGATCCATTATTTTCACATACATTTCCACGAAGTGTAATGAGCAGAGACAGATTCGAAATTCTAATGAGAATGTTGCATTTCGCTGACAACGAAGAAGCTGTCGCAAATAACCGTTTATCAAAAATTCAATTCATCATAGACGAATTGAATACAAATTTTCAAAAATATTACGATCAACCAGAAGTATTATGTATTGACGAATCGCTAATTCCATTCCATGGGCGCATTATATTTAGGCAGTATATGAAACAGAAAAAACACAAATACGGTATAAAATTATTTAAATTATGTTATGGTCATGGATACACTTATAACTGTCATGTGTACACATGTAAGGTGTAAAAAGGTCTCGATAAGGAAAACACAACTCCGTCAAATTTTGTAATGTCTCTATTGAAAAACTTATTTCATAGAGGCCACATATTGTGTACTGACAACTGGTACACAAGTATAGATTTAGCGAATCGCCTAATAGAAAAAAACACACATTTGATTGAAACACTTTGAACAAATCGTAGGGAAAACTCAAGTAATGTGATAAGAACTAATTTGAAACGTTGAGAAATTATAGCTAAAGAAAATACTCAGGGTATTACAGTGTTGAAATGGAAGGACAAGAGAGATTTTTTTGTCCTGTCCACAAAACATTCTAGTGAAATGATAAACATAAAAACAAAACGCGGATTTTGCTGTAAATCAAAAATTTTAGTTGAATATAATAAAGCAAAAAAATCCATTGATTTATCAAATCAAATGAGTGCGTATAGCAATCCCTTGAGGAAAACACTCAAATGGTATAAAAAGTTAGCCTTTGAGTTATGTTTCAACACCGCTGTGATTAATTCGCTCTTCGTCTTTCAAGAAGTAACAGGACAAAAAATATCAGTTACGGAATTTCGGAGACAATTGGTGAATGGACTGTCACAGCGAGAAGATGAATAAATTCCGCATCGCGAAGGAAAAATTCTTCATAAATTGCAGAAAAAGAAAGGAAGCGTCCATACAGTTCGAAAATATTGTTCTGGTTGTTATGCTGAAAATTCAAGATTATTTAGGCGCAAGAAAGCAAAAAATATAACAAAAAAGATTGTTACATTTTGTTACCTATGTAAATCCCAACCATACTTTTGCTTAGAATGCTTTAATAAAGCTCATTAAAACTATATTTGACTACATTTCATTCATGCGACATTTATCTTATAACTTTAATACTTTGGGTCCCACCGGACCGATGTCGGCCGAACGAAAAGTCTAACGCCGGTCCGTGGGGAACGACGCCGCGCTCAGCGTGTTAATTATTACATACGGTGGTGATTGATATTAAAAAACTGAATATCTTCTAAAATATATTCAAAAACATTGATTATTTTTAAATATTAGTAACAAAAGTCTTTTATGAAGGTAATATAGGTATAATTATTTATTAGATTTGTGAGGTTAACTGAGGTAAGTATTATTATTTATTAGTTATAATTCGTTTCATTTCTTTTCTATAGTGATCACCAATTTAGGTTAAAAGTGAATAAACTAGATTACAAGCTGTACGATTTTTTATGCCATAACCATACGTTGACAATTTTCTGATTTTAATCGAAGTATACTGATGAATTACAAATCGTTCTCTTTATTCTAATATTATAACAGACAATAGTAAGAAGAATAGCAAGATTCTATTCAATTAAAATACTTTACCGAGTAAAATATATGTATTACATTACTTTTTAATTCAATGTACGGTTCTCTGCTTCTCTTTTTATATTTTTCATATTTCATACATAAACTTCTTTCCTAAATAGCGTGAGCTGAGTATAAGGCTCTACATTTTTTATTCTTATCAAAGACCGCTATACACGCAAGAAAAAAACTCCATTCAAACACCGAATTTATGCATATAAATTTCCTGTTCCAAAGAGGGTTAACAATATAAAGATTTTTTTTAACTAATTTTTTATTCGTAGAGATCCCATGTGAATTATTATGCGAATAGAATTTAACCACTGTTACAAGGAATAAGCAAGACATATATTCGTTAAATGGTAAAAAAAATAATGTTTCTTCTGATAGAAACAAATATTAGGATTCTCTTGAAAATTATTTATTCAAAGCATTAGAGAACTTATTTTCTCCGCATAGGTGATTAATCATTTTACTGGAAGAGAGAGCGCATTATTCTCAACAACGATAAGAAAAAGCTGATGATACTAAAATCAGGAAAGATTTTGAAAGACATCGACTTTTTTTATTCACACTGGAAAGAAACCATGAGCATAAGTATTCTAGTAAAAGAATAAAAAAAAAAATGCACCTTAGTTATTTATACATTATTTTCTACAATAATTCTTATTGAATTTTAATCTCTTGAAGCTTTTTAACTTCTATCAATATACATTTAAATTTTTGTTTCAGTTTTCCAGATTTCTAAAACTATTTCAGAGGAGTGTAATGCCTATTATTATCGTTAAAAAAATGTATCTGGAATAAAGTTTTTATCACACACAAACACAGAACATTGTAATGCGTATAGGCTACAAACAAAAATTTTTGGGTACTCAAAAGAAGTATAACTTCATACGTGCGTACATAATTACACACACTAGTTTTGTTTTCAAATTTCGTAGGCAAATAAACCTTAAAAAAAATCTTTTATATATATATATTTTTTTTTCTACAATAATATAATTTTTCCTCTTAAATGATTATTATACAATCGTAAAAAGCAATAATCGGGTTCACTACTTCCAAGCTATGACATTTCCTGTATGTGTTTCGATCAATGTTATTATTACAAGAATTTTATAAAATGCCTGAGGAATAATGTAGAGTAGCCTTTTCAATCGGGAGATCTGTAAAATACCTACATATCATTTACATTTCCCGAAAAGTTTATATATAGTCGAGATCAATACACCGATTAGTACGGGCGTTTTTATATTTTGCTCTTAATCTCTTATCCTAGTGTCTATATACATTCATTATTTAGAATAAGGTCGCTAGAGAGCCGGTAAATTTGAAATCTTTTTACTCGGTCAGGTCAATGGATATAAGCCTTTCGCATATTCTTGACCAGGATATGCAAACATTCATGCTACCGCTGTGGCAAAAGAACTGGATTCAGCCGTCCTACTATCCTTAATAGCAGGAAAAGACCAAGAGTATAGGATGACAAAAACAATAAGAATCATGAAAATGAAGGAGTTTTACTAACAGCAAATAGGTACCTAACCCTAAGTGAGTGCACGGAAGAAGATGCACCGGCTCCTGTAAATGGAGAGTAACCAAAAGCTCCTCCTCCTTCTCTGATATATATAGATGAAGTTAATGGTATTCAATCGCCAAAGAAATGATTAGAAGAATTCGTGCAAGAAAAAAATTACACTCTAAAGATTAGTTATAATCAGGTTCGTGTCTTGCCGGCTGATCCGCAGTCTTATAGCAGGATTGCGAGAATTTTGAAGTCATTGAACGCTAATTTTCACACATGTAAATTAAAAAAGGGAAAATCGATTCAGGTTGTTTTTCCCAACATTCATTATTCCGTTGATTTGAATACCCTAAAGGACGATTGTCAAGAGCTTAGACATTAAGTTGTAATCATAAGCAATAAAAGACATAGTGTAACACATAACCCGCTATCAATGCTCTATATTGACCTGAAACAGAAACCAAATGACAATACAGAATATAACATAAACAAACTAAACAATACAATAGTCAAAATTTAACCACCTCTAAAAAAAAAAAGAAATAGTTCTATGCAAATGGTGTCAAAGATACGGTCACACTCAGAGATATTGCAACCGCACATACCAGGGTGTCAAATGTGCGGGTCAATACGCAACAGCTGATTGCAAAAATCCATAGAGACTTTACCAACCTGTATTCTATGTAGCGGCCTCCATCTTGCGAACAACAAGGAATGTTCACGCTATCAAGAACAGCTTTAGAAAACATTCCTTAAACCAAGGATCAGGGAAAATCATAATATTCAGACCAACCTTCAAGCCGACCAATTGGGGAAAAACCAACATTACACAAAACCACTGCTGTCTTATGCTCAGGCAACGAAGGGAAACAATCAACCGTCAAATATTATAAACCTAGAGACATTGAACAACGATAATACAAGCAATTGTACAGGATCTTCCGAAAGTCTGAAGAAATTGGAAAAACTTTTTTAAATACAATCTAGGCAAATAAGCAAACCTCATTTTATTATTATTAGTTATTGTAAGTAAATTGTCAAGTATTAAAAAAGAATAAAGATTTTACGTATCGCTTTTTTGAATGCCAATAGAGGTATAGCGATTAAAATTAAATCTAGTCTTAAGCATTACGAACTTGCACCTTATAACCAAGATTATCTTCAGGCAATAAATGTAATGATTTACGACTAGCATAGTCCACTAGCTATCTCATTAGTTTACTTCCTCCCAAAATAAAATATTGAAAAAGCAGAATTTGATCACTTCTTGGAAAGTACAGATACTAAATACATTGCAGGAGTCGATTTTAATGCTAAAAATAACCATTATCGCAATAGACTTAAAGGAAAAAATTCTTCTAAAAAGCATTGAAATAAATAAAGCAACATTTGTTAGTTCAGGAGAATCTACGTATTAGCTAACGGACGTCAACAAAATCAACAATTGTAGAGAATAACCCTCTAATCTTCCTATGCAATTAACTTACAAATTGGAATCATTTTCCGGTAACATTCAATACTGCTACTACAGCTGCAACACTATTGGTAACGACTGATGATGTCGAAGTTGCAATAAATTACCTAACAAATAATATAATATATACAGCTCGAGCTTCTACACCTATTCCTAAAAGCAAGAATAACCACGAGTACCCTGAATACGATATAAGAAAAATCCAAGAAAAACAAAAGCTTAGAAGAATTTTGAAAAATAGCAGATTACCGGATAACAAATAGAAATTAAATAAAGCAACGAGGATTCTAAGAAAAAATCTCATGAACTATAAAAATGAAGGCCTACAGACCTTCCTAAAAAAATTAAATCCCACAGCTAACACTTTATGAAGCAACCAGATGATTCACACGTCCAATACAAGACATTTCGCCGATTCGACAACCACAAGGTTGATGGGCCAGAAGACCGATAGATAAAGCGAATCTCTTTGCCCTTCATGTGACTGAAGTATTCAAATCTTCCCCATCTTCTGCATCTAACGAGAAAGAAGAAATCAAGAGTTTTCTCTGCTCACCTTTTCAACTGTCACCACAAATCAGACCTTTTACCTCGACATAGATCAAAGATCACAGCTAACATGAATCCAAGAAAGGCACCAGGCCTTGATCTAATCAGCGGGAAGATAATTAAAAATTGGCCGAAGAAAGAAATCGCATCAATAGCTTTAATATCTAATACCATTCTACGTCTAGGATAATTTCCTAATACCTGGAAAATAGCTGTCATTACGCTCATTTATAAACCAGGAAAAACAGCAAGTGAAGTTACGTCATACCGACCAATTAGTTTTTGATCCGCTCTGTCTAAGCTATTTGAAAAAATGCTAATTATTCGCCTCCACGCTGAGCTGGACTCTAAAGTACTCTCTGATCATCAGTTCGGATTTTGAAAGCACCATGCAACAATTGAGCAAATTCAACGCATAACTAAAAAGATATCACAAGATCTAGAACGGAAAAAATAATGTTCAGCGGTATTCCTGGACATTAGGCAAGCCTTCGACAAAGTGTGGCACACGGGACTGCTTTACAAATTTTAAAAAATTCTATCATGTCCTTTCTATCTGATTCTTAAGTCCTATCTCACAAACAGGAAATTTGTGGTCAAATGTAAAAACCAACTCACCACAGCCTATCCAATCTTATCCGTTGTTCCACAAGGCAGTTTATTTGGGCCTTTACTGTACGCTATCTACACAGCAGATTTACCAACCTCTTACGAGATAACTACAGCTACATTTGCGGACGATAAAGCTCTGTTAGCATCTGACAGCAGTCCTTAAAATGCAACTGATATTTGACAACGTCACCTACATACTCTAGAAAGATTATGTCAAAAGTGGCTCATCGATATAAACGAAAATAAATCGGCGCATGTAACATTAACACTGCGTAAGCGCACATGTCCTCCAGTTGCCAATAATGGGGCACTAATACCAATGAAAGATTCGACTAAATACTTGGGAATGATACTAGATAAATGATTGACGTGAAAAAAACACATCCAATTAAAAACAATCTACTTGAAGGGAAAAGTAAGAGATATGTATTGGCTTATTACTAGAAAATCTAAGTTAAGTCTTGAAAGCAAGCTTGCTATCTATGAAGCAATCCTAAAACCGGTAGGGACCTATGAAATCTCACTTTGAAGTGCTGCTGGTAATTCAAACATAGAAATCTTACAGAGATTCCAATCAAAAACCCTGCGTTGCATCTGGAATGTCCCCTGGTAAATAAGCAATGAGAGAATCCATAAAGATCTAAGAATGCCCACAGTAAAGGAAGAAATTGCAAACTTCATTGAACGCACAATATTCACTTATCTAAACACCTGAATCCGCTAGCTAATAATTTGTTGGAAATTTCGAATCTAACTCATAGATTAAAAAGATTCTACTTTTCTGATTTTGCAATAAGACTCGGTTAACTTTTAACGACGTTTATTACTAATAGCTTTATTTATTTACGCTCATCATTTTATTTTTTCTATATCTACAATTCATGTTAATGTATTACGTCATCTTATATTACTCATAATTCTAGGTGAGAATTGATTTTAAATTCATATAATTATAATAAAAAAAAAGAAAAAGTTTATTTATTCAAAAGTTTATTTATATCAGATATTCTTCAGAACGCCCAGTAGAATGCTGTTAATCTATAAAATGTACTTTATTTTACTGATATTAGAAATTTTATTAAAGTAGTCATTAAAGGTTATAATACATATTTATATAAGTTATATAAGATATAATCAAAATATTTAATAATTAGTACAGAGTGCCTTACAAATGTTTCTCTTATTCTTTTAACTCACAACAACTCTAAAGTTTTTCCCCTTTGATCTCCACTGCTCTAAGCACTTGTTATTGGATCAAATTTTTATTTAACCAGAAGTTATTAAGGATATTTTATACATAGCTATAAAATTTTTATAGTTTTTTTTACTTACAATAGCTTGACAACCCTTTTTTCTTCCAAAAACTCTAAAAACTTCAAAGAAAAGAACGTTTTCTACATTCGATTAAATGACCTGGCTATCTTTATAATACCGAAAGCTTCTTTTTTTTGTATAATACCCTGGAATTTTATAGAATCTATATTTCTCCAAATTTATTTCAACATATATATATATATATATATAGAAAAATAGTTATTACGAATTTAAAAAATAAGAAGACAATAACATTTTGTCCGCAATAGTAAGATAATTTTTCTTATAAAAATGTTTGGCGAATTTAAGGCATTAGATCCGGTTTGTATTGCGCGTTGAATAGGTTTGGTTGCGGCGGCGTCAGTGGAGTTGCGCGGGCGCGCAAGGGCATTAGAGATTCATGCGGGAAAGTTTTATATAGGTGCATGCGAGAGCGCCTTAATATACGTGAAAGGGATAGGGTATGTTGGGCCCTGTGCCTCGAATGTGCACGTTGTTACCTGGGATCTGAATAAGTTAGAAAAAATTTTGGTTTGGAAAAGATAGTTACGCTATATTGGCATTGTTCTGTTCTGATTAGCGTGCTTGTGCGAATTTTGGGAAGGTTGCATTGCGTACCAAAAGAGAGAGGCTGGCGACAGGTGTGTGGGTTTATTCCGATTACCTGAAAGTATTGCTATTCTGACAACTGCCATCGTAAGATAGGGTGGTCGTCGGACGGACTATGATCAAGTATTCAGGGCGACTTACGACAAAGAGTAAGGTACGTTCGTAAGCCTGATACCGGGCCGAATTATATTGCGTTATCTTAGTGGTTTGCGGCGGAGACGGAAGGTAAGAGAACTCTCCAGAGTCCGACGAAAGATACCTCGCGGCGTAGTTGTGTTATCTAGTTCTTTCTTTAACCTAGCCTCAGGTTACTGCTTATTGTATCGTTTTCGTCTCTAATAAAGTCTTCGCTTGCCCCGGCTTTTCTCTCAATTTTGTGAAAATTTTTATGCCAAGGTAAGCTGCTTTATATCGCATAAAATTGTGTTAATTGATTTATCTATCATTTCCTATTTCACTCATTAATGCGTTGAAATCATTACTGAACTCACGATATTAATCTTTAATCATTTTCAGTCTTACATATTCTAAAATTAATTAAATATATTTTACATTTCTAACTAAACATTAATTAGCTATAGGACAAAATAGCGGAATTATTTTTAAGCATTTTAATAAAACAAATTTTTTTTAAGTTTATGAAAAATAATAACAATTATTTGTAAGTTATTAATTACAAGAAACTCAATTGATTAATATAGCAAGAAAGTTAACAATTATTAAAGCTCAATAAGACACCCTATATTTAGTTAATGGATTTAAATTACTTCTTGAATAAGACACTCGCCAACGAAGCAATAAATAAATAGTGTACTTATGACGCAAAATGCATATGAAAAAAAAACAGGTCAATGTTAATCCATCTCCGTTTACTGAACCCTACAAGAAAATATATGTGTTAAACAAATACGCAATTCAGATGATCTTTAGAGTCGTTTGCTATGTAAGTCGTATTTTATACATACTATAAGTACGTTATAACCAGTTATACATAGATGAAATGTAGTTCCCATTAATTGTTGCATAATTACAAAATGAAAATTATCTTCTAAACATTCTGCTTGCCTGAAAAAATTTAAATATAACTTTTTAGATTTTTATAAAGCGTTATAATATTATAAATAAAAAGAATATATATATATTAATGTTGTTCTTACTTACAACATTTTGTAATTTTTTTTCCCGCCCTCTAACTTTATTCTAAGTACATAAGAATTAATTCCTGTAAATTTTTAGCTCCTAATTTTATAACTAAGACAATCTCAAGAGTTGCTAAAATTTTTAATAATGAACAAAAAATTTATATTTTTTATGTTCATTATTTCCCTATATATTTGGTCAAAAAAAGGTTGAAATGTTTACATTCTCGAAATTATACATTTTTCGCGCATCTGAGAAAAAATTATGCGGGTAAATTTTCACGACACGCACGCAAGCGACGCAACAAAATTAACACCATGAAGGTAGTCGACAAGTCTTCCTGAAGTTTAGTGTGAACTGTTATCTATATTCAATACATTTATTCTGATATTTCTACATACACAACACATTCCCTATATCGATACAAATACAAATTACATATGTAATATGTACTAAAAGAGCACATACAAATACAAGAGACTTAAACTCAGAGGAGAAATCGGACATTAAAGAACTAATAAAACAATCTATTAAAAATACAGAAATCATTACCACAATAATAATGGAACCAAATTCTCTTTTAAAACAAAAAACGCAACAAATTACCACAATGCTACAATTATTAACAAAAACGCGACTTAATAACAAATAATTGTTACACAAAAAAAATCGCTTTTTGGAACAGCAATGCATTAAAAAATTTAATACAAGAAACAAAAGCATTCATATACACGCATTACATAGACATTATACTCGTATCTGAAACTCATCTCATAGATAGAAACTATATAAATAATCCATACATTACCATGTATAACACAAAAAATCCTTCAGATTTCCAAAATGAAGTTGATTACGTCATAGCCAGCTAGGTGTATTGCTTATGATTATCGTATATTAAAAAAATCAATTATTTTTTCGACTGGTTACTAGATTATGAATGGAACTTTTTTTTTCACAAGTGAAGTACTGCATTTTGTCCGTATATAAAATTCGAACATGAATAAAATTACGGATCGTACTTCATAGATCATCTCTGTAGTATATATTTATAATAAAATAGTAGCTTAAATAAAATAATGATAATAAATACAAATAATAAAAAAAGAAATGAAAAAAAGCTGGTGCGTGTACTTATGTATAATATAACCTCAATAACCTCAAAAATACCTTCCAAAAAATAACTTAAAAAAAACATATATTATTATTATTATTATTATTATTATTATTATTATTGTTATTGTTATTATTATTGTTATTATTATTATCATTATTAATTTTTCTTGTAGAAAAAATAGAAGTATAACTTTAAAAAACTTAGTTGAACTAAAAAAAAGTACATTACTTTATTGTCTCGTCGAAGGATAAGTCTTCCCGCTTAAAAAACTTGGTTGATAAATTAGATATTATATGGAATAGCGTTCAACCAAAGATTTAATACGTGTCTCACCTTTTGCTCACTTCGCTTTTATATAGATTCAACAACGAGGCTCACCTTTCTTGTGAAAGTATGAGGGATACTTAAACTTTGCTTATTTAGATTCTCGCTCGTATCGCTTTTTTTGTCGCTTTCTTTGTAAGTTCTTCGCTGGTTATCTAAAACGTCTCGTCGTTAGCGTCCAGTGAAAAAATAGGACATGTGTTTTTGTTAATGGACCCAGTAGGACGTGCTTAGCAACGGTTTGAAGAGTGGAGAGGCGCGATAACATTATTTTAGTATTCTCAACAAGGAAAGCAAAATAATATTCTTACTTCGATATTCTCAAAATAATAAAGGCGCGTATTTCGAATACATGCTAAGATTCTACAATTTATGCAGATCTTAGAAATTGCTTAGAGGGCAAGTAAAAAGAAATCCAAAATGATGTAAATAACGACCACAATAATATATATATATAATTATTTACATAGCATAATTAAGTGCTTGTATTTTGTTTACCTATTAAAATTCCATTACTTTTACATTAATTTAATCTAAAGAAATTGTATAAGTTCGTAGATTCTGGAGAAATATTGACTATTTATACAAATTTGTATTAAATTTTATATATATATATATTTATTATGCATTTTTTATATTATAATATATTTTTATATTATAATATGCATTTCTTTCTATGAAGCATCAAATTTACTCTTATTTCTTAAAAAAGATTTTATTTTTAATTTTTAAAAGAAAATTTTTCTACGACTTTCTCATTGTATTACAATTTTGCCGTGCTTTTTATCTAATTTGATAAATATGTCTCACTAAAAAAATTATTTAATTAAAAAACCATTTAAACAGATTTGAACTGATTTTAAAGTTTACAAAATGATACAATTACTAGCTATTTAGTATCTAGGAGTTTAAATATAACTATGTTATATATAGATTACCCGGTCATTCTATAGAAGGTAATACAGAAAAAGATACGAATTATTATATTTATTATACTAATATTATATTATTACTCATAATAAAATATATAATCTATAATTTAGTTACTATCAATACTAGCTTACTGTACAATCTCTATTTAGAGTTAAATTGTTCTTCTTCTGCGCTTAAAACGTAGAAGTTCTAAAGATTATCTTCTTAAAGTCAGGCAGATAAGAAAGCGCGGGCACTTTTGCGAACACTTGATGAGAAAATGATTTCATGAACGTATAAAAATAAACAAGTCGTGGCTTATTACACTTACAATAGCTGAGATTGTTTACTTCACTCTCTCCTGCCCCGTTGCTTTTAACATAGCAAACTGAAGCCCATTTTATAGATTAGACGAAATCCCCTAGGCATTCTATAGAATGACAAGGAAATCAAAGATATCCATGCTCGTTATGTACAATAGCTTATAAATTCTTGACAGTAACGTATGTGTAAGAAAATTTAATTCATTTGCTGAACATTATGAACATTTTATAAAATTTTTTTAAAACAATAAATAAAGAAGGATATAATTTATTCAAATTACATATGTTCTTGAGTTTTTCGTAAAATTGTTCAGATTGACAGATGCTAAATAGTAATAGAGATATTTATTCTTTAAAAAAATTTATTTAAAAAGCTACTATTTTGTGAAGAAAAAATATTTTTATTACAAAATCATAAAGCGTTACCTTATCAACCTATAATGTAAAAATACAATTTCTTGATATTAAATCGGAAACTATTATAATCATTGAGAATGTCTTTAATCTTGTACTGAGAACTCCAAAGTGTGCTATAATATTAAAGGCAGATTGGGGTGAATAAACAGTCAAATCCAACGTAGCCAAGTACCAACAGTTGGTATTATTAACATCTGGTAGAGGCAGATAAAAATAATTCTAGTGTCATTCATATCTAAAATTGCTACGGGTCTTGTCTGGTAGGTGGATAACGCAGAGGATAAATTTTTAAATGCAGTAAACAGAATATAAGTTATAGTTAGTAAGTCCAAGAAGTTTGTTCTTGTTTGTAAATTTAAAGCAGTTAATAATGAGGGGGGGGGAAGAAGGGAGGAGGGGGGGAGAAGGCAAGAAAGGACCGAGGATGAATAAATAAAACATATATAAGGATTATTATAAATAGTTACACTGCATTATACTCATTCTTACACAAAGACGAAAAAAGAGAAAAACAAAAAAAAAAAAAAAAAAACGAAAAAAAAAAAGACAAAAAAAAACAAAAAAAAAAAGAAAAACAAAAAGAATTATACTACCACAGGCATATAGCCGAAATTAGAAACAGGAATATGAGCGATAGTCGAAACAGTATAAAAGCAAGAAAAGAGAATAGACTATACCGAAAAAATAGCTTACGTCAGTGCAATACTCTTAGAAGCCAATGTTATTATAAGGATTGAGATGAGAAAGTGGTTTAAGAGCTCGGTGAGGTAAACTACGAGAAATTGTGAGAAGTCAGAATAAGGAGCGTTTAAGCATAGTTTCGAGAACATTCGACCTGTATTTAGATACCCTTTCCATTCTTTAAAAGGTTAATATCGATTCAGTTCGCTATGACCAAGCAGACTAAAGAACATTTATAGATTGACCGAAAATCTTTGGTCATATCGTAGAGTTTTATCAAATAGGTATCATAAACATTACCCGTAACATATATACTATATTTTATAATAATGCTTGTCATGATGTTAATCAATTACTTACCAATTTTTATATTAGGAATAATTCCACCTACATAATACAATCCAACAGCGACAGTCATCGATATACGGCTACTAATATGTGTATCTAGCGAGTTTAGTATATTTTATTAACATTATTTCTGCTCTAAGGAATTGTACTTATCAACTGTAAAATTATTTCAATTTCTATAAGAAGTCCTCTTATAGATCGTCCATTTATCCTACATACAGTTATTTTTGTGAGTGTCATTAGAAATAAAACATTTTCGGTGAAATTACCGACGATTTCATCAAGATTATTTTTTGATTAGTCAAATCAGCAAATGTTAAAGAACAGTGGAGAAGAAGGTAGACAAAAAAAAAGAGAAAACGTAGATCAGATATCTCTAGTGGCCAGATTCCAACATAGTTTAGTAATTGGCTATTCCATCGCAACGACCTCATTACAATCAGTTAAAATTAATGCCTGTAATTATAAGAATATACAGAATTTATATTACGTTAACAATTTATCGTTAAGAGGAAAAAAAGAAAAAATTTTATTGGAACGAAAGTGCCTATTTTGTTTTTTAGAATAGAATTAATTTTTACAGCATATCTCAAACAATACTTAATAGTTATATAATACGACTATAAGAATAACTTACTAGGAAAATTCTAAATTAAAATGTTGATTTAGGAAATAATAAAGAAATAAATAAATTTTAAAAAACATAAATAAATTGTGTTTCGGTTAAATAAATAACAGATTTTTATTAAAGAGTAACATTTCTAAAATGTTAGAAAAATTATTTCGAATCTTTGAGACTGCACTGTAATTATCTTCCCGTAAAATAAAAAAAACTTTTTTTAAGTTATTATCGTACAGTTATAATAGATTTATTAACGAATTTTTTTCTTGTTAAAAAGAAAAATATTATTTTCGTACTTCTTCGCTTTTTTCCATTGTATTCACTCAAAATTAGCTAGGTGACTTCTTATACAAACTGAATCTTCCTACGATGTTAGCTACTAATATAAAATAAGCTTTTTAAATGTATACCGACTTAAAAGAAAAAGAAAGACCTAAAAGATAAAGGAAAAAAAAGCAAATCGGATCAATACTAAAGACAAAAGAAAAGTCATTATTACATGAAGTCGATTATAATAATTGATTGCTTCACATATGTTGCTTTGCATAAGTCATTTGTATCTACCTTTTTTTTCCAGTAGAGTACTCTAGACTCTACTTTTATTTTCGACTCTATATCTATTGAAAGTTTCTAGTGTCAATTCCTATAAATACTTTTCTTTGTGAAAATACAAGAAACCTTAAGCTTTATTACACAGAAAAGAATTATTATTATATTTAACAAGGGGACCCGGGAGCTGCTGGTTTAGGATATTGTAATTTTGCACAATTGTAGTTGTCCATAGATTATTAATTGAACTTTTAAGCATAGTGTATAAATTCAAACCGCAGTAAAGATTCTCAAAAAATTTTTTTGCCCCCTTATTTTTTTTTTTTTGTAGCGTAATTAGCAGCGTTGCAGTCTCGTCATTCGAGTGGCCTGATCGATTTCCTCGACAAAAAATATACTTTTTCCTATTGTTTATTTATTGTATTTTTGCGTTATTATGAAGTAAGCCTAATTATTTTGTTCTGTTTTCTTTTTTCTACAGTATGATATAATAATATTATTTTAAATATAATAAAACAAAAGGTACATTCGCGTGAGCGTATTAAAGAGTTCGTGTAATATAAGTTTTTGTTTTTTGGTAACGTTATAATTTTATTAAGAAATCCACATTATTACGCAAGAGATATAATTAATAATAAAAATTAATTAATACAGAATAAAAAAAAAATGTGCGTGTACTATGTACGCACGTAAAAGGTTATACTTCTTTGCCGTACTAAATCAAATATACACTCAATAACCACAAAAAAAACTTTAAAAATAACATAAAAAATAAATCTAATTATCCCGCGTGCCAAAATAATACTCTACATTTGACGAAAAATTGATAAAATAACAAAATAAAATTGAGATATTATAAATACAATTAATAAAGGTTAAATTAATAAGTATAATATAGTTTATTTATTTACATGATGAAAAAGATGAGTTTAATTATAAAAAAGAAATAGAAAAAAAAAAACTTGGTTCATCCATTACTACAAGGTACAATAATTTATTAGCCCGTCAGGGAAAAGCCTTGTGGCATAAAACCCTGGTTGACAATTTAAATAATTTAAATAACTTTAATATTACTATATATACATAATAATATATACATATTATATTATTATATACATATTAAATTATATATATTATATATTATATAATTAATACATGTTTTCCAGAGAGTTGTTTTCCAGAGAGTTGTTTTCCAGAGAGAGTAATTTGAATCTTCGTGAGATGAAAGTTATTTAAGGTATTTTTTGAATTCTTCATTGTTTTTATCCCGTATGCAATGCTTAAAATCTTTGGTTACTTTGTTTAGTAGTCTTTAATTACTCCTTGTTTAATATTTCTGCCTCCTAGCTTTTACTTGCCTTTTAATTTTATTTTATAAAAAATAATGTTAGGATATGACAGAATTTTCCTGGATGAAACATTTTGAAATGTAGATGCTAATCCTGCTTGTTGTATAGCATCTGTTAAATTGTTGAATGCTTTGTCTATTTGTAATGAAGTCTTGAGCTGAATATTATAGTTTAATTTGGATTTTAAAGTTTCTTTAAAGATCATCCCATATGTGCTCCCATTGCACAGCGTTGGTAATTTTTTGAAGTATACTTCTTTTGGCGCGTGGGGAAAATGTAATGGGGAGTGATTTTGTTCCGAGCGTCTGGAAAAACGACTCCATGAAGTTTGTCAGTATTTACGACGCGCGGCAAAGCGATTTCAAGTATACGGCATTAAGTTGTCTTCTTTTCTTCTTCCCCTTTTTTTCTCAAGCGGGTCACCCATCCAAATACTAATCGTGCTCAGCGCTGCTTTACTTAAATGATCAAAGCGAGAACTAATGCTGTAACCGCGTTGTGGCTGTTGACGCGTGAAGTAATTTGATATATCTCTCTTATATTTAGTGTGAACTGATATCTATATTTTTATATTTTTTATTCTTTTTTTATTCTTCCTTATTATTATTTTTTTTAAGTTATTTTTTTGAAGTAATTGTTAAGGTTATATTCGTTTTGGTACGGCATAGAAGTATAATTTCTATGTGTGTACATAAGTACACACACCAGTTTTTTTTATATAGGATAGGTTTGCTTTGATCAGTTATTATTATAGGTGAATTGTCTTAACTGAGATCAAGTTATGAGTCAGTTTTGAAGTAAATTAGGCTTAGGCCTTTTAGGACGCCGAAGTCTATTAAGTCGAGAGTTTTATTAGAACCTAATGGCCAGTATGTGGGTTCATCTGTCGTGAGGATGTCTAGATATGCATTTGTTATATATGAGTTTAAAATTTTACCTCTTGGTGAAGTTGTTTTTGATCCCCAATTTGGATGCTTGGCGTTAAAGTCGCAAGCTGCTATAAATTTATTACTTAATGCCTTAAAAAAGTTGTTTCATTGATCGTTTGTAATTTTGAATTTTGACAGTGCCTAAATAGCAAAAAATTTATGTGAATTATCCTGAGTTCATAAAGTAATTGTAGTGGCTTAAAGGTAATCGTGGACTGTTTTACTGTGTAGATAATATTTTATCTCGTTCTTAATAATTATTGCAGTTCCACCATGCGCTTTACCTGAAGGATTTTTTATGTTATAGATGGTGTAGTATGGATTATTTATATAGTTTCTATCTGTGAGATTAGTTTCAGATACTAGTAGAATGTCTATATCATGCGTTGTACGAATGCTTTGGTTTCTTGAATTCGTTTTTGTAATGCATTGCTGTTCAAACCGCTATTTTTATTTGTGTATGCATTATTTGTTATTAAGTCGCTTATTTGGTAATAGTTGTAGCGTTGTTGTATTTTGTTGCATTGTTTGTTTTAAGAGAGAATGTTTCTCTATTATCATTGTTTTTTGATTTCGGTATTTTTAATTGACTGTTTTAATAGTTCTTTAATGTCCGATTTTTTCTCAGTAATTAGGTATTAAACATTTGTACGTGCTCGTTTGGTAACTTCAGCGTAGCTTCTTCTTGATTCGCTGAGTTCTACTATTTCTGTATTTTCCCTGTTGGCATTTACGTTTTGTTTATTGCAGCAAATTTCTTTGTAAGGATCGTCTAGAATAGGTTTTCTTAATACTTTTTTTAGCGTAGGAAACAATTTTTGTTGTAGTAGTTTTCTTGTCTGACACCTTTTAATAATTTGCTAGATGGTAACCGTTGCAGCTTACACATTACTTTTTTGAATTTGCCCTCTTGAGAAAAGAATGTTAAATGTTTTTTTGCAAATGTTACACAGATAGGATTTTTGTTGCAGTAATTTTTTTGTTTTCATAGGCTTTCCCTCGTGTGCATTGGTTTATTTTTCTTTTAGTTCTATGTAGTCTAAATTTAATTATTGTATTAAGCTAGTTATTATTCTCGAATATGTTTTTATTATTATCCTGAGGAGATAGTTCAATAAAAAATAAAGGTAGCAGCATTTTGGTATCGAATTTTGTTATAATATTTGATGATCTTACTTTATTGACAAGTTTGTCTAATTCATTTGTTATTTCAACTATATTAAACTTGGGATGAAGTCCTCGAATTACGATTTTATAGCTCTTCTCGTTATTTTCTTAATTCTTGTAATATCCTGCGTTTTTAGTTTTTAGTGCATTTATTATCTTTCTGAATGTATCTGGTGTTGTAGTTTGAACTTTCTCTTGATTGTCCTTAAGTTGTTTTATTACATAATTGTTTTTACCAGCTGTTTCATCCAGTAACTCGAGCAGAGGGTCGATTATTTCTGCGTCGATGTATATTGGTGGTGGTTTTACTGCTTTTTTTTCTCCTACTACTTTTTTTGTAGTGTTTGACTTACTAATGAGTCATCGAGTATATCATAAGAGTTGCTTATGGGTATGTCTTTGAGCCATTTTGTAGGTAATGGTACGGAGAGTAATTATTGTTGTTTTTGTTAACTTATCTGGCGTTTTTTTAAGTTTTGTAACTTGGTTCATTTAGCGGAATCTAGTTTTGCGAATCTTCCTAGTCTGTATCCATCTCACTTTCAATACACGAGTTTATATTATCTATTTCGATTATTCTCTTTTCTGTACGAGCAAGGTTAAAGGAATGCTTTGTTTTCATCGACGTTTGACCCCTATTTGGGTATTTTAAATAATGAATCTGTTGTCGTAATTATCGATTTTAAGAGGTTAGATATTAATAATTTTCATGGTCAAAACTTCTTGCAATAGGCTTACCACGGTTACCCACGTGGGTGCAATGTTACCTCGCTAGGACTCTGATCGCTCACCCTTGTATTTGAGATATAAACCTTACGTACGTTACATTGTATCTCAACGTAATTATTATTTAATTACTTATATTGTCGGTAGCTGTAGATAAACACGTTTGTATTTTCTAACGATTGAACAAAGAATAAATGGATGTAGATCCATATCAACTTTCTCGATAGTATAATGAATAATTATTAACTAGTCTAAAAAGTTAGAATTAATAGTTGGTACATCTGATTCTGGTAATTTCTGATCAATGATTTGTCTTGGTTTAACAAATTGCGTACTTAATCTGGTACAATGTCTTGATTAGAAAAAACATTTATAATTGAAGATTCAGCAAAATATAGATTTTATCGAACTCAAAATCGAGGAGATCATGGACCTCGACTGCGTTTCTATTAATGACGACGTAAGACAGGCCTTGCAACGGGAAACAGGATAAAGTGCGGACTTTGGTGTCCAAATCTTCGGTCTGAACCAAAACGAGCAATATATGGCGGTGTGCGAGCTTGAATCGCACGAAGCAAGGGTGCTGCTTAGTCGAGGACGGATCGGATCGATAGATGCGTTACCGTGTCCGGAAATGACTATCTGCGACGAAATGCTATAGGTGTTTGGGATACGGACACACAAGAACAAATTGCTCAAGGGTGGACAGGACAAAAAGCTGCAGAAAATGCGGTTAAACGGGACATTTTGCAGCGGACTGCAAGAACGGGCCGTCTTGTCCTCTGTGCACTGAGGCGGGGCACGGTGACATCTCGCGGGATCCGGGATCTGTGCGGTTTTCCAGGCTGCACTGGAAGAATGTAGAAAGCGAGACAGGATAATACAGGGAAACCTGAACAAAAGAAGGACAGCAGACATGCTACTTCCCCAGATAGCCGACGAACACGACGAGGACATACTGATAATATGCAAACAATACAGGACAAAGACGACACAGAAATGGACCACGAACGAGACCGAGACAAAAGCTATATAGGTAAGGGGCGCTGCTCGATCACGAATTACAGGCTGCGGAGTTAGCGACGACTATGTTAGGTCAGGATCGGCGCTGTCACGTACGTTAGCGTCTACCTGACCCCTAACTGCACTTTGGCGGAATTCGAGAGGAAGGTGATGCTCCTCGAGGACGGAATCAGGGATCTGCCCAAAGACGTCGCAGTTGCAGGGGACCTCAACGCGAGGATGATCGAGTTGGGATCGACGAGAACAAACAGACGCGGACGGCTACTGGAGATGGCCGCAAAGCTAGACCTAGTCGTAGCAAACACAGGAAACGTACCGATATTGACGACCAGGGTTCGGCAACTCTTTATCAGACGTTACGATGACATCAGACAGTTTGTTGACACAGGTGAGGCGATGGAGGGTGATCGAGAACTACACGGCCAGCGAACACCAGTACATAGCCTTCGTGGTGACAGGACCGACAACAACGACACAGAAAAGGACTTAGCACCCCCCGCCGTTCAACGTTAACAAACTGGACGTACAGAAATTTTCGAGGAGATGGTGGCACCACCAGCCTCGATAACAAAAGTCCCCCCGGAGCTGGTTAGCCGGCAAAGGGGGGAGTGACTGACGGAAGAGACAACAAAACTGACGAAACAGCTGTGCAATAGCACAATGCTGAAGCGATATAACGTACTACACAGAAAACCACAGTACTGGTGGACGGCCGAGATAGCCCAGTTGCGAAAAACTAGCTTGGCGAAGCAACGACGGGTCACAAGGGCTCGCGGAAGACCCGAAAGGAAAATCCTTCAAGTCGCTTATAAGAAAGCGCGAAAAGCGCTAACGAAGGCTATCAGAGACAGTAAGTCGCAGTGCTAGAAGAAGCTCTGCGAGGAGGTAGACCGGGATCCCTAGGGAACCGGCTACAAGATTGTAACCGGCAAGCTAGGGACCCGAGCTCCGCCGGAACTCAAAGACGCCGAAATCACACGACGGATCGTTGACGGACTTTTCCCGACACACCTGACAAGCACGGACGACACGGAGACACCAGCAGCCCCTATCTTTACCGTAAGAGATCTCAACAGAGCATCCAAGGCGATGAAGGTAGGAAAGGCGCCGAGGACAAACGGAGTACCTGGAGAGATTATCCGGCTGATGGTCAAACTGAGGCCGGAGATATTTCTCGACCTGTACAATGAGTGCTTGACAGCAGGTACCTTCAGCGATCGGTAAAAAGTAGCGAGGCTGGTACTTATCCCCAAGAGTGAGGGGGATCCCAGCATGCTATCGGCCTGCCGGCCGCTGAGATTACTTGACACGACAGGAAAACTATACAAACAATTACTGAGACCCAGACTAAATGACGCGATAGGGGCCGGAGGTGGGCTTTCAGACATGGAATTTGGCTTCAGATCAACAACTGTCGATCAACAATTGAAGCGATTCAAAAAGTGATCGACACTTTTAGAGACACGGAAAGACATTGTCATGGAATTGTCATGCATTTGTAATGCGGCCAATCGTGCTCATAGCGACACTAGATATACGGAATGCTTTCAACTCGGCGAGGTGGATGGACATACTAGAGGCGCTGAGAGGCGATTTCATTTTCCCCTCATACTTGGTCCGGGTAGTAAAAGACTACTTGAGAAACAGACGAATAACTAACGAGACAACAGAAGGACAGATAACGAGACAAATACCCGCGGGGGTCGCGCAGGGATCAATATTTGGACTTGTGGAACGTATACGACAGCCTGCTCAGACTGCAGCTCCCGATCGACGTGGTTCTCGTCGCTTACGCTGACGACATGGCGGCGGTGATCGTTGAGCGGACCCCAGAGCTTGCGCAATACAAGTTGAACCAGACAATAAGACGTGTTGAACGATGGATGACCGATCACGGACTGCAACTTGCAACGGAAAAGACGGAACTCATGTTACTTTCAAGGAGACAGATACAGACGACGCTACCCATGACAGTTGGGACCGACGAAATCGTGACCAGAGGGGAAGTTAAGTATCTGGGGGTGACCCTAGATACTAAGCTGACCATCCAGCCCCACATCAAAAAGACTACCCGGAAGGCGGCAGAGAGGATTTCATCCTTAAGCCGTCTGATGGCAAAAACAACTGGACCAAGACCGGGGAAAAGACGACTGTTAATGACGACGGCCCACTCGATTCTGTTATACGGCGCGGAGATCTGGGCAGACGCCCTAAAGACCAGAACGTACTGCCAAACAATGATGACGCTACAGAGACAAGGTGCGCTAAGGATCGTCTGCTCCTACCGGACTGTTTCTGCACAAGCTGTCCTAGAAGTGGCGGGCGTAATCTTTGTGGACCTCCTGGCGTTCGAGCGCAAGAGAATACACGAGAGGAGCGCGGAAACGAGATGGCAGGAGGCAGCAACAACGGAAAGATGCAGGACGATACGGCATAGAAACAACGATGGACAGACGGAACAACAGACAACTGGACAAGACGGCTAATAAAGGACCTGGAACCATGTCTTGGAGGGAATTCCACGACGTAAACTTCTACGTTACCCAGCTTCTGACAGGGTACGATTACTTTAGACGGTACCTTTACAGCATGAACAAAGTACAGACACAGGACTGGAAATACTGCAAACACGAACGAGACGACGCGGAACATACGTTCTTCGAATTTGACCGCTGGACAGCACATAGACGAAGACTCGAAACGACCGTTGGAACCATCACCCAAGACAACATCGCCGAGGTGATGCTCAATACAACATAGTGGGGGAAATAATGGCCACATATAGAGACGATACTAAGACAAAAAAAGGCAGACGGCTGCTAATAAAAGAACAGAAAGACTGACACGAAGACAAAGAACAGACAGAACGAATAGACGCAAACTGACGGATCCTTAAACATAGAAGTAATATCAACATTGTACATGTTTACGGGAAGAACTAAAGGAGATAGCGGTTTAGTAAGTAGGCTTCGGGAGTCCCACATACCCATCAGTCGGGCTGGTGGAATCCGTAACCTGGATTCCGCAATTTCTGTTCTCCTTTTTGAGAGATCTTCGGATTTCGCAAAAGGGGAAAAAAAATAATAAAATAATAATAATAATTATTATTATTATTATTATCATTACAAATTTTCATTGTAATTTTCTTATTTTCATATTTATTTTTTAATTTATGTTATTATTATTATTATTATTATTATTATTATTATTATTATATTATTATTATTATTATTAATTTTCTTTTTACATAGAATATCGTTGATAAAGAAACCTGTTTCCCCCTCCCTGATTGATGATCGATAATTTCGCTAATGTAAGCAGATTTTTTTTCTTTTATTATTATATTTTTATTCATTTATTTATTTATGTAATTTCATAAATAGATGTGCACATAATTATGAAAGTCGTCTAAAAGATATATTTCTTGTTTCGAGATATTTAATGAATTGCATTTGAACGAATTAAAAAATATTTTTACTCTGTACGATATTTTAATTTACAATTTTTGTGTGTGTTGAATAATGGAAATTTATTATGAATATGGAATTTTGTCTGAATTTCATACGAAAATGTTGTTCTTAAAGCTTGAATTGACTTAGACCATTTTCTGATTATTTTCTGAAATTAACTGAATGTCCTACAAATGACTTAAAGCAATAAAGAACTATGAGATTTATTTGAAACAATAACCTTAATAAAATTATTCATAAACATTTATTAATTATTTTTAAAAGTTATCCATTTTTTCATTTCGAGGTTTTAAGATTCTTAAAATGTTCCTGAAAAACTGGAGGGATGTATGTAGTAAACACTTAATATCTTTATGTTTTTCTTCATTAATGGTCTAATAATGGCGTATAATGGAAGTATTGTAATATTTCCGTATATTTTTGTCTTCCTTTTTTAGGTGAAAGATCAAAAACATGGAATTTAGAATCATCTAAAGAAGTTTTATAGTACATTTTATAAGGTTAATTTTTCCAAAATCTCATCCATTGAATTTGCAGCCAAGAGACAGATACGTCTGCGGTATTTCTATCTGAATTATATTGTTAGATACACCGGAATGAATTGGCAAATTTTGTCATTATTTGATTGTCATTTATTGTACCGGCTTATTATGTAGGTCAGAAACGCGTCAAAGAGGGCAACGCGCTATTCTCCAGTTATATTTATAGTATTACTTTAAATTTTAGACTTAGGCTACTTTCATAATTAACACTAAATGAATTCTGTATAACATTTAAATTACAACCACTATCTAAAGGTTCATTTTTAATGATACCGTAAATTAAATTGAATAAATTTAGTTTAAAATAATGTAGTGTGAAGTAATTGATAAACTCATTTCTTTTAAATTTTTACTCAGAGAACTTTCATAACTTTTGTCACATATATATATATAAGGTATATTCTATACAGTTCTTATAAGGATTATATCTTGGAAATATAACTGCCTTGAATTTCTGCAAATAAGAGAAATAGCATTTACAGCTAATATTCACTCTTATTTTATGTCTTATTACTGGCATCGAAATTCGAGCTCTAACCGTCTCTTCTTAACAAACTCCTAAACATTTTTATATCTTTATCCCGTTATTAGCGTTCCCGAATCTTTCTAAGCCTAATACGCCTGCGCGTCTAAACTGTAAGACAGCAGCCAGTTTAAATCATTAGTAAGGTGACGAAATATAAATAGTAATATTCCGTTACATATATATATATAAGAAAGAATAAAAAAAACTAAAATATGTGTACTTATGTACGTACGTAAGAAGTCATACTTCTTTGGCGTACCAAAATGAATATAGCATTAACAACCTCAAAAATAACTTCAAAAAAATAAGTATAATCTTATTTATTTATACATGAAGAAGAAGAAGGGTTTATTTAAAATAAGAAATAAAATAAGAAATAAAAAATAAAATAAAAAATAAGAAATACAAAAATTCATCAAATAATAAACTTTGAGGTAAATTTTCTTCGCCAGGTGCAATACGTAAATATTGTTCTTCATCCCACACTAATGTCGGTTGTGCGTCGTAAGACTCTCTTCTTCATAATGTGTTCGCTGACATCATTTTGTCCAACTTTGAGATGGTATTAAAAATTGTAGCCAAGCTTTAATTGTACGCTTGTTAACAATGCCATGTAAGTAACTAGATAGGTCAATTTTCTTACGTATAATATGTACATTTATACAATAATCGTTATCAATATTTTTTTGAAAAGATTTGACCATTGTACTAACTAAAACAGGCACGCTAATTACTTGACTATAAATGGCGTATTTACCATTCACACGTCTCAGATATCTGATCTGCATAAAAGAAATACGAGGCGAAATTAATCTTTCAGAAACTAAATCTAAAGGTGGTAGATTCTAAGGTACATCTGGATATTTGAGGCTGATATATGTTGATATTAAACGAATATTCTTCTTGTTTAAAGCTTGTATGCATGTATTACAAAGCTTAGTATTTTCATAGGTACATTAGGTATAAATTATATTATAATATAATTATGTTCATTAGATTGCTCTTTTAAATCCTTTTTAAACTATATTCTGTCACATACTGAGCATGGATGTCCAAATGAATTGCAAAAGAATTTTATTTTAAATTCCTTATGAGCTCGTTTAAATTGATGATAATTGCTATATTGTAAAGAAGGATCTAAATCTATATCAATTTGCTTTCCATCGGAATGATTAATTACTAACTGGTCTGAAGAGTTAGAATAAATAGAGGGTACATCTCACTGGGATAATTCCTGATCCATGATTGTGTCTTGGTTTAACGAATTGCGTTCTTCTTCCGGTACAATGTCTTGATTAGACAATACATGTATAATGGAAGCATCAGCTAAATATTGACCATTTCGTGCTCGAGATCGTGAACTTTGCTTCATGTTTGTTAATATAATGTTTTTTGATGTTATACGATGATGACACTGCATAGAAGATTTTTCCATATGCAAATCAGCTTGCACAGTAATATAGTTGTGATAGTCATTTTCTGCAGTAGACAACGATGCATCTTGAAGATGAAAATGTAAAAACTAAAGACCAAATTAAAAAACGTAATAAAAGAAGTATAGGTTCAACAATAATAATTAGCAGTACTATTAGTTATTGCTCTGAACTTTAAATTGTATAAATTTGTACCGGTAATCATAGGCTGAGCTGATGGTTCAGAAGTCATTAGTAAATTCGAAGTCGATGGGACACATAAAGTACCATTCGCAGATAATTGGTTTTCTTGAAGAAATAAATGTAAAATAAATGTCAAATAAAATAAATGTAAGTAACTTCAAATAACTTTAAAACATAAAAACCAAACAAAAAAAATAAATAATTAGCAATAATATTAGTTATTGCTGGGACATTTAAATTATTTAAATTTTTACCGGTAATCACAGGCTTAGCCGATAGCTCGCAATGTAAATTAGAAGTTGACGGAGTACATAAAATTTAATTCGCAGGCAATTAATAACCTTTTTGAATCATTTTTTTCGCAGCTAATGTACCCTACAACGTTTGGCATTAGCGTGCATTATGTTTTCCTTATTTTCCTCATTATTTTTCCTATTTTTTTATTCCTTTTCCTACGAAGACGATAATTTCTACATTTCTCTGAATTAGTTTCAGGCACCTCGAAAACTTAAACAGAAATTTAAATGTATACTGATCCTGGTCAATAAGAAATTTGCAAAATATTATAGTTTAATAATAACTTTAAAATTAAAAAAATTAAGATAATTAAAAAAAAATAAATAAATTTTCAATAATAAATAATACATAATAAAATTTAAACTATAGATAAATGTGAACGCCTAATCTTAATTTTTGTATTGTAGCTAAGAAGAATATTGGAAGATCTACGTCCGATCAGCACTATTGTTTTATTAATTTACATCCCAACTTGTCTTGTAACTTTCTGTACGATTTCTGGCAAATTTTTAGTGAAGCTTAAAACTTAAGCAACACATCATTTACTTCTCCATCTTCATTGTAATCAATATGTAATAACTAAAATTTTCCCGAATGCTAATATGTACTCTACATTGTAAATAAAATAAAATATAAATTCAATAAAAGCTTTAATAAAATAAAGATAATAAATTAATTTAAATAAAATACAATTATTAAAACAAATAATAAAATAAAACAACAAAAAAGAAATAAGAAAAACATTTGGTTAAATCAATACAAAGTATAATACTATATTGGCTCGTCAGGAAAAAGCTTTGTAGCATAAAAGCTCTTGTTGATAAATTAAATATAATAAGGAATTGCGGTTTTAACAAAATATTAAATACATAACTCACCTCTTGCTCGCTTCACTTGTGTGCGAATTCAACTAAAAGGTTAACCTCGTTTATGGAAGTATAAGGAATACTTATACTTTGCTTATTTCGCTTCTAGCTTAAATCGCTTTGTTCATCGCTTTCTTTGTAAATTCTTCGCCGCTTATCTAAGACGTGCCGTCGTATGCGTCCAGTGGAAGAATAGGACGAGTGTCTTCTTTAATAGACTCTGCATGGTGTGCTTAGCAACGGTTTAAAGAGTGAGGAGGGACGATAATGAAATTTCGTTAATTTCAATTTTTGAAATGATTGGGCCGCGTATTTCGAATATACATTAAGAATCTATAATCTTTATAAATGGTACATAAATTGTTATTACGTTGAGTACCTCACGAATTCTAAAGGAAATCCACGTCAGGCTACGCTCGTTATTTAGTATTGGAAAAGAAGTATAACTTCAAAACATTCACAATAGATTCAAATTGCACAATACGTTTCATTCTTTTATGCTACACTCTCCATAATTTATAATTAATTACAATTATCTATCAAAATGTACATATTATTATTATTATATATATTATTATATTATTTTATTATATTATTATTATTATTATTATTATTATTATTATCTATATTTTATTATTATTTTATTATTGTTATTAATATTATTATAATATTATTATTATTATTATTATTATTATTATTATTATTATAATTACTAATTTCGTTGTTATTTTTAATTTTCCTACTTTGTTTTTTCATTAATGTTATTATTACATTATTAGCATTATTACGATTAATTTTTTTGTTACAAAGAAAATAGTTAATAAAGAAACCTGTTCCTCCCTCCCAGCTTGATGATCAATATACGACTATGTAAGAAGATTATTTTTTTTTTATTATTATATTTTTTTCTCATTTATTTATTGAAGTTTTTAATTTATATAAATATTTATATGTAAGCTTTGTATACATGTGCTGGTGTATTGAGTGATTAGCTGTTTGGATGTGGCGCTATACATCGGATTAACAAAAACATTAGAGAGGTAGGAAGGGAGAGACAGTTGGTGTTTAAATCTAGTAGAAGTGACAGTTAGTGTTTAAATCTTGCAGGAGTGATAGTCTTTAAATCTAGCAAGAGCGTTTTAGAAGATTAGTAGAAAAATCTTGTAAATTAAATTTAAATAAAAACGTATAAGATTGACATCGATTAATAGAGAAACGGGAGCATGAACTTTTAATTGTTGATTCTCTTATTTTTAGGTCAGTTGATCACGTGTATGTATTGTAAAATTATTAATCTAATTCATTATGTTTAAATAAATTACTCTTATTTTAGACAAATCTAATTGTGGTTCTTACTCTCAACAAATTAAGGATTACAAACATTTATATAATATTATAGCGTGGCCAGGTATAAAGGAGGAGGATTGAAATTATAAGAAGATAAGCTACTAATATTCTTTTTATTAAGTTTACAAATAACTTCAGAAAAGAATGGAAAAATATTTTTAATCGATCGATATATTATATATATATATATATATAGAAAGAATAAAAAGAATAAAATAATATAAAAATATAGATATTAGTCCACATTAAATGTAAGGAAGATATATCGAATTACTTTATGCGTCCACGGTAATGGCGCGGTTACAGCATTAGTTTTCGCTCGATCATTAAAGTAGCAGAGCTTAGTACGATTAGTATTTGGATGGGTGACCTGCTTGAGAAAAAAAAAATTGGAAGAAGAAGAGAAGACTACTTCATGACGTATACATGAAATAGCTTTGCCGCGCGTCGTAAATACCGACAAACTTCATGGTCGGTTTTTCCAGACGCTCGGAAAAAAATCACTCCCCATTACATTCTTCCCAACGCGCCAAAAAAAGTATAACTTCAAAAAAAAAAAAAAATATCAAAATATAGATATCAGACCC
>NW_025113169.1:42438-93622 GCF_010416935.1 Polistes fuscatus | reverse complement strand
CACGTCAATCACGTGATCCAAGCATGCGGAGCACGTGATCGCGTGAATCGCGTGATCGCACGTCGATCCCGGATCTGTAGCTAACTACGATATTTAAATATAGGAGCGAATTCTAAAAAGTGGGAAAAGATTTAAGCTCACTGGTTCATTTTATTATAGTTTCTGCTCCTTTATGGTTCATTTTTATAATAGTTATTGCTCATTTATAGTTCATACTCGTATTATTTCTTTCTTTTATAGTTTCTTTTTCTAATCTATAACAACCCTTATACTTTATAAAACATCAACTCTACTTTTAAGATATAATCTTGAATATTTTTGTACAACATTATATAAGGTACGTTCTCCGCATCTTTAATATACTGCGTTAAGTTACGTTTGCTCTTTGAACGTCGTTTTCTTTCTCATATTGCGAACTAATTTGTGTAAACTCAGTGTATAATTTTTAATATCAACTGTTATTTAGATATTTTTTTTACCTAATATCGTGTATTGTGAATTGGAATTAAATCCTGTTGGACAAAATCCTCAATTATTATCAGGGCTGTCAATCCAAATCACTGACGGAATCAACATCTATAAACCATCTTTCAAAACCTATCGAGCACGCCCCAGGTAAGTAAAAGATTTTACTATTTTGGGATAAAAGATCCTTTTGCCCCAGATCCCGAGTTAAGTCCGGCTCCACGGATTGACTCAAAACAGGGCACTCTTCCAAACCGAGTAAATTCTGGAAAAGATTGACCTGGAAAAAGGAAATTAAAGATTGCTTCTTACTCCTTTTTTGACAACCCCATCTGGGACGTCACAGGAAGTAAAAACTGGTGCAGCGGTGCGGATAGCTAATAGATAGATCGCAATAAATTCGGTTGCCTGATAGGAGATTTTACTTGTCAATTTTTTTTTTTTTTTTTTTTTAAGAAACCGTAACTTTTATTCATAAAATTCAAAATGTCTCAAGATCAAAGAAAAAGTAGACCGGATACCCAATCGTTCTTGGCGAGATGGATTCCGCTATGCGAAAAGATGGAGGAAATAATGAATATTCAGGATTTACTCAGTAAAACACAGAAGAAACACTTAGAAAAAACGAAAACTTATTACAGGGAATTAGAACTAGAACTTAGAGAGAGGAGACTCGCGTTAAAGAAGAAGAGACAGAAGATCCTTAGGCGTAATATGCCAGGTTTTCGTGGTTTCGAACGTTCTGATCATTCGGTGGACCCTTTGCCCCTTTAACTTTTACCCCTGGTTCTCCACGTTTAGTTTCTCCACGTCCAAATTCTCCAGCTCTAGTTCCAGAGAAAACGCTGAAACGCTACCTGCTGACTTTGATAGTGAAGGCGAATTAAGAAGAGAGATCGAGGATTTAACGCATGAAATTAGAAATATGAAAAGAATAGCTCCTTTTGCTCCCCCTTCCCAATTTTTCAAATTCCTCTTTAAAATTACGGGAATATATAGAAAATGTCCAAAGTACGACGGATACAACATCACCGTAACGCAGTTTTTAGGGCGTGTCGGCGCGCGCTTGATTCATTACCAGCAGGTTATTCACCCGAAGTAGAAGCGTCTCTCACTATAGACTACTCCTTTCAAGACTTAATGGTCATGCATACCTAGTAACGGAAGGCCTTATGGTCGATAGGTAGAACACCTTATTGATAGACTAAAAGACGCATTTCTGCCTTCCCGCGGATCAAGTATTATAGGGGAAAGCTCTCTACGGAATTTATGAGACCGGGCGAACACGCGCTCGATTATTTTGGACGAGTAAGAGAACTCACCCAGTCGGTTCTAGACGAAGCGGCGAATAGTCAGGGCGTTTAGAACACGGGATGGAAATAGCAATCGAGAAAGAAGATTAGACGCATTCATTAGGGGTCTGCCTCGGGACTATAAAACAGAATTAAGATTTGAAAGATATAATAACTTTGACGAAGTCTTAATCTGCCTCCTTAAAATAGACAAACAGATCAAAGAGGAAGACGATAAGTTAGGTATTTCGATAAATAAAAATCGCGTCGCGAACGTCAGACCAATTAACAGTACTATTAACTGTAATTATTGTAAAAGAGATGGGCATTTGGAAAGCAATTTTTGCACAAAAGAATGGGTATCCTTTCCTTCCAATTCCGAGCAAAAACCTCCTAGTAAGCCTGGATCCCCTACTAAATTTAGGTCTCCTTCCAAGAAAAAGACCCCATTAAAGAAATGCCAGTATTGTAAAAACTTTGGGCACCAAATTCTCGAGTGTAGAAAACTTAAATATAAAATCGAGAATCTCAATTCGGGAAACTTGAAAAGGGGCGCGGACGAAGACGCGCGTCGCTCCCCCACTCCCAAGGAGCGTCCACGAAGCCCAAGTCCGAAGCGGGCCCGTCGAAATCAAACACATAAGACGAAATAATATTTGGACGGCTCCATGTGTCACCGCGACTTCTCCACGGTTGAGAGAGCAGTGACACTTATGATAGACACAGGCGCAGATATTAACTTAATTAAATAAAAAATTTAACTAAAAAGACAATTATAAACACAAAAAGAATAGTTCAACTGACTGGTATCTCTCCCGACACACAAAAAACGTTAGGTACTGTCGAACTCGTTATTTTCGGAGAGAAGACCACATTTCACGTAATAGACAATCACTTCCCTATTTCTACAGATGAATATTAGGCAACGAGTTCCTTCGTTCCATTCCGACAAATGTCGACTATATCAAGGAAGTGCTTATAGTAAAGAATAAAAAAATTCCATTTACGGTCGGCGACAAGGTTAGCATACCACATAGAACTTCAAGGGTAATTTTCTGCCACGTTTAAACGCCGATGTTAAAGATGGTTATATTCCGCGAATACAGCTTCCAAAGGGAATTTATGCCGGCGAAGCACTGGTAGAAAACATAGATGGAAAAGCCTATTTCAGACTCATCAATAACTTCGAGATTTGTTTCACTACAAACTCCAAAATTGGAACTCTTGGCATATAGTATAGGAACTCTTCCAAATTTACCATGTGATTCCTATACATCACATCCGAAGTTGATAACTTAAACGAATGCTTGCACACCCTTTATAATATATCCGAATCACCTTGCGCTGATCCAACTGAAACAAGTAAAATTCAAGAATCTCCTAAAACTCCAACCTTCTCCAGACCAGACTCTGTTAGAGCACTCCTTCGCCTTGATCACCTAAATACAGAAGAGGCAGAATCTGTTTCCAAATTATTAGACAAAAACGCAGATTTTTCATCTTCCTGGCGAACCGCTTGGTTGCACCAACCTTTTACAACATCGAATAATTACTACCGATGACATTCCGGTGCACACCAGACAATATAGATTTCCGCCAATACATAAGGAAGAAGTAAGAAACAAACCTCGGAGTTGCTCAACGATGGCATAATAAGACCATCTCTTTCACCTTATAATTCACCCATTTGGATAGTACCGAAAAAGTCGGACTCAAAAGGTAACCCAAAGTGGCGGATGGTGATCGATTATAGGAATCTTAACGAAAAAACGGTAGGAGATGCGTACCCTATACCAAATATTACGGAGATACTTGACCAACTCGGCGCGGCAAAATATTTTTCTACTTTTGACCTGAAATCCGGATTTCATCAAATCGAAATGCATCCGGATGACCGCGCCAAGACAGCCTTCTCGACCCCGCATGGTCATTATGAATTTAATAGAATGCCATTTGGTTTAAAAAACGCTCCAGCAACCTTTCAGAGGTTAATGGACCATGTCTTGACCGGTTTACAAGGCGAAGAATGTTTGTATATTTGGACGACGTGGTTCTTTACGCGAGATCACTCAATGAGCATCAAGCGAAATTTAATAAACTCGCGCATTGTCTTCGTATAGCAAATCTAAAACTGCAGCCCGATAAATGCGAATTCCTCAGACGAGAAGTAGCTTATTTGGGCCATATTATAGGAGAAAAGGCGTAAAGCCTGATCCAAAAAAATTAAAGCAGTGAAAGAATTTCCGCGTCCCAACAATATTAAATCAATTCGCCAATTTTTAGGTTTGCTGGATATTACAGAAGATTTATACCAGCTTTTTCAAAAGTAGCAAAACCTCTAACAGATTTACTTAAAAAGGAGGCTTTATTCAGATGGGAATCCACCCATGAAAACGCATTTTGCTCACTGCGTGATGCCTTGTGCAAAGAACCAATTTTACAATATCCAAATTTCTCTTTGCCTTTTAACGTCACAACGGACGCATCCGGTTATGCAATCGGCGCCGTGTTGAGTCAAGGCCCCGTCGGTAAGGATTTACCCATCTCCTATTGCTCGCGAATTTTAAATAAAGCTGAAATGAATTATTCAACTATTGAAAGAGAATTATTGGCAATAGTTTTCGCTACGAATTATTTTAGGCCATATTGTACGGCCGAGAATTACCCTCATAACTGATCACAAACCACTAGTTTGGCTAAAGTCGGTAAAAGACCCGACATCAAGATTAGTTAAGTGGAGTCTGAAATTGGCTGAGTATACGTTCAAAATCATTTATAAGCCAGGAACTGCGAATGCTAACGCTGACGCTCTATCACGAAATCCGATAGAAACTAAAAAAGTACTTCCTATAAACACATACGATTCCGACGATAGTACCGTTCATTTTGAAACTAAGGACACGATGACGGATAACGAGGACAGTGACCCCGACGTGACAGCTAACGGCACAGATGACCTCGACAACACGTCACGTTTAGCAACACCAACACTAGAGGACGAAAATACAGACAGTGAAAACTCTAGTGACTACGAACGACTATACTCTCCACAGACACAACCAAGAACAAACAATAACTTAAATATGATAACAAAAAATGTAGGAGTCTCACGAGACTCTCTACAATTAAGGCACGACAATATTGTAATATTTACCGATTTAGACGGCACACCTTGCGATACTGGTGCTAAACTACTAGAACAAACAAAACTTATTCCACATGTAAAAGATTTGACTTTAGCTCGTGCCAAAGTAACTAACATTGGGAAACATAAATTAATAATATCCCTATAAAGGAAAACATCGCAAACAGTGCAAAATTGGAAACGATATACGAAGCAATTGGTTCCTTGCTCTCAGTAGTACGAGAGCTCGACTTAAAATCTGTAAGCATCGCCAAGACACAAAGCTTAGACGGCATATTATGGCCTCGGATTCAAAAGAATTTATGTAACACGTTTGAATCAGAAAATTGCTGCATTACTATCTGTTTAAATCAAATTTTAGTTCCTAAGTTAGAACTGCGAGAGGGCATCCTTGCCGAATGCCACTCCTCGCCTATTGGTGGACACAAAGGCGTCACAAAAACGTATAATAAAATTCGGCATAAGTATCATTGGCCAAATTTAAAAAGGACATAAGTGATTTTATCAAAAACTGTACAAGTTGTCAGTTAAAAAAATTAGTAAGAGTAAAGTCCAAAGAACCAATGGTACTTACCGATACGCCGGGAGCGGCATTCGACAAAATAGCTATGGACATAGTCGGACCACTCCCTGAAACGAAATCAGGAAATAGAATATTCTTACTATACAAGACGCACTCACTAAATATTTCATTGCCATACCATTACAAACAACTACGTCCATAGATATTGCCGAAGGATTAGTCCATAATGTTTGCAATGTTTTCGGGGCACCACGATCCATATTGACTGACCAGGGAACAAACTTTACTAGTTCGCTTTTAAAGGCAATAGCTAAACAGTATAATTTGAAACAAATAAAACTACGGCGTTCCATCCTCAGTCGAATGGATCACTAGAAAGATCTCACATTGTTCTAGTGGAATATTTAAAACATTATATAAATAAAAAGAGCGAGTGGGATAAATGGTTAACACACGCCATGTTTGCATACAACACCAGTACGCACGAGGGAACTAGATTTACCCCTCACGAACTAGTTTTTGCAAAACAAGCAAACATACCTTCCGCAGACATACATACAAATGTAGCATTAGACAGCACATACCTAGAGTATTATTTAGATCTAGTTAATAAAATTAAAACATCTCAGACTGTTGCAAGACGAAATTTGGTAGGAGCTAAGATCAAATCAAAATATATTACGATCGAAATGCTCGAGGTCAGAATCTTTCGGTTGGTCAAAACATTTACCTTTTAAAACAACCAACCACTAAACTTGGTAACCAATACTCTGGCCCCTACCAAATTTTAGAAGTGCTTCCGAGAAATAATGTAAGAATTAGTTATAAGAATGGAAGCAGAATCGTCCACAAAGATAAAGTTAAAATTTGTAAAAAATAAGCATTCTCTTTCCAAACGTAAATTAATAACGTTTGTGCATATTTTCGATAACGACAGTCAAATCCATCGTGATAATAAAAAAAATGGTAGATAAAATGTACATCAAGGCCGTTCCTAAGCTAAAGGAAGAAGAGAAGAGGATTGCTGAACAGATCGTAGCTCCTGAAAAAGGAATTCTCGCTGCTGACGAATCTACGACCACGAACGGTAAACGCCTAAAGGACATCATTATAGAGAACAATGAGGATAACCGTAGAACATACAGACAATTACATTTTTACTGCGGCAAAGGACGTCATTGGACAACATATCTCCGGTGTGATTCTGTTCCATGAGACTCTATATCAGAAGGCTAATAACGGTACGCTATTCTTAGAGCTTTTGAAACAACGTAACATCATTCCTGGAATCAAGGTTGATAAGGGTGTCGTGCTACTCTTTGCTACAAACGATGAATGTACGACTCAGGGATTAGACGACCTCCAATGGTAGAAATTGTGATTTTGGACATTGAATGCAGAAGAAACTTTCGTCAAGAGATGGTGGACTGAATGTACCTTTTCAAGTTATTAAACATTAACTGGAAACGTAAAACCAGCTAAATCTCAAGGAACTGATGATGGATTTAATGGTGAACCAGCTTTTTGTGGAAAATCCATTGTTCATGTAGCTAACCAAATGATGTCTAATAAGTTTAACAAACCACAATCTTCTGTGACACTGGTCGAAGAAGAAATAAATCTAAATAAAGGAAGTAAATCTTTACCAGCTACACTGTTGGGTTCACCGATAACCACTCCAGATAGTTCACCTCCAAGCACGTTGCGTCCAGTACAGAAGGATAGCTGTCATTTCGCCAAGTGGAGATGCGTTCTTAAAATTACAAAGCATACGCCTAAAAAGAACTTGCCATTTTTTTTTAGAAAACGCAAATGTTTTCGCTCGTTACGTTTCAATTTGTCAGAGCGCAAGAATCGTACCGATTGTTGAGCCCGAAATCCTTCCTGATGGCATTCAAGTTCACCGAGGCCTCTTCTTCGGATTGTCCACCGCTCAAGAAGGTAACAGGAACGATCAAGTAACAGCTGGACAGGAAGAACTTATCAAGAGGACTAAGGCCAACGGCGAATCGGCACTTGGCCAGTACGCGGGAAGTTTCACAGATGCTGCCGGCGATGCTGCACTTTTCGTAGCAAATCACGCATATTAAAAAAAAAAAAAAAAATTTTGCAAGTAGTATTTATTATAATTGCTATACTATTTCATTGTGAATCATATTGCCATATATTTCGTTTGAAATTTTCTATTGATAATATAGAACAATAATATTTGAGTTTTTCGTTTATTATTGTATGATTCTATAATTATACTTTATTACATAAGTTCTAGCATATACTTATAATCGACTAATACCATATCAGTTCATTTTGCTTTTTTAATTTTTATAAATATTCTTATATATATATATATGTGTGCGTGTGACATGTTTTATTACATAATATTCATATATCGTATTAGATTATTACATAAATATAAAATATAATATATATATATATATATATATAAGAAATGCGTCTATCAGCAATTCAAAGAATTACTTGGATTAATAAATCGAGAAGTTCGTACTAATTTATAAATATATACTTGACATATTGATGTCGAAACATAGGAATGTTTATTTTATATATTTTTTTTTTTCGTCTCGTCAAAAACTTTTCGAATACCGAAAAGATAGACTTTATACATAAGAAAATTTAGATAAATTTAAAAAAAAATATTTCTTTACACTGATTAATTAGCCAAAAATTATGGGAATAAACGGAAATGTTTTCCGACAATTAACAAAAACAAAACTCCCTGCTTCTCTCTAAGGGGGGAGGTGTCACGTCAAGTGACGACGTTTACCCGATTCGTTAACTTTATAGGCATTTCCATGAATACCATCGTTTTAATATTAAGAAAGAATAATAATATATTAATAATAAATATATATTATATATATATATATATTTAGTATTGTATATATTGCTAATAATAGTATAAAAACAAATTTAATAAAGTAAGAGTTTAGAAATAGTCGTTCGTAAACAACCATGTATAACGTCTTAACGACGACTTTACGCGATATGTAAGTGTTCTCAACTCTTATCGTAACACATATTTGTATATATATATATATATTTATATAATAATATATAATGTATTTATATGAAATTATTATATTTTTTATTTAATATAATTAATAATTTAATTATTTAATTATATTTATATTATTATATTATATTTATATATTGTAATAATATTTAATAATATATATATATATATTTTAAGATTAATATAAGAAATTAAAAGAGAACACTCCGATCACGTGATCCATTCCCTTTTCTTTGTCTATTAATAAACACGCCGATCACGTGATCTATTCCTTTTGCGTACGTAGTCGTAAACACGTCGATCACGTGATCCAAGCATGAAGAACACGTGATCGCGCGCGGATCGCGTAAGTGTTCTCAACCTTTATTGTAGCATATATAACACATATATATATATATTTCAGTCAAAATAAGAAAATAAAAGAGAACACTCTGATCACGTGATCCATTTCCTTTGCGTACGTAGCCACGTCAATCACGTGATCCAAGCATGCGGAGCACGTGATCGCGTGATCTGTAGCTAACTACGATATTTAATATAGGAGAAAAGTATAAAAGTGGGAAAAGATTTAAGCGCATGGCTCATTTATTATAGTTTCTTGCTCATTTATGGTTCATTATAATAGTTACTTGCTCATTTATATTTCATACTCGATATAATTTCTTTTTTTATAGTGTCTTTAACTTTAGTCTATCGACAAACCTTATACTTATAAAATATCAACTCTACTTTTAGATATAAATCTTGAATATTTTTGTACAACTATTATATAAGGGTACGTTCTCGCATCTTTAATATACTGCGTTAAGTTACGTTTGCTCTGTGACAAGTCGTTTTCTTTTTAATATTGCGAACATAAATTGTGTAAACTCAGTGTATAATTTTTAATATCAACTGTTATTTAGAATATATTTTTTTTTACCTAATATCGTGTATTGTGAATTGGAATTAAAATCCTGTTAGACAAAATCCTCAATTATTATCAGGGATGTCAATCCAAATCACTGACGGAATCAACATCTATCAACCATCTTCAACACCTATCGAGCAGCAGCCCTCACGTAAGTAAAAGATTTTACTTATTTTGGGATAAAGATCCTTTTGCCCAGATCCCGAGATAAAGTCCGGCTCCACGGATTGACTCAAAACAGGGCACTCTTCCTAACCGAGTAATTCTGGAAAAGATTGACCGGGAAAAAGGAAAATTAAAATTGTTTCTTACTCCTTTTTGAAAACCCCATCTGGGACGTCACACATTTTTAAATTTTTAATATTTCAAATAATTACAGTATATGATTGCAATTGCCTTCCAAGTTTTTAGAACCTCTATGTATTTTAAGAACCTAAGTTTTGTGTCAGGATTTAGAGCTGTTCAAGAGCTTTAAAATAGCTATACTAATACATTTTAAAATTTGTTAGTTTTTGAGTTATTATAGTTTTTTTGTACATACTTCTACCTTGTTTTTGAACACGCTAAATATTTTGAATACTTAAAATTTTTTTCAGGTTTTAGAGCATTTTACCAGCTTTAAAATAACTTTTTTAAAACATTTTAGAATTTGTTAGTTTTCGAGTTATTACATGTTATGTGTACAAATTACATCTTTTTATTTAGACAACTTATGTATAATAAATACTTATGTTTAGCATCATGTTTCTAGGAACTTCTAAACCTTTAAAATGGCTATACTAATACATTTCTAAATTTTAAATATTTCGAGTAATTACAGTTGTGACGTCCCAGATGGGGTTGTCAAAAAGGAGTAAGAAAAAATTTTTATTTTCCTTTTTTTCGTGGTCAATCTTTTCCAGAATTACTCGGTTAGGAAGAGTGCCCTGTTTTGAATAATCCGTTGAGCCGGACTTTACTCGGGATCTGGGCAAAAGGATCTTTTATCCCAAAATAAGTAAAATCTTTACTTACGTTAGGGCTGCTCGATAGGTGTTGGAGATGGTTTGAAAGATGTTGATTCCGTCAGTGATTTGGATTGACTTCCCTGATAATAATTGAGGCATTTTGGCCAACAGGATTTTAATTCCAATTCACAAAATACACGATAGGTAGGTAAAAACAAAATATATTCTAAATAACAATTGATATTAAAAATTATACACTGAGTTTAAACAACTTATGTTCGCAATATTAGAAAGAAAACGACGTGTCACAGAGCAAACGTAACTTAACGCAGTATATTAAAGATGCGAGAACGTACCCTTATATAATAGTTGTACAAAAATATTCAAGATTTATATCTTAAAAGTAGAGTTGATGTTTTATAAATATAGGTTTGTCGATAGACTAAAGAAAAAGAAAACTATAAAAAAAGAAATTATATCGAGTATGAACTATAAATGAGCAAGTAACTATTATAAATGAACCGTAATGAGCAAGAAACT
Source organism: Polistes fuscatus (assembly GCF_010416935.1). Classification (NCBI taxonomy): domain Eukaryota; kingdom Metazoa; phylum Arthropoda; class Insecta; order Hymenoptera; family Vespidae; genus Polistes; species Polistes fuscatus. Next base: position 82,766 of record NW_025113169.1, on the reverse strand, counting down.
ATAATAAATGAACAATGCGCTTAAATCTTTTTCCCACTTTTATACGTTCTCTCCTATATTTAAATATCGTAGTTAGCTACAGATCACGTGATCGACGTGCGATCACGCGATCACGCGATCACGTGCTCCGCATGCTTGGATCACGTATTGACGGGCTACGTACGCAAAGGAAATGGATCACGTGATCAGAGTGTTCTCTTTTATTTTCTTATATTGACTGAAATATATATATATATGTGTTATAATGTTACAATGAAGGTTGAGAACACTTACGCGATCCGCGCGCGATCACGTGTTCTTCATGCTGGATCACGTGATGACGTGTTTACGACTACGTACGCAAAAGGAATAGATCACGTGATCGGCGTGTTTATAATAGACAAAGAAAACGGGCATGAATCACGTGATCGGAGTGTTCTCTTTTAATTTCTTAGATTAATCCTAAAATATATATATATATTATTAAATATATTACAATATATAATATAATATAATAATATAAATATAATTTAATAATTAAATTATAATTATATTAAATTAAAATATAATATAATTTTATATAAATACATTATATTATTATATAAATATATATATATATATACAAATATGTGTTACGATAAGAGTTGAGAACACTTACATATCGCGTAAGTCGTCGTTAAGACGTTATACATGGTTGTTTACGAACGACTATTTCTAAACTCTTACTTTATTAAATTTTGTTTTTAAACTATTATTAGCATATATATACAATACTAAATTATATATATATATATATATATATGTATATATTAATATTTTATTATTAATATTATTATTCTTTCTTAATATTAAAACGATGGTCATCATAGAAATGCCTATAAAGTTAACGAATCGGGTAAACGTCGTCACTAGGACGTGACTACTGTAATTACTCCAAATAATAAACAATTTAAAAATGTATTAGTATCGCAATTTAAAGGTCTATAATTGCCTCACAACATGATGCTAAACATAAGTATTAATATACATAAGTTGTTTTAATTAAAAAGACGTAATTTGTACACAAAACCTAAATAACTAGAAAAAAAACAATTTTTAAAATGTTTTAAAACAGTCATTTTAAAACTTTTGAAATGCTCTAAAACCTGAGAAAAAACTTAAGTATTTAAAATATTTAGAGTGTCTAAAAACAGGTAGCAGATGTACACAAAAACTCATAACTCGAAACTAACAGATTCTAAAATGTTTTAAAACAGTCTTTTAAAAGCTCTTGAAAAGCTCTAAAACATGATGAAAAACTTATGTATTTAAAGTACATAGAGTTTCTAAAACTAATAAGGCAGCTTCAATCATAGACTGTAATTACTAAATATCTTAAAAATTTAAAAATGTATTAGTATAGCTATTTTAAAGGTCTATAAGTGCCCAACAACATGATGCTAAACATAAGTATTTATTATACATAAGTTGTCTAAATAAAAATATGTAATTTGTACACATAACCTAAAATAACTCGAAAACTAACAAATTAAAAAATATTTCAAAAAGTTATTTTAAAGCTGCTAAAATGCTCTAAAGCCTGATAAAAATCTTAAGTATTTAAAATATTTAGAGTGTTTAAAAACAAGGTAGAAGTATGTACACATAAACTCTAATAACTCGAAAACTAAACGATTCTGAAATGTTTTAAAAAAGTCATTTAAAAGCTCTTGAAAAGCTCTAAAACCTGATATAATACTTATGTATTTAAAATACATAGAGTTATTAAAAACTTGGAAGGCAGCTGCAATCATATACTGTAATTACTCGAAATCTTAAAAATTTAAAAATGTATTAGTATAGCAATTTTAATGGTCTATAAGTGCCTAACAACATGATGCTAAACATAAGTATTTAATATACAAAAGCTGTTTAAATAAAAAGATGTAATTTGTACACATAACCTAAAATAACTATAAAAATAACAAATTCTAAAATGTTTTAAAACAGTTATATTAAAGATGTTGAAATGCTCTAAAACCTGATAAAAAACTTAAGTATTTAAAATATATACAGTGTTTAAAAACAATGTAGAAGTATGTACACATAAACTCTACTAACTCGAAAACTAACAGATTCTGAAATGTTTTAAAACATTCATTTAAAAGCTCTTGAAAAGCTCTAAAAACTGATATAAGACTTATGTATTTAAAATACATAGAGTTTCTAAAAACTGGGAAGGCATCTGCAATCATATACTGTAATTACTCGAAATCTTTAAAATTTAAAAATGTATTAGTATAGCCATTTTAAAGGTTTAGAAGTGCCTAGAAACATGATGCTAAACATAAGTATTTATTATACATAAGTTGTCTAAATAAAAAGATGTAATTTGTACTCATAACATGTAATAACTCGAAAACTAACAAATTCTAAAATGTTTAAAAAAGTTATTTTAAGCTGGTTGAAATGTTCTAAAAACCTGATAAAAATTTTAAGTATTCAAAATATTGCGTGTAGAAAAACAAGGTAGATGTATGTACAAATAAACTCTAAACTCAAAAACTAAAAAATTTTAAAAGTATTAGTACAGCAATTTTAAAGCTCTTGACAGCTTAAAACCTGACACAAAACTTAGGTTCTTAAAATACATAGAAATTCGAAAAACTTGGAAGGCAGTGTTGCATCATATACATAATTATTTGAATATTAAAATTTAAAAATGTATTAGGATAGCCATTTTAAAGGTCAATAAGTGCCTAAAATCATGATGCTAAACATAAGTGTTTATTATACATAAGTTGTTTAAATAAAAAGATGTAGTTTGTACACAAAACCTAAAATAACTAGAAAAATAACAAATTCTAAAATGTTATAAAACAGTCATTTTAAAGCTCTTGAATGCTCTAAAACCTGAGAAAAAACTTAACTATTTAAAATATTTAGAGTGTCTAAAAACAAGGTAGGCATATGTACACAAAAACTCTTATAACTCAAAAACTAACAAATTCTAAAATGTTTTAAAACAGTCTTTTCAAAGCTCTTGAAAAGCTCTACAACATAATGCAAAGCTTATGTATTTAAATACATAGAGTTTCTATAAACTAGGAAGGCAACTTCAATATATAATATACTTACTTCAAAATCTAACAAATTTTTAAAATGTATTAGTATAGCAATCATAAGGTCTATAAGTGCCCACAACATGATGCTAAATATAAGTGTTATTATAGATAAGTTTAAAATAAAAAGATGAAATTTGTACACATAACCTAAAATGACTCGAAAACTAACAAATTCTAAAAAATGTTTCAAAAATGTTATTTTAAAGCTGTTGAAATGCTGTAAAAGCTGATAAAAAACTTAAGTATTTTAAAATATTTAGAGTGTGTTAGAAACAGGTAGAAAGTTGTACACAAAAACGCTTAACTCGAAAATTAACGGATTCTGAAAGTATTTTAACAGTCATTTAAGCGCTTAAAAAGCTCTAGAACTTGATGCAAATCTTTTGTATTTAAAATACATAGGGTTTCTAAAAACTGGGAAGGCAGCAGCAATCATATATGTAATTACTCGAAATCTTAAAAATTTAAAAATGTATTAGTAAAGCCAATTTAAAGTCTATAATTGCCTCACAACATGATGCTAAACATAGGTATTTAATATACATAAGTTTTTTAATAAAAAGACGTAATTTGTACACAAAACCTAAAATAACTAGAAAAAAAACAATTTTTAAAATGTTTTAAAACAGTCATTTTAAAGCTCTTGAAATGCTCTAAAACCTGAGAAAAAACTTAAGTATTTAAAATATTTAGTGTGTCTAAAAACAAGGTAGGCAGATGTACACAAAAACTCATAAACTCGAAAACTAACAGATTCTAAAATGTTTTAAAACAGTCTTTTAAAAGCTCTTGAAAAGCTCTAAAACATGATAAAAAACTTATGTATTTAAAATACATAGAGTTTCTAAAAACTAATAAGGCAGCTTCAATCATATACTGTAATTACTAAATATCTTAAAAATTTAAAAATGTATTATTATAGCTATTTTAAAGGTACATAAGTGCCCAACAAACATGATGCTAAATATAAGTATTTATTATAGATAAGTTGTAAAAAAAAAGATGAAATTTGTAAACATAACCTACAATAACTCGAAAGCTAACAAATTCTAAAATGTTTCCAAAAAGTTATTTTAAAGCTGTTTAAATGCTCTAAAACCTGATAAAAAACTTATGTATTTAAAATACATAGAGTTTTCTAAAAACTAGGAAGGCAGCTTCAATTATAATGTAATACTTCGAATTCTTACAAATTTTAAAATGTATTAGTATAGCATACATAAAGGTCTATAAGTCCCTAACAACATGATGCTAAACATAAGTATTTAGTATACATAAGTTGTTTTAATAAATAGATGTAATTTGTACACAAAACCTAAAATAACTAGAAAAAAAACAATTTCTAAAATGTTTTAAAACAGTCATTTTAAAGCTCTTGAAATGCTCTAAAACCTGAGAAAAAACTTAAGTATTTAAAATATTTGGTGTATCTAAAAACAAGGTAGGCAGATGTACATGTGACGTCCTAGAAGAGGACAGCCAAGGAGTAAGAACAATATTAGATAATTCTCCGATCTGATACCGACTTTCTTGCTGTCTTCTCGGCAAAGAATAAATGCCCTATTTTAGGTCAGCCTGTAGAGCCAGTACTTTACCCGGGATCTGGGCTAGAAGCGGAACTTAACTCCTTTAATGAGTAAGAGATGACAACTTACCTTGATGTTAATATTGCTCTATGATTTTACGGAATCCTCGGAGTGTGGTCCCCTGTGCTGATTTCCGGAGCTCCATAGTTCCAATTGTGCTAGTGTTGAATTTTGAAGATAGGTACAAGGAATCAGGTGCAAAAGGAGCTTAGTTGTTGGTTCGAAACAATTCCAAAAATTTTAGGTAAAATAACAGTATATTCTTAAGTAAACTTTAACAATAAACAACACAAGGTTATGCACAATATAACACACAATACGAACACAGACAATAGCAAATGTAGAACTTTTATAAACGTAAGATTAAGAAACAATTATCAAAAAACTCGTTTACAAACGTAGCAAACTTAGTAATAGATGTCGAATTCAATAACAGATGTCGAATCTAATAGCAATTGTCAAACTACGAAACAAATATCGAACTTAGTCGACGCAAAAATAGTAGACAAAGGTTCGACGCGAAACACTCGACTTACGGTGTTAGGTCTTACTGATCGACTCACGGTAACAGATATTAAATTGTCAAAATTACTAAGGTTCACGCAATAGACTAATTTATGAAGCGAACTAATCAAGTATTGTAGTAGACTTTTTATGTGTTTTAAGTATAATGGTTGCCGGTAGACTGACGGCGAGGAGTCTCTAAGCTCCCCAAGTCGAGTCCCGTACGGCCGAGTGAGAGGTACCCCCACTCGCGCTAGGTGCTTCCTCCACTACCGACATTTACTAACCCGTGGGAAAGGAATCTGCTGATCTTTTAAGTTTGCACGTGTGAATAAATATTAGTTACAATCAAGCTCTAAACTGCTGTCGTCAGCTGGGAATGGAATTTGCCTCGAAAAATATCATTTATTATCAAGCGCTAATTTCCGGTAGCGACTAAAGTATCAGGTTACTATCAGGCAGAAATTCCCAGAACTGCTCGTGCGCCTTATACTTGAGCCAAGAGATTTCCTTTCATTGCACGTTTGCTTTATTACGACTGTGGGAATTTTATGTTCCAGCTAACATTATTACTTTATAAATGTTATTAACAATTTGTTCTATTATTAATAATAACTGTTAAAATTTATTCTCTATTTTATTTGTAGCAACCATTTAATTAAAGATAAATGCAAATAGCAATTGTTATATTAACCAAATGTTAATAACAAGTGTCGGTAATGTAGGAGTACGAAGTCGGTATTACAGACTTCCACTTATCGACAGACCTGCTTACCGACCCTATTGGTAGGTAAGGTAGGTTTTCACATGAACGACAATTGATCTGTACATTCTAATTTCCATATGCTAACAAAAATGCAAATATCGATGGTCGTTCATGAGAATACTTATTAGATAAAGTTCAAATTATACAATATGTAGAGAAAAACATCGCGTACTGAAATATTAGAATACAAAACAATATAGATAAAAATTTGTTAATGAAGAAAAAGCAAATATTACCGCTAAATATACAGAATTATGACAAAATTCAGATTTACTATAAATACTTAAATTTTCGAAATTAGTTGTCACTATGACGTGACAATTTATTGTTTCGCGTCGAACCTTTGTCTACTATTTCTGCGTCGACTAAGTTGGATATTTGTTTCGTAGTATGACAATTGCTATTAGGTTCGACATCTGTTATTGTATTCGACATCTATTACTAAGTTTGCTACGTTTGTAAACGAGTTTTTCGATAATTGTTTTTTAATCGTTACATTTATAAAAGTTCTACATTTGCTATTGTCTGTGTTCGTATTGTGAGTTATACTGTGCATAACCTTGTGTTGTTTATTGTTAAAGTTTACTTAAGAATATACTGTTATTTTACCTAAAATTTTTGGAATTTTTTGAACCAAGAACTAAGCTCCTTTTCACCTGATTCCTTGTACCTATCTTCAAAATTCAACACTAGCACAATTGGAATTAAGGAGCTCCGGAAATCAGCACAGGGGACCACACTCCGAGGATTCCGTAAAATCATAGAGCAATATTAACATCAAGGTAAGTTGTCATCTCTTACTCATTAAAGGGGTTAGTTCCGCTTCTAGCCCAGATCCCGGGTAAAGTACTGGCTCTACAGGCTGACCCAAAATAGGGCATTTATTCTCTTTGCCGAGAAGACAGCAAGAAAGTCGGTATCGGATCGGAGAATTATCTAAAATTGTTCTTGCTCCTTGGCAGTCCTCTTCTAGGACGTCACAGGAAGGCAAAAACTGGTGGCAGCGGTGGGATAGAAAAAGGGAAGTGAGAGTCTTAACCTAATTTAGCTCGAATCTCATTGTGGGATCATTGCTATAATTCACATATAAAAAGAAAATATTTCATAGTAGTTAAAATGGCAACAGACCGTACACGCGTTAGAACAGATTCTCCCATCTCTGACGGGGCGATGGTGGATTCAATGACGAATTAGCGGAAAAAGAATTATTAATAAGAAAAAGAATGGAAGAAATCATTTTGTTCCAAGAACAGTTAAATAATTTGCAGTTGGAAAGTTATAAAAGACAGGAGGAACTAGACAGGAGAGAGAGCGAGATTGAAAATCAAAGAAAAGAGTTAGCACATAGAGAGCGTAAACTAGAATTAAGGGAAGAAGAAATTCGTAGGTCTATGGGCGAAGATTTTGGCGGCTTTCGAGGATTTGAACGATCGCGAACTCCGGTAGACTCATTTATCACCATATCAAGAACGCCAAATTTGTCGCCATCCAGTTCTCCACGGCCTGTTCCACCGCGTCAAACTATCGTTACTCCTTTGCCAAATAGTAACGATTTGAAAACAGAAAATGAGCGACTAAAGCGTGAATTAGATTTATTGAGGGGAGTAGTTGCTGCATCTCGTCCGCCCTCTCCTCTTCCGCGTAAACGAATGCTTCGGTTAAATTGCGTGAAATTGTGGAAGCGGTACCGAGGTTCGATGGTCACAACATCTCGGTTACTCAGTTTGCGAGAGCTTGTAAAAGAGCTCTTGATTCTTTGCCCGCTTGTTATTCTGCCGAAACAGAAACTTCACTAACCAGGCTGCTTATCTCAAAATTAAACGGACACGCATACGTTGTTGTAGAGGATCTGAAAATAACTAAAGTAGAGCAATTAATAGATCGGCTGAAGGATGCTTTCTTGCCAGCACACGGGACGAATTACTATCGCGGACAACTAGCAACCGAGTTTAAAAAGCCAAAGGAGCACGTTCTTGATTACTTTAGTCGCGTCCGTAGTCTAACTCAGTCAATAATTGATGAGGAATCGAAGCAGGTTGGGCGTTTAGAACGATCTGTTGAGCGCAAAATAGAAGAGGAAGGCCTTGACGCCTTCATTCGCGGTCTTCCGTCAGATTACCGAACTGCATTGCGATTCGAACGGTATACCGATTTTAGTTCAGCCTTAATTTGTTTGCTGCGAATTGACAAACAAATTCAAGAGGACGCAAAAAGAACGGCTTCTCCTACTTATAGGAGCCGTGTCGCGAATATCAGACAAATAAAGGAAATAATAGTCTGTAATCACTGCAAAAAGCAGGGTCATAGGAACAATTGCTGGCTAAAAAGAAAGTCAGGAATTCACCAAGTCCATCAAATTCATCTAATAAATCGGTTAAACGAAGAGAAGGTCATTGTAATTATTGCAAAAATTAGGCCATTGGAAATACGAGTGTCGATCACTAAAATATAATAATGATAAACGAAATAATCAGAACCAGGGAAACGACGGGAAGGGTCCGGCGGCGGACGCACGCCGTTCCCCCTCTCCCAAACCGCGTCCAAGATCTCCGCAACCAAACCGGAACAGTCGCAATCAGGCAAATAGTACGAACCGGTTATAGGGCTCCATGTGTCACTGGTACCTCTCAAGAACTGACTGGCACCGTGACATTGATGATCGACACTGGCGCGGAAATCAATTTGATAAAATCTAACGTATTACGTAAATCGACGGAAACAGACGCTACAGACAGTACGTTAACGGGTATCTCCAAGACAGACATAGCACGCTTGGCACTGCCAAGGTTCGCATATTTGGGGAGGACGTTAAATTCCACTTAGTAGAAGAAATTTCCCTATTCAATCGAATGGTATTTTGGGAACCGAGTTCCTACAATCAAAGTCTGCTACCATTGATTATACTAGTGGATGTCTCAAATTTCGCGAAAAGGTAATTCCGTTTGTCGCAGACGAGAGTATTTGCATTCCTTCGAGAATGTCTCAAATTTGCTACTGCTACGTCGCGAACACTGAAGTAAAAGAGGGATATATCCCTCAGTTACAGCTCCCACCTGGAGTCTATGCAGGTGAAGCTTTAGTTAAAACGAAAACGGGAAAGCATATTTTAAGGTTATAAACACGACTTCGAAACCTGTCTCTTTAGCAATTCAGAGATTGGAATTATTTGATTATAGTCTAGGTACTCTTCCGAATTCTGCACCAAATAACTCCGATCCTTTGTCCGAAATCTGCGATCCCGATCAATCCGAATATTTGCATTATGTACATACCATTTTTGCATCCACCTCCGCTAATGAAACTCCGAAGAGGGGTGATCCGAAATCTGAATCAACCTTACCACCCTCTCGAGTAGAATCCGTAAAATCCCTCCTCCGTCTCGAACATTTGAATACGGAAGAGGCTGAATCTGTTTCAAAATTAATTGCAGCAAACGCTGATATCTTCCATTTGCCAGGCGAACCGCTTGGATGCACCGATATTTTGCAACATAAGATCATTACTAGTGACAATGTTCCGGTGTACACAAACAATATAGATTCCCTCCGGTTCACAAGGAAGAAGTTAGGAAACAGACATCTGAATTGCTGAAAGACGGAATAATTAGGCCATCTCTCTAACCGTACAATTCTCCAATATGGATTGTACCTAAAAAGGCGGATTCCAAAGGAAATCCCAAATGGCGGATGGTGATCGATTATCGGAATTTAAATGAAAAAACAGTAGGAGACGCTTATCCTATACCTAACATAACCGAAATATTAGACCAACTCGGCGCGGCAAGATATTTTTCGACATTTGATTTGAAATCCGGATTTCACCAAATTAAAATGCATCCGGATGACCGAGAAAAGACAGCGTTCTCGACCCCGTACGGTCATTTTGAATTTAGTAGAATGCCATTCGGCTTAAAAAACGCTCCAGCAACTTTTCAACGGTTGATGGATCATGTCTTGACCGGTTTACAGGGCGAGGAAATGTTTGTTTACTTGGATGATGTCGTTCTTTACGCAAGGTCACTTAGCGAGCATGAAGCAAAATTTGATAAGCTCGCGCAAAGACTCCGTAAGGCCAATTTGAGGTTACAACCCGATAAATGTGAATTTTTAAGGCGGGAGGTAATCTATTTGGGACACATCATCGGGGAGAACGGTGTTAAACCTGATCCAAAAAAATTAGACGCTGTCAGAGAATTTCCGCGACCGAAAAATGCTAAATCTGTTCGACAATTTTTGGGACTTGCCGGATATTATAGAAGGTTTATTCCTGCCTTTTCTAAGGTTGCTAAACCATTGACAGATTTATTAAAAAAGGATGTTTTATTTCGCTGGGAAAGTACCCAAGAAAATGCATTTTGCTCGTTAAGGGACTCATTGTGCAAGGAACCGATACTACAGTTTCCAAATTTTAACTTGCCCTTTAACGTAACAACAGATGCATCCGGCTATGCAATTGGTGCCGTCTTGAGTCAAGGTCCTGTCGGGAAGGATCTGCCTGTCTCATACTGCTCGCGAATTTTGAATAAAGCAGAAATAAACTACTCTACAATTGAAAGAGAACTTCTGGCAGTAGTATATGCGACAAATTATTTTAGGCCTTATTTATACGGGCGAGAGTTTACTCTGATAACTGATCACAAACCGCTAGTTTGGCTCAAGTCAATTAAAGATCCGACTTCGAGACTCGTAAAATGGAGTTTGAAGTTAGCTGACTATTCGTTCAAAATTGTGTATAAGCCCGGAATTGCTAATGCTAACGCAGATGCCTTATCCCGAAATCCAGTGGAGACGAGGAGCGTACTCCCTGTATATGCGGACGATTCGGACGACAGCCCTATTAGGTTCAATGTCAGACGCGCATTAACAGAAAACGAAGACTATGACCTCGACGAAACAGCTGACGGGACAGACGATCTCGACGTGACGTTACCCTCGACAGCTGACGCTAAGATAACAGAAACAGACAATGAATACTCTGACGTCGAGAGTGCCAGTGACTCAGCTGACTACGATAAATTGTTTTCTCCGTACACACCGACGAGAGTAGATATGCGTTCAAGAATGATAACGGAAAATATATTCGAGACAAGGGACTCTCTGCATTTAAGGCGAGATAACTTGATAGTATTTACGGATCTTAGCGGTACACCTTGTGACGATGGCGCCAAACTTTTAATAAAGCCAAACGGCTCCCGAAATCAGAACATTTAGTGTTAGCTCGAGCTAGGGTAACTAACATCGGAAAATATAAACTAGTAATAATACCTATAAAGGAACAAGCTGAGAACTCTACAAAATTCGAAACTCTGGTAGAAGCAATTGGCGCTTTACTTTCTGTTACCCGCGAATTGGGACTTAAATCTGTAAGTATTTCTAAGACAAATAATATCGATGGCATCCCATGGTCGCACGTCCAAAGGAAACTTCAAAATACTTTTGAATCTGAAATTTGCAAAATAGTAATTTGTCTTAATGAAATTCTAATCCCAGAACAGGAAAAGCGTGATGACATTCTTGCAGAATGCCACTCTTCGGCTATCGGTGGACATAAGGGTGTAACAAAAACTTATAACAGAATTAGGCAGAAGTATCATTGGCCCAATATGAAAAAGACATACAAGAATACATTAGAAATTGCGAAGGATGTCAATTAAAGAAATTAGTTAGAATAAAGTCTAGGGAACAATGATACTAACCGATACGCCAGGAGCGGCATTCGACAAAATTGCCATGGACATTGTTGGACCACTTCCGGAAACAAAAAAGGGCAATAAATATATTCTCACCATACAGGATTCACTAACAAAATTTTTCGTTGCAGTAGCTCTGAAGACAGCTACATCAGTTGATATTGCGGAAGGCATGGTCCATAATTTTTGTAATATATTCGGAGCGCCACGCTCAATTCTGACTGATCAAGGGAAAAATTTCACAGGCTCCTTACTAAGGGCAATTGCTAAACAGTACCGTTGTAAGCAAATAAAAACCACAGCATTTCACCCACAGTCAAATGGGTCACTTGAGCGTTCGCACATTGTATTAATAGAATACTTAAAACAATTTATTAGTAAGAGAGCGAGTGGGATAATTGGCTCACTCATGCTATGTTCGCATACAATACTAGCACACATGAGGGAACTAGGTTCACACCTCATGAATTGGTATTCGGAAGACAAGCGAATGCTCCCTCGGGAGAGGTGCTTACGAACGTTGCCCTAGAGAATACCTATTTAGAATACTATTTAGATTTAGTTCATAAAATTAGGTCAGCTCAGAAAATAGCAAGAAGGAACCTGGTGGGCGCAAAAATAAAATCCAAATTTTATTATGATCAAAATTCTCGCGGCCAAAAACTTGAGGTCGGAAATAACGTCTATTTGTTGAAACAACCAACTTCTAAGTTTGGAGACCAGTACACTGGCCCCCACCAGATTCTAGAGATTCTACGTAATAATAACATAAAAATTAGTTATAAAAATGGAAGTAGGATTGTCCATCGAGACAAAGTTAAATTAACTAGAAATAAAAATTAGGACAATTCTTGCATAATTATCACATATATAACCTTTGTATGAATCTATTATAAGAAATTTTTGTAAAGACCTGTACATCTGCAACAGAAAGGATGCATTCCGAACTTTGCTGCATCATCATCGGTTACGTCACCATAGCTTCCGCATTGTTGGGTTACGATTGCGGCGGGACAGCTGCGAATATAACATCTGTGTCACTGCTGGAGACGGGGGACTGCAATCTCCCCACCACAACACCCAATAAGACGAAGACGTACATACAGCTGTTGCAGCTGACTGACTACGATACAACACCGGTATACCAGTGTCGGATTGAAGTTGACCGTGTCATTTATTACTGCGGCATGAGCTCGCATATATCAGCTGTTCATAACGGGCGCCGCGTATATCTGATGGACGTGTCTGCCGACGTTTGCAAATCGATTATTAATACCGGTACACTTTCTTTAAATTCGTTCACTCAATTGACTGGACTTCGAGTAAATACGACCGATTTTCGGAGTGTTACATTAGCAGGCTCCATAGCCACCGACGGTAAGTGCCTCGGCACACAATACGCAGATACCGACGGAACATGGGACGGTGTAGTAGTGCAAAGTGTAGTACGAACAAATATAAGAACATATACGGGAACAGTGAGAGTGAAGGATAATGTGATCTCACTACGGGGAAATGTGCGGTGCACCTTTTCGGAAGGAACATGCCTCACGGACGAAAACGGGAGTGCATTTTGGACAATAATTCCTAAATCGGCGTGCAACTTCGAACAATACACAGCTTTATACGAAGGCACAGCAACAAAAATAGTTTCGCCTGTTACCATTTCACTACTGTCAACAATGTATACGGTGACAGAGGGGGATACGACTTTCGCATTAATGGGCAAGGAAGAACACCATCTCTGTGGGTATAGTTTGATCACGACAGAACATCCGAAGCTGTTCATTTTAGAAACACAGCGGGGAAGAACGTTCACATCAAAAGCGAAAATAACACCTAACAATATGGATTTGTTCGCCTACGTGAACTCGAAATTTGTGTATGTTGAAAGGCATCATCGTGACCAGTTGGAAGCTCTATACCACAGTGTACTACAACAAAGATGTAATCTGGAACAGCAAGTAATCAGAAATGCGTTAGCCTTGGCCGCGATCCTTCCTGATGTCTTTGCGTATACAGTAATGAAAAAACCAGGATACATGGCAGTGATAGGCGGTGAAGTTGCACATATTATCAAATGCACACCGGTTCCTGTAAAGGTTAGACACGCGGGAGAATGTTATCGTGAACTCCCAGTGACATATCAAAACACCAGCATGTTCCTTAAACCAAAATCCAGAATTTTGGTAAGTAAGGGCACCGAAGAATCCTGCAGCGCACTACTACCACAAGAATATCTGGTTGAAGGTGTTTGGTACCAGTTGCTGCCAAAGCCAACTTACGTAAAGGATCCGCAAATTTTGGAACCAGACACGGAAGTGTTGTGGAATATACCGACGCGGGATCCTTGGCAACCAGTGGTATTTACACACAGGCGGATCTGGACAATCTTAGGGACCACGTAATGTTCCCTATAGAACAGCCCTCTATACTGAACAATATTGCCAGGGGGGCAACCGGTCAAAAGGTGCAAACAGAAACATTAAATTTTATGAACTTTGTGAGTAAGAACGAATTTAACAAATTTGCGGAAAGTGTTACCTCGAAATGTGGAACGGACTTTTGAAATTCGGGTCAGTCAGTGCGGCAATACTAGGAGTAATATTTATATTTAAAATAAAATTGGTCGTTGATTCCATCTTGCGTGGTTACGCCCTACACACGGTATATGGGTGGAGCATCCATCTATTGGGTGCTATTTGGGGCTCAATAACGGGCCTACTTCTCCAGTTAAAGAACAGTAAGGATCGCCGGGCTGCATCAACCGAAACCGAACTCCGTGAAATCACCACGGAGCAGTCCGAAACAGTAAACAGTTTAGCCGATAGCAATCAACCAACTACGGCTACAAGCAGCTCGCAAACCGAGAATCACCCGGTAAGCAATTGCGGTTTTATGCGGACGACGAAATCCTTCAGAAATTTCGCTCTTTACGAAGCAGTAGAAAATGAATTCCTACGTGCTTCTCTTAAAGGGGGGAGGTGTCACGTCATAGTGACAACTCATTTCGGAAATTCAAGTATTTTAGTAATCTGAACTTTGTCTAATTCTATATATTTAGCGTTAATATTTGCTTTTTCTTCATTAACAAATTTGTATCTATATTGTTTTGTATTCTAATATTTTAGTACGCGATGTTTTTCTCTACATATTGTATAATTTGCACTTTTATCTAATAAGTACTCTCATGAACGACCATCGATATTTGCATTTTTGTTAGCATATGGAAATTAGAATACAGATCAAGTGTCGTTCATGTGAAAACCTACCTTACCTACCAATAGGGTCGGTAAGCAGGTCTGTCGATAAGTGGAAGTCTGTAATACCTACTTCGTGCTCCTACATTACCGACACTTGTTATTAACATATGGTTAATATAACAATTGCTATTTGCATTTATCTTAATTAAATGGTTGCTACAATAACATTGTTATATATTTTGTTGTTCTTTTAATTGAGAGTAAAATTTACCAGTTATTATTAATTAATAGAACAAATAGGTAATAACATTTATATAAAGTAATAATGTTAGCTGGAACATAAAATTCCCACAGTCGTAATAAAGCACACGTGCAATGAAAGGAAATCTCTTGGCTCAAGTATAAGGCGAACGTGCAGTTCTGGGAATTTCTGCCTGATAGTAACCTGATACTTTAGTCGCTACCGGGAATAGCGCTTCATAGTAAATGATATTTTTTCGAGGCAAATTCCATTCCCAGCTGACGACACAGTTTAGAGCTTGATTGTAACTAATATTTATTCACACGTGCAAACTTAAAAGATCAGCAGATTCCTTTCCCACGGGTTGGTAAAAGTCGGTAGTGGAGGAGCACCTAGCGCGAGTGGGGGTACCTCCCACTCGGCCGTACGGGACTCGACGTGGGGAGCATAGAGACTCCTCGCCGTCAGTCTACCGGCAACCACTATACTTAAAACACATAAAAAGTCTACTACAATACTTTGATTAGTTCGCTTCATAAATTAGTCTATTGCGTGAACCTTAGTAATTTTGAAGGTTTTTACAATTTAATATCTGTTATCGTGAGTCGATCAGTAAGACCTAACACCGTAAGTCGAGTGTTTCGCGTCGAACCTTTGTCTACTATTTCTGCGTCGACTAAGTTCGATATTTGTTTCGTAGTATGACAATTGCTATAGGTTCGACATCTGTTATTGAATTCGACATCTATTACTAAGTTTGCTACGTTTGTAAACGAGTTTTTCGATAATTGTTTTTAATCTTTACATTTATAAAATTCTACATTTGCTATTGTCTGTGTTCGTATTGTGAGTTATACTGTGCATAACCCTGTGTTGTTTATTGTTAAAGTTTACTTAAGAATATACTGTTATTTTACTTAAAATTTCTGGAATTGTTTCGAACTAACAACTAAGCTCCTTTTGCACCTGATTCCTTGTACCTATCTTCAAAATTCAACACTAGCACAATTGGAATAAGGAGCTCCGGAAATCAGCACAGGGGACCACACTCCGAGGATTCCGTAAAATCATAGAGCAATATTAACATCAATGTAAGTTGTCATCTCTTACTCATTAAAGGGGTTAAGTTCCGCTTCTAGCCCAGATCCCAGGTAAAGTACTAGCTCTACAAGCTGACCCAAATAGGGCATTTATTCTCTTTGCCGAGAAGACAGTGTGACGTCCCAGATAGGGTTGTCAAAAAGGAGTAAGAAACAATTTTTAATTTTCCTTTTTCCCGGTCAATCTTTTCCAGAATTTACTAGGTTAGGAAGAGTGCCCTGTTTTGAGTCAATCCGTGGAGCCGGACTTTACTCGGGATCTGGGCAAAAGGATCTTTTATCCCAAAATAAGTAAAATCTTTTACTTACCTTGGGGCTGCTGCTCGATAGGTGTTAAAGATGGTTGATAGATGTTGATTCCGTCAGTGATTTGGATTGACTTCCCTGATAATAATAGAGGATTTTGGCTAACAGGATTTTAATTCCAATTCACAATACACAATATTAGGTAAAAAAAAATATATACTAAACAACAGTTGATATTAAAAATTATACACTGAGTTTACACAACTTATGTTCGCAATATTAGAAAGAAAACGACGTGTCACAGAGCAAACGTAACTTAACGCAGTATATCAAAGATGCGAGAACGTAACCTTATATAATAGTTGTACAAAAATATTCAAGATTTATATCTTAAAAGAAGAGTTGATGTTTTATAAGTATAAGGTTTGTCGATAGACTAAAGAAAAAGAAACTATAAAAAGAAGAAATTATATCGAGTAAGAACTATAAATGAGCAAGTAACTATTATAAGTGAACCATAATGAGCAAGAAACTATAATAAAATGAACCATGCGCATAAATCTTTTCCCACTTTTATACTTTCTCTCCTATATTTAAATATCGTAGTTAGCTACAGATCACGTGATCGCCGTGCGATCACACGATCACGCAAACACGCGCTTTTCATTCTTGGATCAAGTGATCAGCGTGTTCTCTTTTATTTTCTTATATTTGACCTAAATATATATATGTGTTATATATGTTACAATGAAGGTTGAGAGCACTTACGCGATCCGCGCGCGATCACGTTTTCTTCATGCTTGGATCACGTGATCGACGTGTTTACGACTACGTACGCAAAAGGAATAGATCACGTAATCCGCGTGTTTATTAATAGACAAAGAAAAGGGAATGGATCACGTGATCGGAGTGTTCTCTTTTAATTTCTTTATTAATCTTCAAATATATATATATATATTATTAATATTATTACAATATATAATATATATATAATAATATAAATATAAATAATTAAATTATTAATTATATTAAATTAAAATATAATATAATTTCATATAAATACATTATATATTATATATAAATATATATATATATATAAATATGTGTTACGATAAGAGTTGAGAACACTTACATATCGCGTAAAGTCGTCGTTAAGACGTTATACATGGTTGTTTACGAACGACTATTTCTAAACTCTTACTTTATTAAATTTTATTTTTATACTATTATTAGCATATATATAATACTAAATATATATATATATATATATATATATATATAGATATGTATGTGGGAAGGGAAATTAGAAAAAGGGGCTATGAATTAAGATATGAATATTCGAGAACGATCATTGCTAATATATCCGTATTTCATGGAAAAACAAAGTTGTTTGTCAGTTAGGAAGGGATAGAAAAAATTTAAGAAGAAACGTTAGGATAGGAATATTGGGGAACTATCGTTTGCTAAATATATACGCCTTTAGGAAGCAAACAGCTATTATTGTATCAGATTAATTTGTATTCACATTAAAACATTCAATTCAACTTTATATTGGAATCCTACATGTATATATATTAATTATATTTATTATATATTATTATTCTTTCTTAATATTAAAACGATGGTCACTCATGGAAATGCCTATAAAGTTAACAAATCGGGTAAACGTCGTCACTAGGACGTGACAGCTCAAAACATGTCGAAAATCGATGATTTTTCATCTTTCCGAAGAGTTCGTGACAATGTGTACAAAGAAATCGGCCCTTTTTTTCGTTCGCGAAAACTATATTCAGTGTTATGAACCGCAATATTCTTGGAAAATCTTTCGAAATAAAGGCTGAAAAGAGCATACAGAGGACTATTCTATAGTCTGAGAGCACTTATAGATCAGGAAGCTTGCTAGAAAATATTTTCGATAAAATACAAAAAAATTCTCAGGCTGCGAAAAAAAAGTACCCTAAAACTCAAAAAAATTTCACTCCCAAAATCGCAACGATCATTTTTCGGCGAAAAAACATCGAATTCTACTCGAAAAATGCTAAAAACATGTCAAAAATCGAAGATTTTTTATCTTTTCGAAGAGTTCGTGACAATGTGTACAAAGAAATCGGCCCTTTTTTCGTTTGCAAAAACTATATTCAGTGTTATGAACCGCAATAATTTTGGAAAATCTTTCGAAATAAAGGCTGAATAGAGCATACAGAGGACTATTCTATAGTCTGAGAGCACTTATAGATCAGGAAGCTTGCTAGAAAATATTTCGATAAAATACGAAAAAATTCTCAGGCTGCGAAAAAAAAGTACCTTAAAACTCGAAAAAATTTACTCCCACAATCGCAACGATCACTTTTTGGCGAAAAAACATCGAATTCTACGCGAAAAATGCTCAAAACATGTCGAAAATTGAAGATTTTTCATCTTTCCGGAAAGTTCGTGACAATGTGTACAAAGAAATCGGTCCTTTTTTTCGTTCGCGAAAACTATATTCAGTGTTAAGAACCGCAATATTCTTGGAAAATCTTTCGAAATAAAGGCTGAAAAGAGCATACAGAGGACTATTCTATAGTCTGAGAGCACTTATAGATCAGGAAGCTTGCTAGAAAATATTTTCGATAAAATACGAAAAAATTCTCAGGCTGCGAAAAAAAAGTACCTTAAAACTCGAAAAAATTTTACTCCCAAAATCGCAACGATCATTTTTTGGCGAAAAAACATCGAATTCTACGCGAAAAATGCTCAAAACATGTCGAAAATTGAAGATTTTTCATCTTTCCGGAAAGTTCGTGACAATGTGTACAAAGAAATCGGTCCTTTTTTTCGTTCGCGAAAACTATATTCAGTGTTAAGAACCGCAATATTCTTGGAAAATCTTTCGAAATAAGGCTGAAAAGAGCATACAGAGGAAAATTCTATAGTCTAAGAGCACTTATAGATCGGGAAGCTTGCTAGAAAATATTTTCGATAAAATACGAAAAAATTCTCTGGCTGTGAAAAAAAAGTACCCTAAAACTCGAAAAAATTACACTCCCAAAATCGCAACGATCATTTTCGGCGAAAAAACATCGAATTTTACGCGAAAAATGCTCAAAACATGTCGAAAATCGATGATTTTTCATCTTTCCGAAGAGTTCGTGACAATGTGTACAAAGAAATCGGCCCTTTTTTCGTTCGCGAAAACTATATTCAGTGTTATGAACCGCAATATTTTTGGAAAATCTTTCGAAATAAAGGCTGAATAGAGCATACAGAGGACTATTCTATAGTCTGAGAGCACTTATAGATCAGGAAGATTGCTAGAAAATATTTTCGATAAAATACGAAAAAATTCTCAGGCTGCGAAAAAAAAGTACCCTAAAACTCGAAAAATTTCACTTCCACAATCGCAACGATCATTTTTCGGCGAAAAAACATCGAATTTTACGCGAAAAATGCTCAAAACATGTCGAAAATCGATGATTTTTCATCTTTCCGAAGAGTTCGTGACAATGTGTACAAAGAAATCGGCCCTTTTTTCGTTCGCGAAAACTATATTCAGTGTTATGAACCGCAATATTCTTAGAAAATCTTTCGAAATAAAGGCTGAAAAGAGCATACAGAGGACTATTCTATAGTCTGAGAGCACTTATAGATCGGGAAGCTTGCTAGAAAATATTTTCGATAAAATACGAAAAAATTCTCAGGCTGCGAAAAAAAAGTACCCTAAAACTCGAAAAAATTTCACTCCAAAAATCGCAACGATCATTTTTTGGCGAAAAAACATCGAATTCTACGCGAAAAATGCTCAAAACATGTCAAAAATTGAAGATTTTTCATCTTTCCGAAGAGTTCGTGACAATGTGTACAAAGAAATCGGCCCTTTTTTTCGTTCGCGAAAACTATATTCAGTGTTATGAACCGCAATATTCTTGGAAAATCATTTGTCACGTCCTAGTGACGATTCAATATACCAAAACGTACTACCCAATGATTGTGATTTGCCCTTCCGTCATACATACGAAAATTTTTGAAATTTTATCACTTATATATTTTTACTTGTACAAATTACACATACACATAGTTACGATACGATTATTAAAATAATTTACCTTTGTATAACATATAACCGTATAATAATTTGCATTATATTCGCTGTAAATTCTATTTTGTATTAAATACTCTTACGAACGACAATCGATAAATAATTATTTTTGACAACATACGGTAATAGTAGAACATATGTCAATTGTCGTTCATAGAAAAACCTGCCTTACCGACAACTTAGGTCGGTAGACGGATCTTTCGATAAGTGGAAGTCGGGAATACCGACTTCGTGCTCCTACATTACCGACACTTATTATTTAATACTTGGATAATATAATGGTTACTACTAGCATTTAATTTTATCTAAACGATTGCTGCAAATAATATTTTTTATATATTTCATTTTTCTTCTAACTGAGAATAAATTCCAATTATTATTAATAACTAATAAAACAAATAGTTAATAAAATTTATATAAAGCAATAATGCTAGCCAGTACATAAATATTAACCGTCGTAATGAAGGAACACGTGCAATGAAAGGAAACCTTTTATCTCAAGTATAAGGCGCACGTGCAGTAACTTGACACCTTCATATCTTAGGGCACACATGCAGTGAGCTCAAGTAAAGCGCACGTGCAGTTCGGAGAATTCTCGCTTGATAGCAACTCATATCTTATCAATGTAATATAACACCTCTATCCCTTCGGGGAATTAACGCTTGATAGTAACTTATACCTATGTCAACATAATATAACGCCTTTATTCCTTCGGAGAATTCACGCTTGATAGTAATTAATACTTCCTCGCTTCTGAGAATAGTAATCGTCATGCACATTCTTCTCCAAGAGTGGGGTTTCGTAGAAGAAAAGTCGGTAGTGGAGGAAGCACATAGCGCAAGTGGGGGTATCCCCCACTCAGCCGTACGGGACTCGACGTGGGGAGCTTAGAGACTCCTCTCCGGCAGTCTACCGGCAACCTCTATACTCTTAACACTTAAATCTTAATTACCTCTGTTAATTATTATATACTTATACATTTGTGCTTGAAAGTCTCTCTTCCAACGCAACTACTTCTTATACAAGACGAGTCTTTTTCAAGATAGTCTTTCATATACGTTAACGAAGCTTAACATAAGAGCAGTCTTTCTCAAGACACTCTTTTTTATACGTTACAACTTAATTAACCTGGAAGACAGACTTTCTCATTATTATAAATTATTAACAAGATAAGTTAATAATTTATCTTATTTACAATTTCGCTTGATTATACCAATTTTATATAAGAGTTCGTACACGTCGCGCATTTATAACCGTTTATTACAACTTGCGTACAGTAACGCACTTTAACACGCTACGTTCATAATCCGTGTTACTATTGTAATATTCCGTGTGACAGTTACTACGAGTGACCAGAATTGTGTAACTAATTGTGCAACTCTTGCTTATTTTTAATCTTTAAAGAATATACTTTAATTTTACCTGTTAATCAAGTGATAATCATTTAATAACATAACCTTCCTACACCGAAATCCTGTGACCACTCAATCAACTCAATAAACCCAAAGGAGCTTGGGCCCGTGGATTATCGGCATTTGGCACAAATCGTTTTTTCTAGAGGACGTATTCATCTATTTCAAGGGTAAGTACCCCTTATCCATCATAATCTTACAAGTTATTACCTCCTATTGGCTTCCCTAAGATCATCTAGCCCAGATCCCGAGTAAAGTCCGGCTCCACGGATTGACTCAAAATAGGGCACTCTTCTTAACCGAGTAAATTCTGAAAAAGATTGACCGGGAAAAGGAAGATTAAAATTTGTTCTTACTCCTCTTGACAACCCCATCTGGGACGTCACAGGAAGTAAAACTGGTGGCAGCGGTGGGATTGCCAAAGCGGGGAACTTTGCTTGTTTGCTTTATTAATTAACTTCACAATAATTATACTTAAAAATGGAACCTGAACAGGGACGTGTCAGATCTGACTCACAATTATCCCTCGAAGACTTAGCAGGTATTGAAGGAGGGATTATGGAAAAAGAGTTTATATTAAATAAAAAAATGGACGAAATCGTACAATATCAAGAAAAACTTTTTAGGATGCAGATCGATTTAAGCAAACAGCATGAAGAACTAAGATCTCAAAGAAAAGAGATGGAGTTAAGGGCTCGCCAACTCGAACTTAGGGGGAATGAATTACAGGGATCCTTAGGTGCGGACGTTGGTGGGTTTCGTGGGTACAAAAGGGTACCAACGCCGGTAGATCCGTACGTCACACTCTCCCGAACACCTAACGTATCACGACCAGACTCTCCACACCCATCCGCGAGACAAAATTTAAATTCAACCAGGGTAGAACCTAATAACGACCAACAAGCAGAAATCGATTATTTAAGACGCGAATTGGAATCTTTAAGGAGAGTTAATCAGAATTCTCCACCTCTACCCGCAACACGAACGGTGAATACATCCTTAAAATTACGGGAAATAGCAGAAGCTGTACCAAAATTCGACGGCGATAATATTCCAGTTTCGAAATTCATAAGAGCCTGTAGAAGGGCATTAGATTCTCTTCCGTCCGACTATACTGACGAGACAGAGACATCATTAACCAGTTTGATCGTATCTAAATTAAGCGGACACGCGTACATAGTTGTAGAAGGTCTTAAGTTTACAAGAGTCGTACAATTAATTGAAATACTTAAAGACGCATTCTCGCCTACACATAGTTCCAATTATTTTAGGGGACAACTTGCTACAGAATTTAAAAGATCGGAAGAACACGTCCTAGATTATTTTAGTCGAATTAGGGAGTTAACTCAATCAATAATGAAGAAGAAGCGAAACAAGTCGGTCGTCTTGAAAGGAGAGTGGAAAAAGAATCGAAGAAGAAGGCCTCGACGCCTTCATTCGCGGGCTACCAGACAATTATCGTACCGCGATACGCTTCGAGAAGCTTACAGATTTCCGTGCAGCTTTGATGAGTGTTTTAAAAATCGACAGGCAATTTAAAGACGATGCAAAAAGAAATGCCTCACCTACATCTAGAAATCGGGTGGCTAATATACGACAAATTAAAGAAAACATAGTCTGCGAGCATTGTCACAGGCCGGGTCATAAAAAAGATGACTGTTTTAAAAAGGCGGTATGTAACTACTGTCAAAGGCAAGGACACACGGAAGAAGATGTATAAAAAAAGACAGGATAATTCAAATAAGTCGGGTCGTACCTCCCCAAATCGTCCTACATCCCAAACAAAGACGGGATACAAAAGTCCAAAGAAATGTTCTTATTGTAAAAACTTAGGACACGTAATATTTGATTGCCGGAAATTAAAATATCAATTAGACAAACGGAATCCGGGAAACGGGGTGAGGGAGCGACGGACGACGCTCGTCGTTCCCCGACACCGAAACAGCGTCCACGGAGCCCGAGTCCGAAAGCGGGACCGTCTCAATCAAGCAAGTAAGGTATAACCCAAGGTGGGAATCCCCTTGTGTCACGGGGTCTCACCACGACTGACTGGACATGTGACACTTATGATTGACACTGGCGCCGAAATAAATTGCTTAAGAAAAATTGTATTGAACCTTTGACAGAAATTGACAAGACGGACATATTACAATTGACAGGAATAACTCTTGAGAAACAGAGTACATTGGGTACTTCAGTTATTCGCATATTCGGGGAAGACGTTTTATTTCACGTAGTCGACGAGAACTTCCCCATTCATTTCGACGGTATCTTGGAGATGGATTTCTTAGGATCCAGATCCGCTATTATCGACAATACCCTCGGATGTTTAAATTTTAAGAATATGTCAGTACCCTTTTTGAAAAATGAAAGTATTTGCATTCCGTCACGTTCGTCCAAAATACCTACTGCTACGTTAAAAATACGGAAATTTAGAAGGTTACATGCCCCGCTTACAGCTTCCAGCTGGTATTTACGCTGGCGAAGCTTTAATTAAAAATAATAACGGTAAAGGATTTTTCAAATTTCAAACACTACGTCGGAACCATATATGTTTGAAATCCCGTGTTTAGAACTTTCGGATTTTAAAGAAGATACCCTTCTAAATTCAGGATCAAATATCGTAATGAAACTGACAATCCTGACACGTCCGAGGTCCTATCCTTTATCCATACTATTTTTACCGAAAAGAATGGAGAAGAGATTCCCAAGTTAAATACTCTTGAGGCCAAACCTTCCCTTACTTCCTCTCGAGCCGAATCTGTCAAGGCTCTTCTTCGCCTCGATCACTTGAATTTAGAAGAGGCACGGTCTGTTTGCAAATTAATAAAAGAGAATGCAGACATTTTCTATTTACCGGGCGAACCACTTGGATGTACTGACCTATTGATGCACAAAATCATTACGAGCGACAATGCTCCCGTTCATACCAAACAGTACAGATTTCCTCCGGTCCACAAAGAAGAAGTAAAAAGACATTTCGGAATTACTTAAGGACGGTATAATTAGGCCTTCTCTTTCGCCATATAACTCTCCAGTATGGATCGTACCAAAAAAATCGGATTAAAAGGTAATGCCAAATGGCGAATGGTAATAGATTATCGTAATTTAAACGAGAAGACCATTGGGGACGCCTACCCAATTCCAAACATAACCGAAATCTTAGATCAGCTCGGAGCAGCTAAATATTTTTCTATCTTCGATTTAAAATCAGGTTTTCATCAAATCAAAATGCATCCAGATGACCGCGATAAGACAGCTTTTTCAACGCCACACGGTCACTTTGAATTTAATAGGATGCCATTTGGCCTTAAAAACGCACCTGCAACTTTCCAAAGGTTAATGGACCATGTTCTTACGGGATTGCAGGGTGAGGAAATGTTCGTCTATTTGGATGACGTGGTCATTTATTCTAGATCGCTCTCTGAACACGAGGTAAAATTTCGTAAGCTCGCGCGACGGCTACGTAAAGCCAATTTAAAACTACAGGCCGACAAATGCGAATTCTTAAGACGGGAAGTAACTTATCTAGGTCACGTAATAAGTGGAGACGGCGTAAAGCCGGATCCAAAGAAAGTAATAGCAGTAAAAGAATTTCTCGACCAAGAAACGTAAAGTCAATCAGACAATTCTTGGGTCTTGCTGGCTATTATAGGAGATTCATACCAGCTTTTTCCAAATTATCAAAACACTTTCGGATTTATTAAAAAAGGACGTTCCATTTGAATGGGGACGAACTCAAGAAAATAGTTTTTGTTTATTGCGCGACACCCTTTGCAAGGAACCAATTTTGGTTTTTCCAAATTTCGAATTACCTTTTAATGTTACCACCGATGCATCCGGTTACGCAATCGGTGCAGTCTTAAGCCAGGGTCCAATCGGCAAAGATTTACCAATTTCTTACTGTTCTCGTACTTTAAATAAAGCAGAAATTAATTATTCAACCATAGAGCGGGAACTGCTAGCCATAGTTTACGCAGTGAATTATTTTCGCCCTTATCTATATGGTAGAGAATTCACATTGGTAACCGACCATCGACCTTTAGTATGGCTTAAATCGGTCAAAGACCCTACTTCACGGCTCGTAAAGTGGAGTCTCAAATTAGCAGACTATAACTACAAAATTGTCTACCGACCTGGTTCCTCTAATGCAAACGCGGACGCTCTTTCGAGAAATCCCTCGGAAGTTAGCAAGGTGCTACCCGTAGGTGCGAATAACTCTAGCAACCGCCGGGTGCGATTCGAAACCGGGGACAGTCCGACCGATAACGAAGACAGTGACCTTGACAGCATCATGGACGATACAGACGTTCTCAATGAAACAGCTGACGGAATAAACGACCTAACGGAGTCACCATGTACTTTAAATGATACTACAGAGACGGAAGACACAAGTTCTGACGCGGGGAGTACAAGTGATTACAGTATCCTTTATTCTCCACCGCAAGCACGCGTTGATACTCACACGCGAATGCTCACGTCAAATGTAAGTATAACTAGAGATCCGATAACCTTACGAAGAGATAATTTAGTAATTTTCACTGATCTGGAAGGCACGCCGTGTGACGCGGGTGCGGAACTTCTTAGTGAATCGAATCTTCTACCCAAATTTTCAGACTTAACTTTAGCGCGTGCTAAAGTTACTAAAATTAACAAATTTTACTTAATCACTATCCCAATAAAGGAACATTGTACAAATAGTGTCGAATACAAAATATTGGTAGAAGCATTAGGATCTCTACTCTCCGTCACACACGAGTTAGGTCTCACGTCAGTCAGCATAGCAAAAACCGTATATATTGACAACATACCATGGCAACAAATTCAACGAAAATTATGTAATACATTCGACAACGAATCTTGTAAAATTACAATTTGTACCGGAAAAGTAACAACCCCTCCACCAGAAAAGCGGGAGGGAATACTTGTCGAATGCCACTCCTCACCTATCGGTGGACATAAAGGAGTCACCAAAACTTATGCCAGACTTCGCGAAAAGTATTTTTGGAAGAACATGAAACAAGATGTTCAGGAATTTGTAAAAACTTGCGAAAATTGCCAAATTAAAAAACTAACCAGAGTAAAATCAAAAGAACCAATGATTATCACCGATACACCGGGGGCTGCATTCGACAAGGTAGCCATGGATATAGTTGGTCCACTTCCAGAGACCACGTTAGGCAACAAATACATTCTAACCATCCAGGATTTACTAACAAAATATCTTATCGTTATTCCACTCAAATCAACGACATCAGTAGATATCGCTGAGGGGATGGTCAATAACCTTTGTAATATATTCGGTGCTCCAAAATGTATCCTAACCGATCAGGGAACGAACTTTACAAGTTCTTTATTGAAAGCCATCGCAAAACAATACAAATGTAAACATATTACGACCACCGCATTTCATCCACAGTCAAACGGATCCTTAGAAAGATCACATATTGTTTTAACAGAATACCTGAAACATTTATAAACAAAAACCGCGAGTGGGATCAATGGCTTACGCATGCTACATTTTCTTATAATACCAGCGTTCATGAGGGAACAAGATTCACCCCTCATGAACTGGTTTTCGGTAAACAGGCGAACGTTCCCTCCGAAAACGAATTAATTAACGATAGGTTAGAGGATACATATCTACGATATTATTTAAATCTTGTAAAGAAAATTAGAGCATCTCAGATTATTGCAAGACAAAATTTGGTAGGAGCAAAAGTAAAGTCAAAAATATATTACGATCGAAACGCTCAAGGCCAGAATCTTACAGTTGGTCAAAATATTTATCTTTTGAAACAACCAACCACCAAACTTGGTAATCAATACTCTGGCCCCCACCAAATTTTAGAAGTGCTTCCGAAAAATAATATCAGAATTAGTTATAAGAATGGAAGTAGAATAGTCCATAAAGATAAGGTTAAAATTTGTAAGAAATAAGCATACTTCTTTCCAAACATTAGTTAATAACATTTATTTAAATTTATTAAGAAAATGTTCGCCAAAATCGCCATCGTCGTGGCCGCACTTATCTGCACAACAGCCGCTTTACTTGGATACGACTGCGGAGGAGCAGCCGCCAACATAACCACCGTCTCGCTCCTGGGTGCAGGAGATTGCAATCTCCCAACAATAACGCCGACCAAGACAACCACCTATGTGCAACTGTTACAATTAAAAGACTATAGTGAGACAACAGTTTTCCAATGTCGAATAGAAATAGATCGAACAATCTTTTATTGCGGTATGAGTTCGCACATCTCAGCTGTCCATGGTGGTCGTCGAGTATACCTACTCGATGTATCATCAGATGTGTGCAAATCTATGATAAATACCGGAACTTTCGCTCTAAACTCTTTTACGCAAGTTAGTGGCCTTAAAGTTAATACCACCGATTACCGCAGTATCACTCTAGCTGGTTCCATAGGAACCGATGGCAGATGCCTCGGTACTCAATACTCTGATACCGATGGTACATGGGATAGTGTTGTTGTACAGGGTACTATGCGTGCAAATCTCAGAACTTACACCGGCTCCATTAAAATAAAAGAAAACATCATTTCTCTAAAGGGTCGCGTCAGTTGCACCTTTTCCGAAGGTTCCTGCCTCACCGATGAAACGGGTCCGCCTTTTGGACGGTTTTTCCATCTACATCGTGCAATTTCGACCAATATACAGCATTATACGAAGGTCTGGCAACAAAGATCACATCAGTAACGGAAGGTAAACACTCAACTACTATGTACACCGTTACAGAGGGAGAAACGGTATTTGCATTAATTGGGAAAGACGAGTATCACCTGTGCGGGTACCATAATTACGACCGAACATCCAAAATTGTTCGTTTTGGAAACCCAGAAAGGAAAAACGTTCACAACAAAGGCAACAATAACACCCAATAACATCGATATATTTGCCTATGTAAATTCTAAATTTGTGTACGTGGAAAAACATTATCGCAACAACTAGAAAAACTCTATACAAGTGTACTCCTACAGCGATGCAATTTGGAAAGACAGGTCATCGAAAATGCACTTGCCTTGGCATACGTTCTTCCCGATGTCTTCGCCAGCACCATCATGAAGAAGCCTGGATTCTTAGCGGTTGTCGGAGGTGAGGTAGCACATATCGTCAAATGTATCCCAGTACCCGTAAAAATTAGGCACACGGAAGGATGTTACCGAGAACTACCTGTGCTGCACCAAAATTCCAGCATGTTTTTAAAACCAAGGTCCAGGATTTTAGTAAGCGGAGGCACGCAGGAGCCCTGCAACCCCCTTCTACCTCAAGAATTTTGTAGAAGGAACGTGGTACCAACTCTTGCCAAAACCCACTTTTACCAGAGAACCACACCTGTTAACACCGGAGGTGGAAATGAAGTGGAAATACACCGACGCGGGTTCTCTCGCCACGAGCGGAATCTATTCACAAAAAGACCTGGATAACTTGCGTGACCACCTGATGTTCCCAATCGAGCAGCCATCAATAATAAATAATTTTGCTAGAGGAGCAGCTGGCCACGAAATACAAGGAAATAAGTTGGACATTGTCAATCTAGTGAGTGAAAGTGGATTGGAAAAACTAACGGAAAACATCGCTTCACGTATGTGGACGGGTCTCTTAAAGTTCGGTTCGGTTAGTGCGGCTATCCTAGGAATAATTGTGATTCTCAAATTTATAAAACTTGTAATCGACTCAGTGCTGCGTGGGTTATGCTTTGCATACGGTGTATGGGTGGAGTCTGCACCTTCTTGGCGCTATTTGGGGGTCATTAACAAACCATTATTGCACCTGAAAAACAGAAATGAGCGCCAAAGTCCACCAGTAGACGTAAAAGAAATAGAATTAAGGGAAATCGTATCGGAACAACGGGAAGTTCAAATCACAAGCGACTCGCCACCTCAAACTCGGGTAAGCATGTACGTTTTAATTTAAAAGACGATCTCCCAATAGTTCTGATCCTTTACGAAGCACCAGAAAATAGTTTCTTGGTTGCTTCTTCTTTAAGGGGGGAGGTGTCACGTCCTAGTGACGATTCAATATACCAAACGTACCATCCAATGATTGTGATTTGTCCTTCCGTCACATATACGAAAATTTTTGAAATTTATCACTTTATATATTTTACTTGTACAAATTACACATACACATAGTTACGATACGATTATTTAAATAATTTACCTTGTATAACATATAACCGTATAATAATTTACATTATATTCACTATAAATCCTATTTTGTATTAGGCACTCTTATGAAACGACCATCGACAATTATCATTTTTAACAGTAATAATAAAATTTATGTCAATTGTCGTTCATACGAAACCTGCTTACCGACACTTATTATTTAACACTCAGATAATATAACAATTTACTACCAGCATTTGTCACGTCCTAGTGACGATTTAATATGCCAAATCGTACCATTCAATGATTGTGATTTGTCCTTCCGTCATATATACGAAAATTTTTGAAATTTTATCACTTATATATTTTTACTTGTACAAATTACACATACACATAGTTACGATACGATTATTAAAATATTTACCTTTGTTATACATATAACGTATAATAATTTACATTATATTCACTGTAAATTCATTTTGTATGGTGCCTTATGAACGACCATCGATAGATGTCATTTTTGACAGCGTACGGTAATAGTAGAACAAAATGTCAATTGTCGTTCATAGGGGAACCTGTCTTACGACAACTTAGGTCGGTAAGCGGATCTTTCGATAAGTGGAAGTCGTAATACCGACTTCGTGCTCCTACATTACCGACACTTTTATTTAATACTTGGATAATATAATGATTACTACTAGCTATGGCCTTATTTAAATGATTGCTACAAATAATTATTACATATTTCATTTTTTCTTCTAATTGAGAATAAAACTCCAACAATTATTATTAATAAAAAACAAATAGTTAATGGCATTTATATAAGGCAATGGTGCTTGCCAGCACATAAGTATTCCCACAGTCGTAATAACGCAACGTGCAATGAAAGGAAGTCTCTTGGCTCATTGTAAGGCGCACGTGCGTTCTGGGAATTTCTGCCAGATGTAACCTGATACTTTAGTCGCTACCGGAATTAGCGCTTGATAGTAAATGATATTTTTTCGCGACAATTCCATTCCCAGCTGACGACAGCAGTTTAGAGCTTGATTGTAACTAATTTATTCACACGTGCAAACTTAAAAGATCAGCGATTCCTTTCCCACGGGTTGGTAAAAGTCGGTAGTGGAGGAAGCACCTAGCGCGAGTGGGGGTACCTCCCACTCTGCCATACGGGACTCGACGTGGGGAGCTTAGAGACTCCTCTCCGGCAGTCTACCGGCAACCTCTATACTCTTAACACTTAAATCTTAATTACCTCTGTTAATTATTTTATACTTATACATTTGTGCTTGAAAGTCTCTCTTCCAACACGATTATTTCTTATACAAGACAGTCTTTTTCAAGATAGTCTTTTTTATACGTTAACAATTTAATTAACTTGGAAGACAGACTTTCTCATAATATATTATAAATTATTAACAAAATATAGTTAATAATTTATCCAATTTACTATATTGCTTGATTATACAATTTTTATGTAAGAGTTCGTACACGTCGCGCAGTTATAATCGATTATTACAATTTGCGTACAGTAAACGCACTTTAACACGCCACATTTATAATCCGTGTTACATTTGTAATATATCCGTGTGACAGTTACAACAAGTGATCAAAATTGTGTAAACTTGTGCACTCTTGTTTGTTTTAACATTGAAGAATATACTTTAGTTTTACCTATTAATCAAGTGATATTCATTTAATAACAAAACCTTTTTACACCGAAATCCTGTGACTACCCACTAAACGCAATTGATTCTAAGGAGCTTGGGTCCGTGGATTATCGGCATTCAGCACAAATCGTATTTTCTAAAGGACATATTCATCTATTTAAGGGTAAGTACCCCTCATCCATCATAACCTTGCAAGTTATTGCCTCTTATTGGCTTCCCTAAGATCATCTAGCCCAGATCCCGAGTAAAGTCCGGCTCCACGGATTGACTCAAATAGGGCACTCTTCTTAACCGCGTAAATTCTGAAAAAGATTGACCGGGAAAAGGAAGATTAAAATTTGTTCTTACTCTCTTGACAACCCCATCTGGGACGTCACAGGAAGTAAACTGGTGGCAGCGGTGGGATCTAATAGATAGATCAAGAAATTCGATTGCCTGATAGGGATTTAACTTGTCAATTCTATTCGCATTTTAAGAAACCGTAACTTTTATTTACAAAATTCAAAATGTCTCAAGAACAAAGAAAAAGTAGACCGGATACCCCAATCGTTCTCGGCGATATGGATTCCGCTATGCGCAAAAAGATGGAAGAAATAATGAATATTCAGGATTTACTAAGTAAAACACAAGAGGAAACACTTAGGAAACAGGAGGAACTTAGTAACAGGGAATTGGAGCTAGAAACTTAGGGAGAGGAGACTCGCGTTGAAAGAGGAAGGGATCAGAAGATCCCTAGGCGATAATATGCCAGATTTCCGGGGTTTTGAGCGTTCTGATCCTCCGGTGGGCTCCTTTGTCCCTTTAACCCATACCCCTGGTACTCCAGGTCCATCTCCGCGTCCAACCTCTCCAGCCCCAACTCCAAGACGGAGAACACTAACGCCTGATTTTGATAGTGAAGGCGAAATAAGAAGAGAGATCGAGGATTTGAGGCGCGAAATTAGGGATATGAAGAGAATAGCTCCTTTTGCCCCCCCCCTTCCTATTTACCAAAATCCTCTTAAAGTTGCGGGAATGTGTGGAAGATGTCCCGAGTTCGACGGACACAACCTCACCGTAATGCAGTTTTCTAGGGCGTGTCGGCGCGCGCTTGACTCATTGCCAGCGGGTTATTCACCCGAGGTGGAGGCGTCCCTCACTAAACTGCTTCTTTCAAAACTTAGTGGTCATGCGTATCTAGTAACGGAGGGCCTTAAGGTCGATAGGGTCGAACGCCTTATAGATAGGCTGAGGGACGCATTCCTCCCTTCCCGCGGGTCAAATTATTATAGAGGAAAGCTCTCTATGCAATTTATGAGACCGGGCGAACACGCGCGCTCGATTTTTGAACGGGTGAGAGAACTCACTCAGTCAATTCTAGACGAAACGGCGAAGGAGTCAGGGCGTTTGGACCGGGGATGGAGTGGCGATCGAAAGAGAGGGATTGGACGCGTTCATTAAGGGTCTTCCTCGAAACTATAAAACTGAATTAAGATTTGAAAGATATAATAACTTTGACGAAGTCTTAGTCTGCCTCCTTAGGATAGACAAACAGATCAAAGAGGAAGACGATAAGTTAAGTACTTCAAAATAAAAATCGCGTCGCGAACATCAGCCAATTAATAGTACTATTAACTGTAACTATTGTAAAAGAGATGGGCATTTGGAAAGCAGTTGTTGGCAAAAGAATGGGTATCCCTTCCCTTCCAATTCCGCGCAAAAATCTCCTAGTAAACCTGGATCCCCTACTAAATTTAGGTCTCCTCCCAAGAAAAAGACCCCACTAAAGAAATGCCAGTATTGTAAAAACCTTGGGCACCAAATTCTCGATGTAGAAACTTAAATATAAAATCGAGAATTTAATTCGGGAAACTTGAAAAGGGGCGCGAACGAAGACGCGCGTCGCTCCCCCACTCCCAAGGAGCGTCCACGAAGCCCAAGCCCGAAAGCGGGCCCGTCGAAATCAAACACAAAACGAAATAATTTGGACGGCTCCGCGCGACTTCTCCACGTTGAGAGAAGCAGTGACACTTATGATAGACAGGCGCGGATATTAACTTGATTAAAATAAAAAATTTAACTAAAAGACAATTATAAACACAGAAAGAATAGTGCAACTAACTGGTATCTCTCCGTCATACAAAAGACATTAGGTACTGTCGAACTCGTTATTTTCGGGAGAAGACCACATTTCACGCAATAGACAATCACTTCCCTATTTCTACGGATGGAATATTAGGCAACGAGTTCCTTCGTTCCATTCCGACAAAAGTTGACTATATCAAGGAAGTGCTTATTGTAAAATATAAAGAAATTCATTTACGGTCGGCGAAAGGTTAGCATTCCACCTAGAACGTCGAGGGTAATTTTCTGTCACGTTATAACGCCGATGTTAAGACGGTTATATTCCGCGATTACAGCTTCCAAAGGGAGTTTTTGCCGGCGAAGCACTGGTAGAAATATAGACGGAAAAGCCTATTTCAGACTCATTAATACAACTTCGAGATTTGTTTCATTACAATTCCAAAATTGGAACTTTTGGCATATAATAGGAACTCTACAAGTTTACCATGTGATTCCTATAAATCCACATCCGAAGTTGATAACTTAAACGAATGCTTGCACACCCTTTATAATATATCCGAATACCTTGCGCTGATCCAACTGAAACAAGTAAAATTCAAGAATCTCCTAAACTCCAACCTTCTCCAGACCAGACTCCGTTAGAGCACTCCTCCGCCTTGATCACTAAATACAGAAGAGGCAGAATCTGTTTCTAAATTATTAGACAAAAATGCAGATATTTTTCATCTTCCTGGCGAACCGCTTGGTTGCACCAACCTTTTACAACATCGAATAATTACTACCGATGATCTATTCCGGTGCACACCAGACAATATAGATTTCCGCCAATACAAGGAAGAAGTAAAGAAACAAACCTCGGAGTTGCTCAACGATGGCATAATAAGGCCATCTCTTTCACCTTATAATTCCCCATTTGGATAGTACCGAAAAAGTCGGACTCAAAGGGTAACCCAAAGTGGCGGATGGTGATCGATTATAGGAATCTTAACGAAAAAACGGGTAGGAGATGCGTACCCTATACCAAATATTACGGAGATACTTGACCAACTCGGCGCGGCAAAATATTTTTCTACTTTTGACCTGAAATCCGGATTTCATCAAATCGAAATGCATCCGGATGACCGCGCCAAGACAGCTTTCTCGACCCCGCATGGTCATTATGAATTTAATAGCATATTTGGATTAAAAAACGCTCCAGCAACCTTTCAGAGGTTAATGGACCATGTCTTGACCGGTTTACAGGCGAAGAAATGTTTGTATATTTGGATGACGTGGTTCTTACGCGAGATCACTCAACGAGCATCAAGCGAAATTTAATAAACTCGCTCATTGTCTTCGTATAGCAAATCTAAAACTGCAGCCCGACAAATGTGAATTCCTCAGACGAGAAGTAGCTTATTTGGGCCATATTATAGGAGAAAACGGCGTAAAGCCTGATCCAAAAAAATTAGAAGCAGTAA
Source organism: Polistes fuscatus (assembly GCF_010416935.1). NCBI lineage: Eukaryota > Metazoa > Arthropoda > Insecta > Hymenoptera > Vespidae > Polistes > Polistes fuscatus. The sequence goes on along the minus strand of NW_025113169.1, from coordinate 47,535 downwards.
AACAATTTCCGCGTCCAACAAACATTAAATCAATTCGCCAATTTTTAGGTCTTGCTGGATATTACAGAAGATTTATACCAGCTTTTTCAAAGTAGCAAAACCTCTAACTGATTTACTTAAAAAGGAGGCTTATTTCAGATGGGAATCCACCCAAGAAAACGCATTTGCTCATTGCGTGATGCCTTATGCAAAGAACCAATTCTACAGTATCCAAATTTTTCTTTGCCTTTTAACGTTACAACGGACGCATCCGGTTATGCAATCGGCGCCGTGTTGAGTCAAGGCCCCGTCGGTAGGATTTACCCATCTCCTATTGCTCGCGAATTTTAAATAAAGCTGAAATGAATTATTCTACTATTGAAAGAGATTATTGGCAATAGTCTTCGCTACAAATTATTTTAGGCCATATTTGTACGGCCGAGAATTTACCTTATAACCGATCAAAACCACTAGTTTGGCTTAAGTCGGTAAAAGACCCGACATCAAGATTAGTAAAGTGGAGTTTGAAATTGGCTGAGTATACGTTTAAAATTATTTATAAACCAGGAACTGCAAATGCTAACGCTGACGCACTATCACGGAATCCGACAGAAATTAAAAAAGTACTTCCTATAAACATACGATTCCGACGATAGTATTGTTCACTTTGAAACCAAGGACACGATGACAGATAACGAGGACAGTGACCCCGACGTGACAACTGACGGCACAGATGACCTCGACAACGCGTCGCATCGCAACACCAAACACTAGAACGAAAATACAGACAGTGAAAGCTCTAGTGACTACGAACGACTATACTCTCCACACACACAGCAAAAAACAAACAATAATTTAAATATGATAACACAAAATGTAGGAGTCTCACGAGACTCTCTACAATTAAGGCACGACAATATTGTAATATTTACTGATTTAAACGGCACACCTTGCGATACTGGTGCTAAACTACTAGAACAAACAAAACTTATTCCACACTTAAAGATTCGACCTTAGCTCGTGCCAAAGTATCTAACATAGGGAAACATAATTAATAATTATCCCTATAAAGAAAACATCGCAAACAGCGCAAAGTGGAAACGATATACGAGGCAATTGGCTCCTTGCTCTCAGTAGTCGAGAGCTCGACTTAAAATCTATAAGCATAGCCAAGACACCAAGCTTAGATGGCATATTATGGCCTCGGATTCAAAAGAAATTATGTAATACGTTTTGATTCAGAAAATTGCTGCATTACTATCTGTTTAAATCAAATTTTAGTTCCTAAGTTAGAACAGCGAGATGACATTCTTGCCGAATGCCACTCCTCGCCTATTGGTGGGCAAAGGCGTCACAAAAACATATAATAAATTCGGCATAAGTATCATTGGCCAAATATGAAAAAGGACATTAGCGATTTTATTAAAAATTGTACAAGTTGCCAATTAAAGAAATTAGTAAGAGTAAAGTCCAAGACCAATGATACTTACTGATACGCCAGGAGCGGCATTCGACAAAATATCTATGGACTAGTCGGGCCACTCCCTGAAACTAAATCAGGAAATAAATATATTCTTACAATACAGGACGCACTTACAAATATTTTATTGCTATACCTTACAAACGACTACGTCAATAGATATTGCTGAAGGGTTAGTTCATAATGTTTGCAATGTTTTCGGGGCACCTCGATCCATATTGACTGACCAGGGAACAAACTTTACTAGTTCACTTTTAAAGGCAATAGCCAAACAATATAATTTAAAACAAATAAGAACTACGGCGTTCCATCCTCAGTCAAATGGATCACTAGAGAGGTCTCATATTGTACTAATAGATATTTAAAACATTATATAGACAAAAGAGCGAGTGGGATAAGTGGTTAACACACGCCATGTTCGCCTATAACACCAGTACACACGAGGGAACTAGGTTTACCCCTCACGAACTGATATTCGCAAAACAAGCTAACATACCTTCCGCAGACATACATACAAATGCAGCTTTAGACATACTTTAGAATACTATTTAGATCTCGTTAATAAAATTAAGACATCTCAGAACATAGCAAGACAAAACCTGGTGGGAGCTAAAATTAGATCAAAATTTACTACGATCGAATGCTCGAGGTCAAGACTTAAAGGTTGGTCTCTATATATTTTTAAAAGGAACCAACGACAAAACTCGGCAGTCAATATTCCGGCCCCCACCAGATTCTGGAACTGCTCCCTAAAAAAATATTAAGATTAACTTTAAGAATAAAGTAGAATCGTACACAAGGACAAGGTCAAAATCGCCAAAAATAAATAAAAATAAATATCTTTTAGTTTTGCGTATAAAATGAAGCGATACTGGGCATCCTTGTCATTTACCACATCACCGTAATATCCGCATTACTTGGCTACGATTGCGGAGGCACGGCGGCGAACATCACAACGGTCTCACTACTGGAGACAGGAGATGCGACCTCCCCATTACAACTGTCAACAAAACAAAACATTCGTGAAGCTGTTACAATTGGTAGACTACGATAGTGCCATGGTGTTTCAGTGCAGAGGTAGAAATCGACAGAACAATATACTATTGCGGGATGAGTTCGCACATCTCAGCCGTGCCATAACGGTCGACGCGTGTACTTACTTGAAATCTCACGCGAAGTTGCGGTTCGATCATTAAAACAGGAACTCTTTCATTAAACTCTTTCATCAACTAAGTGGTCTTAAAGTCAACACAACGGACTTTCGAAGTCTAACGCTGGCAGGTTCAATCGGCATCGACGGCAGGTGCCAAGGAACGCAATATTCCGACGCCGACGGAACGTGGGAGAGTGTCGTGGTTCAAGGGTAGTAGTACGAATATAAGAGCGTATACGGGAATAGTTAAAACCAAAGATAATTCCATAGCATTAGAGGGACACATCCAGTGTTCCTTCTCGGAGGAGACTTGCTTCTCCGATGAGAATAGACGTGCATTCTGGACAGTCATTCCAAGGTCTTCGTGCATTTCGATGTATTCTGCGCTATACGAGGGAGAAGCGGTTAAAATGACAACACTGACAATAATTCGCACATTACGCAGTGACTGGGCGCGAAACGACATTCGCATTAAGGGAAAACAAGAAGAAAACGTATGCGGTTACAAACTCATAAGGACCGAGCATCAAAAATTATTTATCCTGGAACTGGACGAGATAGGACATTCACATCAAGAACAAACATTATCAACCAACAATATGGATTTATTTACTTATGTCAATTCCAATTTGTTTATGTGGAAAAATCATCAAAACCAAATGGAAATTTATCTATAATGTCCTACAACAACGATGCAAACTAGAAAAGAAGTCATCAAAAACGCACTCGCACTTGCGGTACTACTCCCTGACGTTTTTGCGGTAACAATTATGAAGGGCCCAGGATATATGGCAATCATCGGTGGAGAAGTAGCGCACATCATTAAATGCACCCCTGTTCCAGTTAAATTAGACAACAGATAGTTGTTTTCGAGAACTTCCGGTAACATACCAAAACGCAAGTATGTTCCTAAGACCTAAATCTAGAATTTTAGTAAGCAGAGGCACGCAGGAGCCCTGTAATTCTTTACTCCCACATGTATACTTGTCGAAGGCGTCTGGTATCAACTACTGCCAAAACCAACTTATGTTAAAGAACCACATATCTTACACCACAAACCGAAGCAAATTGAAAATACCGATGCGGGCTCTCTCGCGACAAGTGGTATCTATTCGCAAGCGGACCTGGAAAATCTACGGGACCACGTCATGTTCCCAATGGAACAACCTTCAATAATAAATCATATCGCAAGAGGAGCCGCCGGAAAGGAAATAAACTCGGAAACATTAAATTTTGTGAATCTCGTGAGTGAAAGTGAAATGCAAAAACTAACCGAAAGGTTACCACACGTATGTGGAATGGACTATTAAAGTTCGGAACCGTCAGTGCGGCAATATTAGGTATAGTCTTCATCTTCAAACTATTAAAATTAGTGATCGATTCTATTTTGCGCGGTTTATGCATTGCATACGGTGTATGGGTGGAGTCTGCACCTTCTTGGCGCTATTTGGGGGTCATTAACCAACCTATTATTGCACCTGAAAACGGAGGTGGGCGCCAAAGTCACCAGTAGACGTAAAAGAAGTAGATTAAGGGAAATCGTATCGGAACAACGGGAAGATCAAATCACAAGCGATTCTCACCTCAAAGTCATGTAAGCGTGTACGTTTCGATTTGGAAGACAATTCCCCAAGTGCTATTGATTCTTTACGAAGCACCAGAAAATAGTTTCTTGGTTGCTTCTTCTTTAAGGGGGGATTGTCACGTTCCTTAGTGACGATTATATACCAAAACGTACCATCCGGAGATTGTGATTTGTCCTTCCGTCACATATACGAAAATTTTTGAAATTTTATTCACTTATATATTTACTTGTACAAATTACACACACATGGTTACGATACGATTATTAAAATATTTTACCTTTGTATAAACATATAACCTGTATAATAATTTACATTATATTTCACTGTATAATTCCTATTTTGTATTAGGTACTCTTATGAACGACCATCGTATATCATTTTGGCAGCCCGTACGGTAATAGTAGAACAAATGTCAATTGTCGTTCATAGGGGGAACCTGTCTTACCGAACTTAGGTCGGTAAGGCATCTTTCGATAAGTGGAAGTCGGTTAATACCGACTTCGTGCTCCTACATTACCGACACTTTTTATTATACTTGGATAATATAATGCTTACTACTAGCATTGGCCTTATTTAACATGATTGCTACAAATAATATTATTACATATTTCATTTTTTTCTTCTAATTGAGAATAAAACTCCAAATATTAATAATAATAAAAACAAATAGTTAATATTTATATAAGGCAAGGTGCTTTGCCCAGCACATAAGGTATTCCACAGTCGTACTAAAGCACACGTGCAAGAACGGAATCTCTTGGCTCAGGTGTAAGGCGCACGTGCAGTTCTGGGCATTTCTGCTCTGATGTACCTGATACTTTAGCCGCTACCGGGATTAGCGCTTGATAGTAAATGATATTTTTTCGAGCAAATTCCTTCCAGCTGACGACAGCAGTTTA
>NW_025113169.1:26795-39042 GCF_010416935.1 Polistes fuscatus | reverse complement strand
GTCTTTTTCTTGGAAGGAGACCTAGATTTAGTAGGGTGATCCAGGCCTACCAGGAGGTTTTTGCTCGGTTTTGGAAGGGAAGGGATAACATTCTTTTGCCAACAACTGTTTTCTAAATGCCCATTTTTTTTACAATAATTACAGTTAATAGTACTATTAATTGGGTCTGCTGTTCGCGACGCGATTTTTACTTATTGAAGTACCTAACTTATCGTCTTCCTCTTTGATCCGTTTGTCTATTCCTAAGGAGGCAGACCAAGACCTCGTAAAAATTATATTTTTCAAATCTTATTCAGTTTTATAGTTTCGAGGAAGACCCTTAATGAACGCGTCTAATCCCTCTCCCTCGATCGCGGCCTCCGTCCCGCGTCCAAACGCCCCGACTCCCTCGCCGTTTCGTCTAGAATTGACTGAGTGAGTTCTTTCACCCGTTCAAAATATCGAGCGCGTGTTCACCCGGTTTCATAAATCCATAGAGAGCTTTCCTCTCTAATAATTTGACCCGCGGGAAGGGAGGAACGCGTCCTTCAGCCTATCTATAAGGCGTTCGACCCTGTCGATCCCAAGGCCCTCCGTTACTAGACGCGCATGACCACCAAGTTTCGAAAGAAGCAATCTAGTGAGGGACGCCTCCAACTCGGGTGAATAACCCGCTGGCAACAAGTCAAGCGCGCGCCGACACGCCCTAGAAAACTGCATCACGGTGAGGTTGTGCCCGTCGAACTCGGGACATCCTCCACACATTCCCGCAACTAAAAGAGGATTTTGGCAAATGGGAAGAAGGTGGGGGGGCAAAAGGAGCTATTCTCTTCATATCCCTAATTTCGCGCCTCAACTCCTCGATCTCTCTTCTCGTTCTTCTCCACTACCAAAATCAGGCGTTAGTGTTCTCCGTCTTGGAGTTTGGGCCGGAGGGTTGGCGCGGAGACGGACCCGGAGTACCAGGGGTATAGGTTAAAGGGACGAAGGAGTCCACCGGAGGATCATAACGCTCAAAACCACGGAAACCTAGCATATTATCGCCCAGGGATCTTCTAAACTCCTCTTCCTTCAACGCGAGTCTCCTCTCCCTACGTTCTAGCTCTAATTCCCTGTTACTAAGTTCCTCCTGTTTCCTAAGTGTTTCCTCTTGTGTTTTACTCAATAATCCTGAATATTCATTATTTCCTCCATCTTTTGCGCCTAGCGGAATCCATATCGCCGAGAACGATTGGAGTATCCGGTCTACTTTTCTTTTTTCTTGAGACATTTTAACTTTGTAAATAAAAAGTTACGGTTTCCTTGAAGACAATGCGAATAAATTGACAAGTTAACCTCTATCAGGCATCGAATTTATTTGCGATCCATCTATTGGCTATCCACCGCTGCCACCAGTTTTATTCCTGTGACGTCAGGGTTGTCAAGAGGGTAAAGACAAATTTTAATCTTCCTTTCCCGGTCAATCTTTTTCGAATTACTCGGTTAGTAGCGTGTATCTCTTTTGAGTCAATCCGTGGAGCCGGACTTTACTCGGGATCTGGGCTAGATGATCTTAGGAGCCAATAAGAGGTATATAACTTGTAAGGTTATGATGGATGAGGGTACTTACCCTTGAAATAGATGAATATGTCCTTTCGAAAATACGATTTGTTGTGCTGAATGCCGATAATTCCACGGACCAACGCCTTAGAATCAATTGCGTTGATTAGGTCATCACAGGATTTCGGTGTAAAAAGGTTTTGTTATTAATGAATATCACTGATTAATAGGTAAAATAAAGTTATTCTTCAATGTTAAAACAAACAAGAGTTGCACAAGTTGTTACACAATTTGATCACTGTTGTATAACTGTCCACACGGTTATATCCAAATGTAACCGGATTATAATGTGGCGTTAAGTGCGTTTACTGTACGCAAATTGTAATAATCGATTATAATGCGCGACGTGTACGAACTCTTATATAACATTGGTATAATCAAGCGAAATTGTAAATAAGTTTAAATTCATACTTGTCTTGTTAATAATTTATAATAATGAGAAAGTCTGTCTTCCAGGTTAATTAAGTTGTACGTATAAAAAAAGTGTCTTGAAAGACTGCTCTTATGTTAAGCTTCGTTAACGTATATGAAGACTATCTTGAAAAAGACTTCGTCTTGTATAAGAAGTAGTTGCGTTGGAAGAGCGACTTTCAAGCACAAATGTATAAGTATATAATAATTAACAGAGGTAATTAAGATTTAAGTGTTAAGAGTATAGAGGTTGCCGGTAGACTGCCGGAGAGGAGTCTCTAAGCTCCCCACGTCGAGTCCCGTACGGCAGAGTGGGAGGTACCCCCACTCGCGCTAGGTGCTTCCTCCACTACCGACCTTTACCAACCCGTGGGAAAGGAATCTGCTGATCTTTTAAGTTTGCACGTGTGAATAAATATTAGTTACAATCAAGTTCTAAACTGCTGTCGTCAGCTGGGAATGGAATTTGCCTCGAAAAAATATCATTTACTATCAAGCGCTAATTCCCGGTAGCGGCTAAAGTATCAGGTTACTATCAGGCAGAAATTCCCAGAACTGCACGTGCGCCTTATACTTGAGCTAAGAGATTTCCTTTCATTGCACGTGTGCTTTATTACGACTGTGGGAATATCTTATGTGCTGGCTAGCATTATTGCCTTATATAAATGTTATTAACTATTTGTTTTATTAATTATTAATAATTGTTGGAGTTTATTCTCAATTAGAAGAAAAAATGAAATATGTATAATATTATTTTGTAGCAATTATTTAAATAAGGCCAAATGCTAGTCATTATATTATCCAATATTAATAATAAGTGTCGGTAATGTAGGAGCACGAAGTCGGTATTACCGACTTCCACTTATCGAAAGATCCGCTTACCGACCTAGTTGTCGGTAAGACAGGTTTCTCTATGAACGACAATTGACATTTGTTCTACTATTACCGTCTGCTGCCAAAATGATATTTATCGATGGTCGTTCATAAGAGTACTTAATACAAAATAGAATTTACAGTGAATATAATGTAAATTATTATACGGTTATATGTTATATAAAGGTAAAATATTTTAATAATCGTATCGTAACCATGTGTATGTGTAATTTGTACAAGTAAAAATATATAAGTGATAAAATTTCAAAAATTTTCGTATATGTGACGGAAGGACAAATCACAATCTCCGGATGGTACGTTTTGGTATATCGAATCGTCACTAAGACGTGACACCTCCCCCCTTAAAGAAGAAGCAACCAAGAAACTATTTTTTGGTGCTTCGTAAAGAATCAATAGCACTTGGGGAATTGTCTTCCAAATCGAAACGTACACGCTTACATGACTTTTGAGGTTGAGAATCGCTTGTGATTTGATCTTCCCGTTGTTCCGATACGATTTCCCTTAATTCTACTTCTTTTACGTCTACTGGTGGACTTTGGCGCCCCACCTCCGTTTTTCAGGTGCAATAATAGGTTTGTTAATGACCCCCAAATAGCGCCAAGAAGGTGCAGACTCCACCCATACACCGTATGCAATGCATAACCGCGCAAAATAGAATCGATCACTAATTTTAATAGTTTGAAGATGAAGACTATACCTAATATTGCCGCACTGACGGTTCCGAACTTTAATAGTCCATTCCACATACGTGTGGTAACCTTTTCGGTTAGTTTTTGCATTTCACTTTCACTCACGAGATTCACAAAATTTAATGTTTCCGAGTTTATTTCCTTTCCGGCGGCTCCTCTTGCGATATGATTTATTATTGAAGGTTGTTCCATTGGGAACATGACGTGGTCCCGTAGATTTTCCAGGTCCGCTTGCGAATAGATACCACTTGTCGCGAGAGCCCGCATCGGTATATTTCCAATTTGCTTCGGTTTGTGGTTGTAAGATATGTGGTTCTTTAACATAAGTTGGTTTTGGCAGTAGTTGATCAGACGCCTTCGACAAAGTATACATGTGGGAGTAAAGAATTACAGGGCTCCTGCGTGCCTCTGCTTACTAAAATTCTAGATTTAGGTCTTAGGAACATACTTGCGTTTTGGTATGTTACCGGAAGTTCTCGAAAACAACTATCTGTGTGTCTAATTTTAACTGGAACAGGGGTGCATTTAATGATGTGCGCTACTTCTCCACCGATGATTGCCATATATCCTGGGCCCTTCATAATTGTTACCGCAAAAACGTCAGGGAGTAGTACCGCAAGTGCGAGTGCGTTTTTGATGACTTCTTTTTCTAGTTTGCATCGTTGTTGTAGGACATTATTATATAAATTTTCCATTTGGTTTTGATGATGTTTTTCCACATAAACAAATTTGGAATTGATAAGTAAATAAATCCATATTGTTGGTTGATAATTTTGTTCTTGATGTGAATGTCCTATCTCGTCCAGTTTCCAGGATAAATAATTTTGGATGCTCGGTCCTTATGAGTTTGTAACCGCATACGTTTTCTTCTTGTTTTCCCATTAATGCGAATGTCGTTTCGCCCTCAGTCACTGCGTAGATGTGCGAATTATTGTCGAGTGTTGTCATTTTAACCGCTTCTCCCTCGTATAGCGCAGAATACATCTCGAAATGGCACGATGACCTTGGAATGACTGTCCAGAATGCATTCCCATTCTCATCGGTGAAGCAAGTCTCTTCCGAGAAGGAACACTGGATGTGTCCTCTTAATGCTATGGAATTGTCTTTGATTTTAACTATTCCCGTATACGTTTTTATATTCGTACGCACTACCCCTTGAACCACGACACTTTCCCACGTTCCGTCGGCGTCGGAATATTGCGTTCCCTGGCACCTGCCGTCGATGCCGATTGAACCCGCCAGCGTTACACTTCGAAAGTCCGTTGTGTTGACTTTAAGACCACTTATTTGAGTGAAAGAATTTAATGAAAGAGTTCCCGTTCTAATGATTGAATTGCACACTTCGCGTGAGATTTCGAGTAAGTACACGCGTCGACCGTTATGCACGGCTGAGATGTGCGAACTCATCCCGCAATAGTATATTGTTCTGTCGATTTCTACTCTGCACTGAAACACCATGGTACTATCGTAGTCTACTAATTGTAACAGTTGCACGTATGTTTTTGTTTTGTTGACAGTTGTATTGGGGAGGTCGCACTCTCCTGTCTCCAGTAGTGAGACCGTTGTGATGTTCGCCGCCGTGCCTCCGCAATCGTAGCCAAGTAATGCGGATATTACGGTGATGTGGTAAATGACAAGGATGCCCAGTATCGTCTTCATTTTATACGCAAAACTAAAAGATATTTATTTTATATATTTTTGGCGATTTTGACCTTGTCCTTGTGTACGATTCTACATTTATTCTTAAAGTTAATCTTAATATTGTTTTTAGGGAGCAGTTCTAGAATCTGGTGGGGGCCGGAATATTGACTGCCGAGTTTTGTCGTTGGTTCTTTTAAAAGATATATATATTGACCAACCTTTAAGTCTTGACCTCGAGCATTTCGATCGTAGTAAAATTTTGATCTAATTTTAGCTCCCACCAGGTTTTGTCTTGCTATGTTCTGAGATGTCTTAATTCTATTAACGAGATCTAAATAGTATTCTAAATATGTACTGTCTAAAGCTGCATTTGTATGTATGTCTGCGGAAGGTATGTTAGCTTGTTTTGCGAATATCAGTTCGTGAGGGGTAAACCTAGTTCCCTCGTGTGTACTGGTGTTATAGGCGAACATAGCGTGTGTTAACCACTTATCCCACTCGCTCCTTTTGTCTATATAATGTTTTAAATATTCTATTAGTACAATATGAGACCTCTCAGTGATCCATTTGACTGAGGATGGAAACGCCGTAGTTCTTATTTGTTTTAAATTATATTGTTTGGCTATTGCCTTTAAAAGTGAACTAGTAAAGTTTGTTCCCTGGTCAGTCAATATGGATCGAGGTGCCCCGAAAACATTGCAAACATTATGAACTAACCCTTCAGCAATATCTATTGACGTAGTCGTTTGTAAAGGTATAGCAATAAAATATTTTGTAAGTGCGTCCTGTATTGTAAGAATATATTTATTTCCTGATTTAGTTTCAGGGAGTGGCCCGACTATGTCCATAGATATTTTGTCGAATGCCGCTCCTGGCGTATCAGTAAGTATCATTGGTTCCTTTGGACTTTACTCTACTAATTTCTTTAATTGGCAACTTGTACAATTTTTATAAAATCGCTAATGTCCTTTTTCATATTTGGCCAATGATACTTATGCCGAATTTTTATAGTTTTTGTGACGCCTTATGCCCACCAATAGGCGAGGAGTGGCATTCGGCAAGAATGTCATCTCGCTGTTCTAACTTAGGAACTAAAATTTGATTTAAACAGATAGTAATGCAGCAATTTTCTGAATCAAACGTATTACATAATTTCTTTTGAATCCGAGGCCATAATTGCCATCTAAGCTTGGTGTCTTGGCTATGCTTATAGATTTTAAGTCGAGCTCTCGCACTACTGAGCAAGGAGCCAATTGCCTCGTATATCGTTTCCACTTTTGCGCTGTTTGCGATGTTTTCCTTTATAGGGATAATTATTAATTTTGTTTCCCTATGTTAGATACCTTGGCACGAGCTAAGGTCGAATCCTTTAAGTGTGGAATAAGTTTTGCTTGTTCTAGTAGTTTAGCACCAGTATCGCAAGGTGTGCCGTTTAAATCAGTAAATATTACAATATTGTCGTGCCTTAATTGTAGAGAGTCTCGTGAGACTCCTACATTTTGTGTTATCATATTTAAATTATTGTTTTTTTTTGCTGTGTCTGTGGAGAGTATAGTGTTCGTAGTCACTAGAGCTTTCACTGTCTGTATTTTCGTTATCTAGTGTTGGTGTTGCCGATCGCGACGCGTTGTCGAGGCCATCTGTGCCGTCAGTTGTCTCGTCGGGGTCACTGTCCTCGTTATCTGTCATCGTGTCCTTGGTTTCAAAGTGAACAATACTATCGTCGGAATCGTATGTGTTTATAGGAAGTACTTTTTTAATTTCTGTCGGATTCCGTGATAGTGCGTCAGCGTTAGCATTTGCAGTTCCTGGTTTATAAACAATTTTAAACGTATACTCAGCCAATTTTAAACTCCACTTTACTAATCTTGATGTCGGGTCTTTTACCGACTTAAGCCAAACTAGTGGTTTGTGATCGGTTATAAGGGTAAATTCTCGGCCGTACAAATATGGCCTAAAATAATTTGTAGCGAAGACTATTGCCAATAACTCTCTTTCAATAGTAGAATAATTCATTTCAGCTTTATTTAAAATTCGCGAGCAATAGGAGATGGGTAAATCCTTACCGACGGGGCCTTGACTCAACACGGCGCCGATTGCATAACCGGATGCGTCCGTTGTAACGTTAAAAGGCAAAGAAAAATTTGGATACTGTAGAATTGGTTCTTTGCATAAGGCATCACGCAATGAGCAAAATGCGTTTTCTTGGGTGGATTCCCATCTGAAATAAGCCTCCTTTTTAAGTAAATCAGTTAGAGGTTTTGCTACTTTTGAAAAAGCTGGTATAAATCTTCTGTAATATCCAGCAAGACCTAAAAATTGGCGAATTGATTTAATGTTTGTTGGACGCGGAAATTGTTTTACTGCTTCTAATTTCTTTGGATCAGGCTTTACGCCGTTTTCTCCTATAATATGGCCCAAATAAGCTACTTCTCGTCTGAGGAATTCACATTTGTCGGGCTGCAGTTTTAGATTTGCTATACGAAGACAATGAGCGAGTTTATTAAATTTCGCTGATGCTCGTTGAGTGATCTCGCGTAAGAACCACGTCATCCAAATATACAAACATTTCTTCGCCCTTGTAAACCGGTCAAGACATGGTCCATTAACCTCTGAAAGGTTGCTGGAGCGTTTTTTAATCCAAATGGCATTCTATTAAATTCATAATGACCATGCGGGGTCGAGAAAGCTGTCTTGGCGCGGTCATCCGGATGCATTTCGATTTGATGAAATCCGGATTTCAGGTCAAAAGTAGAAAAATATTTTGCCGCGCCGAGTTGGTCAAGTATCTCCGTAATATTTGGTATAGGGTACGCATCTCCTACCGTTTTTTCGTTAAGATTCCTATAATCGATCACCATCCGCCACTTTGGGTTACCCTTTGAGTCCGACTTTTTCGGTACTATCCAAATGGGTGAATTATAAGGTGAAAGAGATGGCCTTATTATGCCATCGTTGAGCAACTCCGAGGTTTGTTTCTTTACTTCTTCCTTATGTATTGGCGGAAATCTATATTGTCTGGTGTGCACCGGAATATCATCGGTAGTAATTATTCGATGTTGTAAAAGGTTGGTGCAACCAAGCGGTTCGCCAGGAAGATGAAAAATATCTGCATTTTTGTCTAATAATTTAGAAACAGATTCTGCCTCTTCTGTATTTAAGTGATCAAGGCGGAGGAGTGCTCTAACGGAGTCTGGTCTGGAGAAGGTTGGAGTTTAGGAGATTCTTGAATTTTACTTGTTTCAGTTGGATCAGCGCAAGGTGATTCGGATATTATAAAGGGTGTGCAGCATTCGTTTTAGGTTATCAACTTCGGATGTGGATTATAGGAATCACATGGTAAACTTGGAAGAGTTCCTATTTATATGCCAAAAGTTCCAATTTTGGAATTTGCAATGAAACAAATCTCGAAGTTTGTATTAATGAGTCTGAAATAGGCTTTTCCGTCTATATTTTCTACCAGTGCTTCGCCGGCATAAACTCCCTTTGGAAGCTGTAATCGCGGAATATAACCGTCTTTAACATCGGCGTTTATAACGTGACAGAAATTACCCTCGACGTTCTAGGTGGAATGCTAACCTTTTCGCCGACCGTAAATGGAATTTCTTTATATTTTACAATAAGCACTTCCTTGATATAGTCAACTTTTGTCGGAATGGAACGAAGGAACTCGTTGCCCAATATTCCATCCGTAAATAGGGAAGTGATTGTCTATTGCGTGAAATGTGGTCTTCTCTCCGAAAATAACGAGTTCGACAGTACTAACTTTTGTATGCCGGAGAGATACCAGTTAGTTGCACTATTCTTCTTCCTGTGTTTAAATTGTCCTTTTAGTTAAATTTTTTATTTTAATCAAGTTAATATCCGCGCCTGTGTCTATCATAAGTGTCACTGCTTCTCTCAACGTGGAGAAGTCGCGGTGACACATGGAGCCGTCCAAATATTATTTCGTTTATGTGTTGATTTCGACGGGCCCGCTTTCGGGCTTGGGCTTCGTGGACGCTCCTTGGGAGTGGGGGAGCGACGCGCGTCTTCGTTCGCGCCCCTTTCAAGTTTCCCGAATTGAAATTCTCGATTTTATATTTAAGTTTCCTACACTCGAGAATTTGGTGCCCAAGGTTTTTACAATACTGGCATTTCTTAAATGGGGTCTTTTTCTTGGAAGGAGACCTAGATTTAGTAGGGGATCCAGGCCTACCAGGAGGTTTTTTGCTCGGTTTTGGAAGGGAAGGGATACCATTCTTTTGCCAACAACTGTTTTCTAAATGCCCATTTTTTTTACAATAATTACAGTTAATAGTACTATTAATTGGTCTGATGTTCGCGACGCGATTTTACTTATTGAAGTACCTAACTTATCGTCTTCCTCTTTGATCCGTTTGTCTCCTAAGGAGGCAGACCAAGACCTCGTCAAAATTATTATATCTTTCAAATCTTAATTCAGTTTTATAGTTTCGAGGAAGACCCTTAATGAACGCGTCTAATCCCTCTCCCTCGATCGCGGCCTCCGTCCCGCGGTCCAAACGCCCCGACTCCCTCGCCGTTTCGTCTAGAATTGACTGAGTGAGTTCTTTCACCCGTTCAAAATAATCGAGCGCGTGTTCACCCGGTTTCATAAATTCCATAGAGAGCTTTCCTCTATAATAATTTGACCCGCGGGAAGGGAGGAACGCGTCCTTCAGCCTATCTATAAGGCGTTCGACCCTGTCGATCCCAAGGCCCTCCGTTACTAGACGCGCATGACCACCAAGTTTCGAAAGAAGCAATCTAGTGAGGGACGCCTCCAACTCGGGTGAATAACCCGCTGGCAACAAGTCAAGCGCGCGCCGACACGCCCTAGAAAACTGCATCACGGTGAGGTTGTGCCCGTCGAACTTCGGGACATCCTCCACACATTCCCGCAACTTAAAAGAGGATTTTGGCAAATGGGAAGAAGGTGGGGGGGGCAAAAGGAGCTATTCTCTTCATATCCCTAATTTCGCGCCTCAAATCCTCGATCTCTCTTCTCGTTTCGTCTCCACTACCAAAATCAGGCGTTAGTGTTCTCCGTCTTGGAGTTTGGGCCGGAGAGGTTGGACGCGGAGACGGACCCGGAGTACCAGGGGTATAGGTTAAAGGGACGAAGGAGTCCACCGGAGGATCAGAACGCTCAAAACCACGGAAACCTAGCATATTATCGCCCAGGGATCTTCTAAACTCCTCTTCCTTCAACGCGAGTCTCCTCTCCCTACGTTCTAGCTCTAATTCCCTGTTACTAAGTTCCTCCTGTTTCCTAAGTGTTTCCTCTTGTGTTTTACTCAATAAATCCTGAATATTCATTATTTCCTCCATCTTTTTGCGCATAGCGGAATCCATATCGCCGAGAACGATTGGAGTATCCGGTCTACTTTTTCTTTGTTCTTGAGACATTTTAAACTTTGTAAATAAAAGTTACGGTTTCCTTGAAGAAAATGCGAATAAATTGACAAGTTAAACCTCCTATCAGGCAATCGAATTTATTTGCGATCCATCTATTGGCTATCCCACCGCTGCCACCAGTTTTACTTCCTGTGACGTCCCAGATGGGGTTGTCAAGAGGAGTAAGAACAAATTTTAATCTTCCTTTTCCCGGTCAATCTTTTTCAGAATTTACTCGGTTAAGAAGAGTGCCCTATTTTGAGTCAATCCGTGGAGCCGGACTTTACTCGGGATCTGGGCTAGATGATCTTAGGGAAGCCAATAAGAGGTAAAACTTGAAGGTTATGATGGATGAGGGGTACTTACCCTTGAAATAGATGAATATGTCCTTTAGAAAATACGATTTGTGCTGAATGCCGATAATCCACGGACCAAAGCTCCTTAGAATCAATTGCGTGATAGGTCATCACAGGATTTCGGTGTAAAAAGGTTTTGTTATTAAATGAATATCACTTGATTAATAGGTAAAACTAAAGTATATTCTTCAATGTTAAAACAAAACAAGAGTTGCACAAGTTGTTTACCACAATTTTGATCACTTGTTGTAACTGTCACACGGTATATTACAAAGTAACACGGATATAATGTGGCGTGTTAAGTGCGTTTACTGTACGCAAATTGTAATAATCGTATAACTGCGCGACGTGTAGAACTCTTATATAAAATTGGTATAATCAAGCGAAATTGTAAATAAGATAAATTATTAACTTGTCTTGTTTATAATTTATATAATGAGAAAGTCTGTTTTCCAGGTTAATTAAGTTGTAACGTATAAACGTGTCCTTAAAAGACTGCTCTTATGTAAGCTTCGTTAACGTATATGGAAGACTATCTTGGAAAAGACTTGTCTTGTATAAGAAGTTGTTGCGTTGGAAGAGAGTTTCAAGCACAAATGTATAAGTATATATATAATTAACAGAGGTAATTAAGATTTAGTGTTAAGAGTCTAGAGGTTGCCGGTAGACTGCCGGAGAGGAGTCTCTAAGCTCCCACGTCGAGGTCCCGTACGGCAGAGTGGGAGGTACCCCCCACTCGCGCTAGGTGCTTCCTCCACTCGACCTCTTACCCACCCCGTGGGAAAGGAATCTGCTGATCTTTTAAGTTTGCACGTGTGAATAAATATTAGTTACAATCAAGTTCTAAACTGCTGTCAGTCAGCTGGGAATGGAATTTGCCTCGAAAATATCATTTACTGTCAAGCGCTAATTCCCGTAGCGGCAAAAGTATCAGGTTACTATCAATGCAGAAATTCCCAGAACTGCACGTGCGCCTAACTTGAGCTAAGAGATTTCCTTTTCATTGCACGTGTGCTTTTTATTACGACTGTGGGAATATCTTATTGCTGGCTAGCATTATTGCCTATATAAATGTTATTATTTATTTGTTTTATTATTTAATAATTGTTGGAGTTATTCTCAATTAGAAGAAAAAATGACAATATGTCTAATATTATTTGTATGCAACTTATTTAAATACTGCCAAATGCGTAGTACTCATTATATTATCCAAATATTAAATAATAAGTGTCGGTATATGTAGGAGCACGAAGTCGGTATTACCGACTTCCACCTATCGAA
>NW_025113169.1:0-26018 GCF_010416935.1 Polistes fuscatus | reverse complement strand
CAAATTAATTTTATTTTCCATTTATTCACATCTATCTTTTACTTTTCCTAGTTCAATAATTTTCTTTAGATTTTTTTTCGTTGGTTATTAGTATATTATAAAAAATAATTTTCGTAAAAAAAAACTAGGGCAAAATTGGTGGGGTAAAATATTAATCGACTCAAATCATAGTTTCAAACGAAACTTATTTCGCGTGACGAGATGTGCTCGCATGAATTTATAAATCGTTCCTTTCTGGTATTTCTTTTCAAATTTTTTATGGACGGGGGGGAAAAATAAAATGGGGGGATAAAATTCTACGTGGCTAAAAATCTCACTTGTTGAACTCGTAATAATAATTCTCGAATATAAACTGTACCGGTTTACGACAGATTTCGTTTTCTTTTTCATTTTTTATTTTTACGTCTTTTTTCAAGCCATAACAATTCACGTTTCTCGTTGTAGAAAAAGTAATGGCATTGTCGATGAATTAATCATAACCTCGGTAGAAAATAGTATCATTATAAGTATAATATTCTCAACGTGTGTTGTGTGTGTGTGGTGTGCATGATAAATTAAAATAATTTAGATAATTTATCTAAATCTAATACACTTCTTTTATTTGTAAACTCACGTTATCATAATGAAAGATTGAATATAATAAACGTTACTTTTTATAAATGAATAATTGGAAAATTATCTACGTTATAATTTATAATCGTCAAGCAAAATGTTGATTAATTGTCAATATTTGACAGATGAAATTTCATTGATTTACACGGGAAAACAATTGAGTTTATTACTTCGATTAGAACACACGATAAGCTTTAGGATTTAATTCAAATCGAGAGAAAGTAATAAATGGATTCGTTCAACCAGTAAAAACCCTCCCATTCCCCCCTCTTCTTTCCCATATATTTCACTTTTCTATGTGAATATATTTGTACTTTAATTAACGAGAGATATTATAGGAATTATGAAGAAAGAAGAGTAGAGTCAAATATTTCTCTCATTTCAATTATGTTCGTTTAATTGAATTTACTATTCTTTTATTGAAAATAAACTTAACGAAAATGAAATATCACAGTATTTTACTTAAAACCATAATCATCCTCATCACATCATCATCATCATCATTCGAATGGGACAAGGAAACATTTTATCAAGGTTGTCAAGCTTTGTTAGTAGAAGGACTATGGTGTACGTTGTAGATTAGAAGTACGACAATTTACTTTTCTCGAATTTCCTTCCCTCTACCTTTTTCATTCCCATCTCTTTTCCACCACCATCACCACTACTACCACCATAGAATCATACGACTACTACTACTATTACTTGTATCTAGCCGTATCTTTAGCTACTGATGTAGAGCCTTTGAAAAAACTCAATTAAGAGGACAAACGCGAAAGGTCGCCCCAAGGGTAGTAAAGATAGTGAAAATGTGAGCTAGGCGACGTACAAGGAAAACTCTAACTAATGTTCCCAAAGCTCACCCGGCGGGGTCTCCAAACGAAGGTGGTCCGGTGGTTCTCTTGTAGTGCAAACTAAATCACTTTATCAATAGCTCAACCATCCCAACCATTAACCTACTAATTTACTGTTACGGAAGAAATGATTGGTATTAGAAATGCGAATTAAGTATTCATCTATTTTCATTGGTAAGAGAATTTTTTATCACATTTATCATTTAAAATATATCACATATATTAATAGTAATATATTGTAGTATATTAATATTATAATTCATATACTTTATATATAATTATAATTTTGTTATAAGAATGGTATATAAATTTACCATTAAAAATTTTTAAACTATAATAATATTATATTAATTATTAATAATTTATATTTTTAATTCATATATTTATATATATATATAATTATTTTTGTAATTAATAATAACTAGATTATATAAATATATATTATAACGCAGTTTTTTTAAATTATGAACAAGATTTTGGTTAAAAAAACTATATAAAATTTGTAGATATACCATATTACCATTTTTTGTTCTACCATTACTATAATACTATTACTACTACTATTACTAGATATATCTTTTCCTTTATCAGAAACGACACATGAAATGTAATGGTAATTATACTGAAACGAGAAAGCGCTTCTGTTTCTGGTTGGTGATCATAAGAAAATACCGCAATAGTTTCGTGTAGTTTAAAAGCACAAACTCGAAGTCTTCGTCATGTTGTCGTGAACGATTTGCTAAAAGAAGAAAAAGAGAGAACGAGGACGAAACGAACGATTCGATTCCGTTTTCAACTTCTAACGGGATTCAAGTGGGAGGTAACTCTACCCTCTTACTGCATTATATTACGTCGAAGAATCAATAAGAAGGAGGGAATCGTTAAATAAATTCGCTGATCGAAATTCTTCGTTTTATACGATAAAGAAAATTTATGATTTCACTTCGAACATTTTCGAATCATCAATTTATTTCATTTTTTTCTTTTATTATTAATATCTATCTTTATAATTAATCCTTATGAGTAAGAATAAACATCATGCACATACACGTACAAAAATTACAAATTTATTTTTTTAAATTAAAATTAAAATTAAAATTAAAATTATATTAAAAAATAATAAAATATAAAAAAATAAAAATAAAAAAATAATAAATTAAATAAAAAAAATAATAAAAAATTATATTATAAATAAATTAAAATTATATTAAAAAAACGTGTATATTCGATTCACTTGATTAATTAGAATAATCGTGGAATAAATTGACAGAAAAAGTATTTATATAAATTATAATACACGAGACAATTGTTCTTAATTGATGCAATTCAAAGATTTAACAACCAAATATTTTTTTCTCTAATATAAATAATTTCTTATCCTATGAAAAAAAAAAGAAAAAAAAATTAAATTTATCAATCGTATGAATATTTTCGTCAAAACATTTGGATTTATATTGCGAAAAGATTTACGTGAATGAACATAATAATTTGAATCGATTATACAGCTAAAGAGATTATTAAATTTTTGTTTGAATTTAATACAAGCTCGTGTATCGATGTTTTACATATTTTTTGTTCTCCTTTTTTTTTTTTTATTTTTTACATGAGCCAACCGTACGCATCGTTGGTCAGCAACGTAATTCATTTATTAATAGCTCGTAGAAGAGACCACCGATAATATCATCGGATCAGCTCGTCGTTGCGCTTGTTTTAAGATGAACAGTGAGTAACCTGTGCGAATTTATGCGAATAAAAAACGATATACATATGCGTTGGCACGTTTTTTTCTTTTTTACTACTAACTATGCCGCGTTAAATAATGAATGAAAAGGTTCTCCTTTCCTTTTTTTTTCTTTTCTTTTTTTTCTTCTTCTTCTTTCATTTTATTTATTTTTTTTTTTGCCTAGACGAATAAAACACAACTGCATTTCCACACTCGTTAGAAACATCACCGGAAATTCGCGAAACGATTAATAAGATTAATTATCGCTAATTTTGCATATTTTCCCGACGATTGAAACTTTTGACAAAAAGAAAAGAAGAAAAAAAAAGAAAAATGAAATATTACTCCTTATTATTATTAATAGCACGATGTTCATTTAAATCAATGTCGTTGTAATAAATTTTGCATAATATCGTAGAAAATGTAAACCGCGTGATCGTTGTTGCATTGAATTATAATTTACAAATACAACACCCTGATTCGTTTATCATATAATCGGAAATTACAATTGAAATCGATATTAGTAATTCGATTAATTCAACTATTGCAAATGCAATGTTAATTTTCCAATGCAGAAATGTCTCTCTCTGTTTACAGAATTACAACGTATTGCTGTATAATATTGTTTAATATATATATATATACATATTTGTAACAATTAGATTTTTCTTCGTGAAAAATATCCTAAAGTATATCCAGTTATGATTTAATATTTATTTAATAGCAGATCAACAAATGAATTTTTCTTGAAAACATTCTTAAACATAGGTCATCGAAGCTTGTCAAATTTTCTTCCAAAAAATTAACGTTTTAATTTAATACCAAGAAAACTATATGCCCTTATTATTTCAAAATAAACAAATTGATCTTAACTTAAAATTCTGTTTAATACAAAATAATGTCGCAACACATTATTTAATATAATATCAAATTAATTATTTCAACATAAAAATTTCTTTTATTTTATTATTAATATCATTTTTTAAAACCACGAGAATATTCTAATTAGTCCTTCCTCAAATTTTCTCTAAATTCTTTCAAAAAAAAAATGGGAAAAAAAAAGAAGAAAATGTGAAAAAACCCTAGAATAGACGTATTTTAATTTCCTTTATCATTTCTATGGAGAACTGGGCTCGCCAAAGGATAAAACATCTCCTCTCTTTTCCTCTCTCTTTTTTTTCTTTTTTTTTCTCTCTCTCTCTCTTTCAGAACGTTAACGTAACTCGCTTGACGAGGAAGTGCGGTCGAGGTTCGACGTAAAGATTTATGCATTATCTCTTATTCATGCAAAATTCATCAGGCCGTGCCAGCCTCTAAAAAGAGTCTAAAACGAGCCGCTTTGCTATCCCTTCTTCACCCTCTTTTCCAGAAAAAGGAACATCTTTCTCTCTCTCTCTTTCTCTCTTTCTCTTTCTCTTACATACTATCGTTCACTATCTCTATCTCTATCACTCTGACGATCCTACGAAAATCTCTTTCTCTTCCGTTGGAAGGTTTTATTATGCCATCTACTGTATGCCATTTTCCTCATTTAACCAACACGAGGAGGAACCTGAGGTTAGCATCTCTTTTCGACACGCTAAGAACGCCCACCTTGTCCTCGAATATCATAAAAACGATAATGTTATGGCTACCAAGTCGACTTCCTTCGTTATATTTTCTTCTTGTTTGTGTATGAAAATTGAAAGAGACAGATAGATAGACACAAACTGAAAGGAAGAAAGAAAAAGAGAGAGTGTGTGTGTGTGACAGAGAGAGGGAGAGAAAGAGATAGATAGATATTTTTTTTATTTAGTTTTCTTAGCTATTTACACACATACACACACATATGCGAATATATATATATATATAAATAAAATATATTATATAAAAAAATAAATATATTATATAAAATAATATAATATAATATAATATATAATATAATAAAATAAAAAAATAATAATATAATCTAATATAATAATATAACCCTAATGAAAATAAAGAGAAAATATAATAATCTAGTATAATATAATAATATATATAAAATATAATCTATAATAAATAATCTAATAATCTAATAATCTAATATAATAATCTAATATATATATAATAATGAGATAATCAAATACAAAATTGAGAAAACATGATCTCTTACAATCATCCTCACTTTAAACTCAATATACTCTTCCAACATTCTTTTAAACCGACAAAAATTCTCACATCTCTTAACTTTGATCGGTAACGAGGTATACATTTTTACACCTATATAAAACATACTCCTTTGAACTACTCTTGTTCTACGAAAATCAATCACAATATCTTCTGCTTGCCTAGTGATGAATGAGTGAGAGTGAGAAGGAAACTTTTTATATCAAATCAGGCATCGAAGTAACACGTTTTTCCAGTTCTTCAATGATCACACGTTTTTTCTACCTTTTTGACATTCGACTGCACAAATCAGTCCCCTTCTCCTGTATTTTCATTTACTCATATAAACCTCATATGTAGAGGAATAGAAAGAGAAAGACACACACACACACACACATACACACACACTTTACATATATAATAGATACGTACGTGTGTACACGTGCGTTTTGTCTTCTGCCAACTCCATTTCTCTCTTTTTCTCTCTCTCTCTCTCTCTCTTTCTCTCTTTCATGTTCCGTATTCACATTTTATTTTCATTTTTGTTCGAGCTTTATGATACTGTACCAACGCCGTGCAGATTTTGGAAGAGATTACACGTTACAACGCGTCCGCTTTTAAGGATTAAATCCTGAATATATACGTTGTGTATGCATTTACGTTTGATATGAGTGTACCTATCTTCGTATGCATGTATGTATGCATGCATGTATCTATGTGTGCGTGGGTGGGTGCGTACGTGCGTACGGTTCGTACGTGGTGCGTACGAAATTTCAATCAGTATCGAATATGTACGTACACGTTTATATATATATATGGGTGGAAGTTATAACGTACAGAATATAGAATAATATGCACGTAAAAATAGACATAACTTCGACACTTCGTCGGTCATTTTTGATGCGATACGTTCCCAAAAGAAAAAAAGAAAAAAAAAGATAAAAAAAAATAACACAAATACAGGAATAGAATAGAATAATAAATTTTACTAACGGCCCCTCATCCCCCCCTCCATCACTTCCCTCTCTCCCTCCCTCTCTTTGCCACCCCAATGGGTGTGCGATGGATAAAAGAGGAGAAATTCGATAAAAACTGTGGATAATTCAAAAGTTTTTTTGTCAGTGTTGCCATTCTTTTTTCTTTTTTTTTGTTTCATTTTTTTATGACCTCCATTTTTTTCAGGTAGGGAATATTAACGATTGTTGTCTCCTACGGTTTTGATAATATTTTTCTTTTTTTTTTTGTTTTTTTTTTTTATAGATTGTATTATATAATATCATAATTAATAAAATTGACGGGAGGGGGAAAAATAAATTGAAACAGTTCGTCATTGATTATTATTATTATTATGTAATAGTAATTATTTTATTGAAAACATTACGAATTAGTATGGTTATGAGTTATTGCGATTGCAATTATTAGAAAATTTAGGAGAGAGTTATATGTAAAGAAGGAATAAAACCGTATTTTAAAAATATTCACGAATAGCTTATCAAATTCTTAGAAGTGGGATTCTTGAAACCTGTTTCCTCGTTTTCTGAGAATCGAAATTGTTTACACGTAAAAACGAAATTATCACAGAAATAAAACAAATCCATGCGTTCTTGTAAATTATAATAAATTTTGTAGAGAACAAAAAAGGTTCGATTAAAAAAATTATTAATTCAATAGAGAAATATAATATTAATAATTAAAATAAAATACGTATTGGTAAATGCTATCAAAAAAAAAAAAGTAAAAAAAAATTAGACCTGATGCTTGTACAAATTATTTATGGCAGGAAATCTGTTATATATTTTTCTAATATAAACTATAAACTACGAAAATACCACTTCTTACAACTGTCAACTATATGATAAACAATAATAATAATAAATAAGTATACAAAATTTGCTTCAGTTCGTGACAAACCGTTGAACGTAATACAACATCATTTCAAAGTTAGTACTTTATATTTTATTCGATAAATTGTTAAAAAGAAACATAATATACTTTATTTTATTTTTTTTGTGTACATTCAGCAGGAAAAGTAACAACGTGTGAATTTGTATTGATCAAACAGAAAAAAGTATCTCACACAGATGTGTGTTTCCATTTAGAATTTATTCGTAATAACTTTGATTTATTTTTCTTTTTTCTTTTTTTTTGTCCTATTTATTTTCTACTTTTTAATTTTCCTTATTTTACAAGGAAAACTCCATAGCGAATACTACTCGATTCGAAGATAAAGGTTCTTGAATTTCTTTATATTATTGTGTACCAGTATTCTCCTCCATCTTATTCCCAGCTCTTCCTTTTCGTCTGTCCTTGACAAACACAGAGAACAACCTCGGTGGAAGCACTTCCGTGGTATTCGAGAAAAACCTTCACGAAGGATCATTATCGTGGGAAGAATGAGGAGAAGTGGTGGTGATTTCTACGTACGTCGGAAATCGCTCGTTCCCACTCCTTTCTTCGTTTATCCTTCTTCCAAGCACGCCATCGAATTACAACACCCTTTTCCTCCCTTCTTCTTCTCTTCCTTCTCTCCACTTCTTCTTCTTCTTCTTCTTCTTTCACAGACCCAAGGATCTCGAAAAATCTCGTTAATTTTTCTTTCCAAAGCCGACTCGACGTAGATTTATTCTACCAAAATTCTTAACACATTACAGTAGCTAATCATTTCTTTTTCTTATTCTTCCCAGCATTTTTTCTTTTTTTTTTTTTTATTAAGGATAGATGGCGTTAAATGTGAATTAAATTATTTGTTATTTTTAAATATTTATGTTATTTATTGTATAATATTAATAATATTAGATTAATAATACTACTTATAATATTAGATTAATAAATCTAATTCTTAATTAATTAATTTATTTAATTTTTTAATGAATTTAATTCTTTATCAGAATCCAGAAATATTAGGCATTTTTAAATGTTAATTTTTAAACGTTTATGTTATTTATTGTATAATATTTAATAATTTAATATTTATGAAAGAAATTATATAATTTTATCTCAGTAATATTTTATTCATGGTAGGTTCTACATAGTATCATAATTTTTTATGCAGAATTTAATTCTTTATCAGAATCCAGAAATATTAAGCATTTTTAAACGTTTATGTTATTTATTCTATAATATTTATTAATAATCTAATATTTATGAAAAAATTATATTAATTTTATCTCAGTAATATTTTATTCATTTTAGGTTCTACATAGTATCATAATTTTTTATGCAGAATTTGATTCTTTATCAGAATCCAGAAATATTAAGCATTTTTAAACGTTTATGTTATTTATTCTATAATATTTATTTAATAATCTAATATTTATGAAAAAATTATATTAATTTATCTCAGTAATATTTTATCATTTTAGGTTCTACATAATATCATAATTTTTTATGCAGAATTTGATTCTTTATCAGAATCCAGAAATATTAGGCATTTTTAAATGTTAATTTTTAACGTTTATGTTATTTATTGTATATTAATAATTAATATTTATGAAAGAAATTATAATAATTTATCTCAGTAATATTTTATTCATGGTAGGTTCTACATAGTATCATAATTTTTTTATGCAGAATTTAATTCTTTATCAGAATCCAGAAATATTAGGCTTTTTTAAACATTAATTCTTAAACGTTTATGTTATTTATTATAATATTTAATAATCTAATATTTATGAAAAAAATTATATTAATTTTATCTCAGTAATATTTTATCATGGTAGGTTCTATAGCATCATAATTTTGTTATGCAGAATTTAATTCTTTATCAGAATACAGAAAAAAATATTAAGCATTCAATTTAAGAAAGAAAACCAATGACCTAGATATTTCATAAAAAAATTATTTTCGTCAAAGTTTTGTTCACCATTACACACACACACATACACATCCACCTCTCTATATTATAATTAAACTGTGCAGGACAAATTTTTGCATACAATATATATTTTACGAGTTATTTAGAAACGTCCGTGACTCACCCTATGTTTTATTTTATTTTCGGTAAATCGATTTAGGGACACCCTGTATATATTCTATAATAACACAAAATTACGAAAAATAAAGGTACAGTAAAATGACTGATAAATGATATATATATTAAATTATTTAATAATAATTATCTAATTATATAAATAAAATTCATTTATTATATTATAATAATTATATAATTATATATATAATATTAATTTATTTAATAATAAATGATAAATATATTAACTTAAATCTAAATAAAATAATTGTATTCACATGTTTGAATATTTCTCACAAATTTGTTGCATAATAGGATATCTTGAAAGTGCATAAAAAATGTGTTATTAAACTGTGTAATTAAACTGTGTAGGACAAATTTTTGCATACAATGTATATTTTACGAATTATTTAGAAACGTCCGTGACTCACCCTATATGTTTTTATTTTTATTTTCGGTAAATCGATTTAGGGACACCCTGTATATATTCTATAATGACACAAATTACCAAAAATAAAGGGACAATAAAATGACTAATAATGATATATATATATATATATTAAATTATTTAATAATTATTATTAATTATATATATAACATTAATTTATTTAATAATAAATGATAAATATATTAACTTAAATCTAAATAAAATAATGTATTCACATGTTTGAATATTCTCACAATTTGTTGCATAATAGGATATCTTGAAAGTGCATAAAAAATGTGCAGTCTAATAATTATGTCAGAACATTAAGATCTCTTGTCAGGTATGAGAAATGTCGTTCCCTTCGTCATTCGATTTTCATATTTATGACACACGATTGCCCTTTCGTATGACGGATCCGTTTCGTGCAGGATCGGAGCTTATCGAGTCGTTTCCAGGTGAACGAGGATCGAAGCCCATTGAATTATGTGTGTGTGTGTGTATGTGTGTATGTGTATAAACGACAAGGGATCGATGCACGAAAATTCTCGATATATCGCTTTTTAAATTCGTTCAGGAAAACTTTTCTTTTAGGGATACCATAAAAGCAAAACGGATACGTGTGTTTGTGTCGTAGCTTTTTTTTCAAAGTGAATAAATGGAATGTTGTAGCTATGCATCATCCCTAATTTTTATAATTTCAAGCTATAATAATGTTATTCAAATAAACATTAACGAGTTAGAATGTTAGATATACACCATAACGAAAATGATATTATTCATTGCATTATAAACCTAATAAACGTTCTATTCGTATATGGGAAAATAATATATTCTAATTGTAATATTAAATATTAATTTCTTTGTGTTAATTATATTATAATTTAATAACATTTTGTGCTGTTTTTTCTTTTGGAGTAAAATTGTCAAATGTAATTTTTCTATAATTGTCAATTTGTTTTTTGTGGATATGAAATGGTGTTTAATTGTTAGTATATGAAAAAATAGAAAGTTGATTGGTAAGGAAGATAAATATCTTTGTTTTTTTATTTAGAAAAATTTTGATTAAGAGAATGTTTCGTGTAGCAGAATAATTTTAAAAAATATTGGATAATTTGCAAGAAAAATACCGTTTTTTTTAATATTAAAATGTACTATCGTTTATTACATTGTCGTTGACTTCTCTACATTTCCTCTAAATTAAAGAAGATAAATCAAATAATTATATAAAGAAAGAACTGTTTTTGATTACCAAAGATCATTTTTTTTTTATACTGTAATAGAGTAACTGAAAAATTTTAGTTAAAAAAATTCGGTTTAACGTAGAATAAGATATGCATATCAAAGAATAATATATAAAACATTAAATAATTGTAAGAAAATATGCGTTTTTCATATATTAAAATGTACTATCTTGTTAACATTGTCGTTGACTTTCTATCATTTTCTTAATCACTAAAAATTATTTTCTACAAATATAACTGCAACTTATAAATTAAATAGATATCAAATAATTTATAAAAATAATGACTGTATTCTCAACACCAAAAAAGATTATTTTATGTTATTTGATATATAAATCTGAACACATTAGCATTAACTAACTTTCTTAATCAAAAAAAATTTATTCTACAAATATACTGCAACAGATAAATTAAATAAAATATCAAATAATTATAAAAAGAAAAAGAACTTGTTTCCCAACACCAAAAAAGATTATTTTTAGTTATTGATATTATAATTCTGAACACATTAACATTAAACTAAATTATCTCTTTCTCTATCGTTCTTTTTTCTGTTTTTTTTTTTTTTTTTTTTTTAGTTCTCTCTCTCTCTCTCTCTCTCCTCTCTCTTTCTCTCCTTTTCTCTCCCCATTTTCAATACGGTATCTGTTTGTGACTTCCGGTTGTTTACTGGCAACTGCCGAGCCATTCGGCCACCCTCAAAGTCAAAGTTCAGGCTGCTAGTTGGAAGTGCGGTCGTTTCGACAATAAGCCGAGGCAGATACGACGACGTATATTTTCGAATACCCCGGAGAACGATCGAAAGCTACGTTCAAGCTTCCGGTTTACGTTCAAGGATAACGGACTTTTCCACTTGGGAATAGAAAAAATAAAAAAAAACCTAGACGGGAAAAGAGAGAAATAAATAAAGAAAGATGGAAAGAAAGAAAGAAAGAGAAACGTAAAGGGAAGGAAGTCGCGGTTCCTTGTTGGCTATTCTCAACATCGACCACTCGTTTTCAAGAATCCTTTGAGAGACGTTAACCAATGCGAATCGCTTAAAACTTTCGCATTATACTTTGCTAGCTTTCTTCTTATTCTTATTTTTCTTTTTTTTTTATTTTTTTTTTTTTCATACTTTATCGTGTTATCATTATTTATTCGCAGAGATGAATTTCACGCATGAATTGTTGTTTATTCGAAAAATATTTATCAAACGGAATAAATATCAAAGAGATGTGTCTGCGAATTTACGTGAAAATATAGACATGTTATTTATACCGTACATTTAATATTTTGTAATAAAATTATTTTTCTTGTAAAAGTAAATATTTTACCAACGGGTGTATCCTAATTAATGTAAATTTAACTTATATTATACAATCGAAAAGATATTTCAACGTAATATTTTATAGATATATTCGTATTATTTATTTGAAATTTTAAATATTTCATTATGTGGGAAACCGGATCGCATAAACTATTATTTCTTTTACAATTAGTAATAATAATAATAAATATGCAAATTTATATTGAAAATTACTGTGGGATGTATCTTCAAAATTTATTTAATAAAAGCAGACACTTTCCATTTAATTCTTTTATTATTATTAAATTGATTCATTACAAAAATGAGATTTTCTATTCTTAGTTACACTTGCATTCGATATTCTTTAAATAACAAATATTGTATCTCGAATTATATATTTAAAACCATAACCATTTAAACCTCATAAACCATTTTCTCTTACATTATAAAAAATAATAATAATAAAAATATTTATATTGAAAATTACTGTAAGATGAATTTTTCAAAATTATTTAATAAGATTTAAACACTTTCCATTTAATTTTCTCATTATTATTAAATTGATTCATTAAAGAAATGAGGTTTCCATTCTTAGTTACACTTGCATTTATTATTCTTTAAATAACAAATGTTGTATCTCGAATTATGTATTTACCGTCTGACCAAACGCAGCGTGAAAAGCATTTTACAGTTGTATCGAATAAAAAGAAAATAAAAAAAAAAGAAAAAAAAGACAAAGGTAGAGGAAGAGGATCAGGTCGAGGTCGTCGAGGAGATGAAAACCAAACAGTTAGGTTGGAATACAGTATAGGACAAGTGTTACGTTGAAACAGAACTTTGCAATTCTGATCGTCGTCGTTTCCAGTTACGACTGCGGCTTAATTTCTCTAGATTAAGTTCTCAGGTGTATCGGCAAGTGCACCCACACCTTTGGAATACCTGAATTATACCGAACGTTCTCTAATACCTTAATAAGATTATATAGAAATTTAATAAGATTATATAGAATGATAAGAACAAAAAAAAATGATAACGCGTAAGAGAAGTCTCGAACGAGTAACGAACAATTTAAAAATTATAAATAATTAAATAATATCTCTGATAACAGAAATTGAATCAATTTGACGAACAAATGTTTTAGTTAATTTAGAAAAATAATTTAGAAAGAAAGAATAATTTAATTAATTAGATAATTTTCATAACTATTTGTAGATTAACAATATAGAAAAATTCACCGTGATATTGTTAATCTTATTATCATAAAAGAAATCATTTAAATGTGTTGAAATAAAACTTGTTAAATCATGCATTCAATTATTGTTAATCGGTATACGATAAATATTCAATATATTTAATTACACAATGATGAATATTTACATTGAAAAACAGAAAGTAATATATTGTTGTGAAAAAATTCTATTTAACAAACAAATGTGTTAGTCAATTTAGAAAAATAAATAACAGATTTGTAACAAGTTTATTATACATTATTCATTTTCACGTACATATAACGTATGTTATTTGTTTTATAATTTTCATATCTATTTGTAGATTAACAATACAGAACAATTCACCGTGATATTGTTAATCTTATTATTATAAAAGAAATCATTTAAATGTATTTAAATAAAATTTGTTAAATCGTGCATTCAATTATTGTTAATCGGTATACGATAAATATTTAATATATTTAAAATATTAATTAAAATATTTATTTAATTTATTTTTATTTATAATAATTTATATATAATTAATATTTATTTATATTATTTAATTTAAAATATTATTTAAAATATTTTAAAATATTTAATATATTTAATTAAAAAATGATGATAATACATTCTTGTGGAAAAAAAATACTCTATTATCTTAATTATTATATTTATGATTACAACAACAAAAATATCAATAAAAATACGAAAATGTTTATAACGAATGACATTCGATGAATAATAAAATTTCAATCTTTTTATCAACCACACATTCCAAACATATAACAGAATAACAAACGATTAACTAATTAATAAAAAAAATCGTGGACATGAATTAATTTCTAATTCTAATTAATAATAAAATATTCTCGCGAGAGAAGAAATTGTATATTTAGGTTCGTTGGCAATTAAATCGAGTCCATATTTGTTTCAGTTCGTTAGGTTTCGTGAGCCATGAATAGGATGCAGTCGTGAATATCGAAGTAATTTTCGCGCTTGAACTGCATCCACCTCCTCCTCCCCCTCCCACGTTATATTACGTCAAGGATCGATGAACGATGACACAGAAATGACGCAACCGGGCCATCGGATATCAATATAACCGATATCAAATAAGATAATTATTCATTAAATCGTGATAACGCGTCATTTACGTTAAGGAATTACCCCTTGGGGCTAATATTTTGCGCATAATAATTTTAAGAGGAGAGTAAGTAAGAGAGAGAGAGAGAGAGACAGAGAGGGAGGGGGAGGAAAGTAAAACGATATTCAAAGCGTCGTTTTCCATTCTCTCGTGATACAACGAGTACCTGTCGGCTCTTTCCTTCACACCGGAAGAAGAGTGGTTATTAAAACTTCGTTATAAATTTCAAAGTTATGGAAAGAGGAGAAGGAAGAAGTGGAGGGGAAGGAGGAGGAGGAAGAGGAGACGTAGAGCAAGCTAGCTGATAGAGTTTGAGGGAAGATAGAATGGAGAACAAACGTAACTGGTGCCCGTCAAAGGGAAATACTTCACTGCTAATTGTAAAGAGGAAATTATTATCTTACCAGACGTAATTTCCTAGTCACGAATTTCAAATCTTTGCGGTCAAACTTTGAAGATATTTTCTACTGGTATAAATGAGAGAGAGAGAGAATGCTTCTTATTTAACGTTAATCTTATTTTTAAAAGTTTATCTGTATTGACGTTTTTGAATATTTTTTATTCTAAATTGGTTAATAAATTATTAACTCGTATTTCGAAAATTTATTTGATTTTTTTTTTAATAGTTGATAAGAGACTGATTTGTTATATTTGAAATGAAAAGACGTTTCAAAGTGATCGTTTAATTATTGTCAAATTTGATTTAATTATTATTGGAGAGAGAGAGGGGGGGATGCTTCTTATTTAACGTTAATCTTATTTTTAAAAGTTTATCTATATAGACATTTTTGAATATTTTTTTATTTTAAATTGGTTAATAAATTATTAACTCATATTTCGAAAATTTATTTGATTTTTTTTTTAATGGTGATAAGAGACTGATTTGTTATATTTCAAATCAATAGATGTTTTAAAGTGATCGTTTAATATTGTCAAATTTGAATTTAATTATTAGTGGGATTGGTGCATATGTGAAATGTCGGATTTTTAAAGTTTAAAACTGTATTTTTTTTTATGTGCAGCTTTTTTTTTGAAGCATTATTATCAAAGTTTATAATGTGTAAAAAAAATTACACGATATATCGGAGTTGGATTCTCGTATCTTTACGAAATTTAAAACAAAATGTTGAAATATTTAATACTTTTGAGAAAATCTTTTTGTTGAAATTTGTGACTCCGGACAAGTACGACTATAAACGAAAAGTTATGCCAAAAACAAAAGAAGTAAAATTAGAGAGACAAACGTTGACATGTAAACGTCACTGTCATCTTCTTCAACTGGATGATTTAAACGCGTGGTCTCTTTTTCTGTGGTAAATTATTAGAACGAAATTTGTAAAAAATGAATTTACGAAAAGTATAACAAAAATGTTGACTTCAATTTTTCATTTGAAAAAATCACGTATTAAGTGTTATGTTATCAGCATTAAAATGGTTTTGAGGTTTAAAGTACATTATATGTGTTTACAAATCTGTAAACAGATGACTAATGAAATTTATAAATAAATATTATTTATTTATAATTTATTTCTATAAAATAATTTGTATTATATTTATACACAACATTTTATAATTATTGTCATTGATATAATAAATTGTTATAAATTAACGTTAAATACAGTATACAATTTTTAAAGTGAAAAAATTTACATTTTTTATATTGCAAAATTATGCTAAAAAATATTGTTAAATAATAATGATTGTTAAGAAAATTAAATCAAATGATCTTTGTTAAAGGAATATTAATGGAGACACGTAACGTTCTAATATATTTCAATATGAAGCTAATGACGATATTAGCAACACTGCATAGGCAATTAATATATTAACAGGGTGTCCCATCTGAAAGGCACCGAAGTAAATATTTCTTTCGGTTACAATATTACAAAAACTATTTTCTACGTCATCTGTATGATTAATATCTACACCTGCAAAAACATATTGTTCGTACCAATGAAAAAACTCGTGTGCATATAAATTATCGCAGTCGCAAAATAAACAAAATCTATGATCGTGAATCATAAACTTTTTAAACAGTTTTTTTTTAACTTTAACCAGAACAAATATATTATACAGCTTTTTACAGTTACGTGAATCACCGGACATTTTTTCGTTTTAAAAATATTTAACGAATTAATCATTTTGTGATATTACACTCGAAAAACATTTTTTTCTTCCGTACAAATACGAGAAATCAATTAATCTAATAAAATTGTGAAATTCGATTAAAATAAGAAAAAAAAGGCAATGAAATCTCGCGTCAAAAATTACTTGAAGGGGTGTAAGGGGGGAGGGTTAAGAAATTGTTTCGACAATAATTTTTTCCCCACATAAAATAAAAGAAATAACGTGTTGATATAGTTATTGAATTATTATACAAATTAAATTTATTTATAATTATTATATTATTTAATTATATTATAACAAAACAATTAATTTTAATTGTCTTTAACGAAACTTAATATAATATATATAATTATACTTAATATAAAATATAATATAATTATCTAAATAATAATAAAAAAAATCACGCATATAATATATTAACGGAATCAATTGAATAATTTTAAAAAAAGATTGATGTGTCATCGTATTCTTACATAAATCGTTTAACTTTTCATCCCTTTTCTCGTTATCTTTTTTTTTTTACTTTTTCCACGCTTATTTTATGCTCCTTTTTTAATTGCTGGATTTTAATCCCATTTAACAGTTTTCTTACAATTCGACGAAAAATAGAACGATAAAAATAATTCCCTTATCCTTCTTTTTCCTTTTTTCTTTTCTTTTCTTTTCTTTTCCCCTCGATTCATTCATGGATTCTCGCGATTCGAAGGGTTAGGTGTACTACCACAACCAAGAAAAAAAAGAAGAATATTAGCTTCATTAGGGGAAACTCGGTAAAGAAAAATATAAATGAAATATAAAATATATATTATACGTAGAATGCTTCCAACATTTTCTCTCCCCACCCTCCCCTCACCTTCCCCATCTTTTCGTGAACGTTTCGTTTAAATGAAAGAAACAGGAATACGTAATAAATCATTTTCTTATCTTTTTTTTCTTTTTTTTTTTTCATCATCTCTTACCTATCCTTATTTATTTCTCTCTGGTGTATTTTTTTTTTCTTTTCTCGTCTTCTTCTTCTTCCTCTTTCGAAAGAAAAAAAAAGGAAACGTGAAAAAGGTCACAAGCAGCGCGTTTGGCTAATTAGCCTGTTTACGAGTAATTAGTCAAGAGTCGTCGTAATTGATTCCGGTGTTTTGGTGGCATAAAAACTTACGGTCAGGAGGGTTAGTGTAAATGAAAGAAAAAAAGAGAGAGAGGGAATGAGAGGGAATGAGATATATATATATATATATGAACATTTTGGACAGTACACACACACACAAACACACACACACACACACACACACACCACACACACACACAACACACAACACACACACACACACACACACACAGCACACACAGCACACACACACACACACACACAGCACACACACACACCACACAACACACACACACACACATATATAATATACATACACATACACTGAATGATAACGAACTATGAAGGAAGACTTTCAGAAATAACGTGTTCTCAAAGTAGTTCGTGGAAATGTTTAAGCATAGCCACGTACTACTACTACCAACCACTCTCTTTTCAATTCTAAAAAGGAAAAGGAGAAGAGAAGAAGAAGACAGCTTTTCCAACTTGGTTCAAGCATTAGGGTCCTTTGTAGGGAAAGGCATTTTCATCCCCTCCCCCACACCCGCACTGTTCGATTCCCCGACACCGACAACACATGCACCACCATCCTAGACAGACGTGTGCTGTCCTTGGGTGAAAAATTCACTTTTTGTTGTGTGATACCCCCCCTCCCCCCCCTTGTTTGTTAAACTCTTCCTAGTCTTGTTTGTTTTTTTCTTTTGTTCTTTTAACCTGGTCTTTTTCAAAATAATATTTTTCGATTACAATATTGGAAAAGGGTGTAACAACTAATCATTTCTGTAGGTATTTTTTTTAATTAAACTTTTTACATTTTTTATACTTATTGAACCGATTTATTTCAACCATTTGATGTATAATTTCTTTAGAAATAAAATTTGTTCATTACATTAATTTTCATCATGACGCTTATGAAAAAGAAAATGAGAAACATTGAAGTTTGGTATAATAAGAATATATTATTGTTTGTTTTACATCTTACGATTAAACAGTTTAAAATAATTCGAAATTTTCATCGAAGAAGAGATGGGGGGGAGGAACAAAACAAAGAAAAAAAAAGTTCGTAGGAATCGATTCGTACATCTCGATAAAAAAGCGTTCTCGTATTAGAACTGTTCTCGAGGAGTCGTCGATCGAACGCGGGGAAAACCAATCGAACGATTCGGAATTGTCGATAATTCCGAAAAAACGTCAGCGAAAAAAAATGCGGAAAGAATAGGGGCCCGAATCGGGTTGTGTTGTTGAGAATATCGCGTGTTGCTGCACATCATTGCGAAATGGCGGAACGTTGGGTGGAAGGAGGAGGGGTGGGGGTTGGAAAATGAGAGAAAAAAACAGGAAAACGAGAGAAGAAGAGGAGCAGGGTGGGGGGGAGGGTGAATGGAGTGGGTGGTTGGGTGGTGTTTGGGGTGGAAATAAATACACACACACAAGAGTTGTGGGTGCGTGTTTGTTGGTGCGATAGAGAGAGTAAAGTAGGAATGAGGAGGGTGGTGTGGGGGATGGGGGTTGTTTGTAGAGTGAGAGAAAAAAAAATAGGAAAGCGAAGAGAAGAGAAGAAGGAGGAGTAGGGGGAGGTAGGATGAGTGGGTGGTTTGGGTGGTGGTGGTGGTGGAAATAAATACACACACAAGAGTTGTGGGTGCGTGTTTGTTGGTGCAATAGAAAGAGAGAGAGTAAGTACTGGATAAAGATGAAACGAACGAGTAGGAGTATAAAGGGGTTAGGGGTGGGGGGTGGTGGGAGTGGTTGAGAGAGGAGAAGCGAGGAATGTCATTCGGGTGGAATTGCAATTTCTCGCTGACGCGTGCTGTGTACCCCCGGCACGAGAGTAAAGGCGGACTAATGATGCACACTAGCTTAATGCTCCGTTCCCGTTCTCATTTCCCACAAAGGTGCGAGGTGGCCTGCGGAACGTCAGCTTGGAAGTGGTTCCGAGGCAGTGCAACGTGGTCAGGAGGTGATTCTTGCGCTGCCATTATGATCTCGAGAAGGCACCCTTTACTCTGTCAGTGGTACCGCGGTAGGTACGAGTTCTACCGATACTCACCGAACGAAGAACAGACCACCAAGATCTTTAATATCACTGGCATACACGTCGATGTAAGTTGTTTTCATTTTTAGTTTTTTCTATATATATTTATATAGACTAATGTAATTATTTGACGTATGTAACAATACGAGCTTGATTTATTGAACACCAGATGTTCACTCGTATTGTCACTGTTGTTTGTGTTGTTACATGGTTTTAGAAGTGCTCTATTTATCTTGAACTACTTTCTAACTTTGAGTGTCAAGTATGTTTTAAGAACGGTATATACACATTCTGGTATTACATTCGTTCATATAAATAAGTACAAACATTGCAACTTTGAAATTTGTATAACACCAGCTAGGCAAGTGTTCCAGTTTACTTGTCTCTCTCTATTAAATTAACACGGATAAGAATAATACATATCTTTTTTGCATTTGTATAGATAGAATTAGAAAATTGTCACTTTTGTTTATATGAAAACGTATATACAAAATTTTATTTAACTTGACTACTTTTAACAAATTTTGCTATACAGTGTTGGTTGTTCATATAACACGATACAAACGTTGTGAACTTTGTTCATCTGACACCACATACAAGTGTCGTTGTTTAATTGTTTATAATATTATATATCAAGTATATTTTTAGAATAAAAATTAACCTTTATAGTAATGGTTTATAAAAATAAGTAGAAATTGTGAATTTTCTTTGTGTAACACCGTATACACAATCCCATTTAACTTGACGACTTAATACTTCGAGTGCAAAATACATTTGGAGATTAATCCTTAATCGAAATATTTTTAACCAATCCACGTTTAGTTTACGATTTGTGTTCGCAAATTTTTCTGGATAATCGGAGGTGAATCAAAATTTTCCTGTAAAATCTGAAATATATTTATCTTATTTTAAGAAAATCTACTGTAAAATAATATTGAAAGAGAAAATGACTATTAATTCGAATATTTTATATTTTGATTATGATAATTAAAAAGAATTTTTTCTGAATTTTTCCTATATTTATTAAATTTTATTATTTTTTATTATTAATCAAGTTATTTATTATTATTAATTTTTTATTATTAATCAATTTATTTATTAATCAAGTTTGGTGTTGTGAAATGACTATGTCAGCTTGATTCCAATGACCTACATTATTTACTTTAATAATACTTTGTTTTTCTTTTATAAATTTCTATCCTGATAGGCTTATTTAAAAAGTTACAAAGTCATTTACGATAAAACTTGGATGCATTCGACCTTCTGTCTTCTTCGTTGTATAATAATTTTCTTTGCATTTTACCTATTTATTATCGTCAAACCTAATTTCAGCTGACATCAACTTTCATCGAACTTTATTTGAACATTTTTGTATAGCTGTTAGGAAAACACATCTTACGTGAGATTTTTTTAACAGAACGTATTCTTCTTAATAATCTTTTATCTGAACTATTAATTTTCGTTGTTTTTTTTTTTAATCAAACTCGTTTCTTCTTTTTTTTTTAATTGAATATAAAATTATATTATATTATTATAAATTAGGTCATTAAATTCGATCAATCTACAAATACGTGTGTGATCAGGTGTCACCCTAACAGTTTTTTACTCATAACACTTTTTAAATTTCGTTTTATTGCTGCAAATCAGTTTTCATCGAGTGTAACAATACGCTCGAAAAATAATTTGTTTATGTTACATTTCAAGAGTTTAATCACAAACTGAAATCCAATCAATCCAATTTTTTTTTTTTTTTTTTTTTCTCTTTTTATTATTTTTTTCATTTAATCATCTTAATCCGATTTCAAAACTCTCAACTGATGGTTTTGAATTTTTAGTATTTCAGTAATCTCTCGTTTAAAACGTAAATTATTTCGAATATCTATAAAAATGTTTTGATGTAATAATAAAAAAAAAAATGGAAGATACAGAGAGAATTTGAAGTCATATAATAGCTGTTTAAAATATTTAATACCAACAACTTTAGTCATTTCGATAAATGAAAAAACAAAAAGAAAAGATCGAACATCGAAAAAGAAACATGATCTGATAAATGAAAACTTACAATAATTAGTAAAAAAATTGAATCAGCAAGTTAATACACATTTTATTTTTTTTTTCTTCATTCTTTCATTTCTAAAATTATCGTGTAATAATAAAATTAAGTGAGACTTCTAAATAATTAATTTTTAAATTTTGTAACACGGCTATAATCGTCAAATGTTGGATTGATTTGGTCACAAATGTTGATTGAAGATGTCATTTATATTTTTGTTAAAACATTAATATTGTTATTAAAAATCAATAGTTCCAATTAAAGCCTTTACAATAATCTATTACATGACCCATAATAAGAAAAATAGAGTCGAATATAGAATAGTAAAAAATCGTTATTAATTTGACACCAATCTTCTGGTCATAATTTTGCAATTACTGCAATTACAGAGAAAAGAATATTTATAAGACGAAATAAATCTCTTAGAGAAATCACGCTTAATTTATTTTGTCAGAAAAAAACTTGCGAATAGTATGCTTTACCATTTTTTGTATTATTTTTTCTTTCTTTATTAGGAAATATTTTTCCTTAAATTGCTATTTCATCAAAAACACCATTTTCATTTTTCACGACAGCCAACATATTCTCTAGGCCATTCCTGCGATTAATTTTCCGAGTGTTTCTAATTTCATATTTTTCCCATATTTTTATAGAAATTGCCAATAGAGGTGGTCTCGTGTCAGTAAGAATATTTATTCCAACAATTGTTTTAAACTGCGTATATAAACTATACGAGACTTTTATTATCATAAAATGATACTAAAATCTCTTACAATATAATTCAAATTGTTAAACTCATTAATTTCGCAAATATCGAAATAATGTTTGCCATAAGACAACGAGCTTCGTTATTTTGAAAAAACGTTACAATGAAAATTAAAATATTTTTGGTTTCTCGAGTTATCGATACGCGAGTAAAAAAAAAAATTCAAACGAGATATCTCATAACGCAACTTCAAAACTTGTAATCTTATACGGTAGATGATTTTCGTATAACATGAGTTTCTACAGCGTGAATTTCTATAACGCGTCAAAGTTATTTCGACTATCGTTCTCATATAACGCGAATAATACAATCAAGTGAAAATAAATTACATTTAAAAATGAAATTCACTGTAATCGATCAGTTGATCAAATTCAACAAAATTGATGATACGCATACTCGACTTATAAGAGAAAATAAGCATTTAATTCAAAACTTTTGATC
The DNA here is from genome assembly GCF_010416935.1 of Polistes fuscatus. NCBI lineage: Eukaryota > Metazoa > Arthropoda > Insecta > Hymenoptera > Vespidae > Polistes > Polistes fuscatus. The sequence goes on along the minus strand of NW_025113169.1, from coordinate 2,903 downwards.
GATAGTATAGATCTTCCAAAATAGACTAATATTTGACTTATTTTCGAGTCACCCTATATGTTCGTATTCAAATGCGTGAGCAATAGCGATGAATCCTGAACGTGAACGTATGATATATATATATAGCAGTAATAAAGTCGTTCTTCCATATTTCTTGATTTATGCTTCTCGGAAGCAATGTGAAATCGACAAAGAGAGTGTGAGAGAGAGAGAGAGAGAGAGAGAGAACAAAAAGAGATAGATGGATAGAAAAGGAATAGAAGAAATATGGCCGTGCATTTATCGGGACCACGACGAATCGTTTACCACCTCGTGTACGGTGCTCGTTAACAGTACTTTTGACCTAATCGTCGATCTAATCGTCGTAAAACAATCCATTCGACCTTTCGAATCTTTTATCATCGTTTTGAAGCTTTCATCGAACAGTTTATATCTGTAAAATCCAAAAAAAAGTCTCATTTCGTTCCCAAAACGCTTTGTTTTACTTTTTCGCGACGTCACACAGCTCGACATTATAAAATATCATTTTATTAAACGTTATATTAATTGTTAGGTATATTATTGGCAATTTGTTTGTCATTAGATACCTTATTGATCTATTTTCAATTGATTTCTATTCGTATTATTAATATTCTCGATTTTGTTTTTACATTAACGTTATTTTATATATGTACAAATTTAATCTCGATATTTTGTATCTTTCATTATTATTACTAATTGTATTTACTTTGATTTATATACTTTCTGTTATATTATCATTTATTATTATATTTTTTCTATTACATTATTTTCCTATATTAATTTTGTTCGACCAAAGCTTGACAAAGAGTACAAGTATATTTTATTTTTTTTTATTAAAATAGTATATTAAAATCAATGGTCAGTGTTTTCTACATAAGTCAGGTAAGCTACCTTCCTCCAGTTTTGGTTATCTCTATTTAATTGCATTTCTCGAAGTGTAAGAGAGTAAGTTTTTAAAATTAACTGCACGAAGTTAGTCGCGTCATAAGCAGTTTGGTGCATTGTTCGCGTGTTTGATTGAGTTTCTGAACACCAAATAAAATTGAAATATGTGCAGAAGTCGCATTGAATCGACGACAAAATCAAAAAACATTTCATTTCGTTCCCAAAACATTTCTGCTTTATTTTTACACGATAATTTCAATATAATATTTCGAATTTCTCCTCACTATTTCCTGTCAAACAGTTTTTCTTTTGCGAAAGAGAACACATCATCTAAAGAGTATATACGGTGTTCGTTATTTCCAACGTTGAAGATCATCTTCCAACATGATCGCCTTTTTATTTATCCTTTTAAAAATATTCGTTTATGTTCGATCGCTTTGTAAGCATGGCATAGGATACGCTTTTTCCGTTTATATTTTTTTTTACCTCAATAAAGAAAAAAGAAAAAGAATATTTAAATATAATACTCGAGAATTGAGTACTCTACTCTCTTCTCTCGTCTTTATTTTATATTTTGCAATTTTTTTGTAATAGAGAACATTGGGTAAAGGAAAAGATGATGCTGCTGTTTCACGTCGATATTCTTTTATCGAATAGAAACTAGATCAAACTTTATCTTGAAAACTGTTTTGTTATTCTTCGATTTCCATTTTGTGTTTTCCTCAGCTCCTTCTCTCTCTTTCTTTCTTTCTTTCTTCTCTCTTTTGTTTGATTTATAATAAAATAGAAATCGTATGCGCCTTTTATTTCCATTCCTTTTGTTTTATCTTTTCTTACTTTGTTTTGTTTTTTAGTAGAAGAAAAAAAAAATAAAAAAAGAAGATACAACTTCTTCTGACGTTCTTTAATCAAAAATTACAAAAACTAATGGACATTTTTTGTCCTTCTTTCTCTTATTTCGGTTAGAAACTTTCAAAACGATAATAGCGAGAGAAAGAAGGGAAAGGGGAAGGTGGGGGTTGGGTTCTTTTTGAGACAACACTAACACCAAGTTACTTTTTTTGTTATTTCTCTCCCGTTACGTTCCTTTTCAGATAAAAATAGAAGAATTCGTTTGTCTTATTTTCGTTTCGTTCAAAGGAACCAACCACTACTATCATTCCCATCATTTTTCTTTTCCTTTTTTCGTAACTCCTCCTTCATTTTAGCATTTTAGTTTCTTACCTTCGTTCGTTATTTGAACTTTCTCTAATTACGCGCATACAATCCTTTGACTGTACCGATTAAATCTTTCCTCACTGACGCTTTCCTTCTTCGTTTTCTTTGATTGTATTTCCCCCTTTCTCTCTCTCTCTCTCTCTCTTTCTTTTTCTTTTTTTATTTTTACCTTCATCTTCGCCACTTAGGCTCATCGAGTCAATTTATCCGAGTGCTAGATAATTTCTGATAAAACGTTGATTTACTCAAGTGCGCTCATTGGAACTTTAGCGAACGTTTCAAACGAATATTGAAAATAAAAACCTTATCTCTCTTTCTAATAGCTCGTTTCCTCTCTCTCTCTCTCTTTCCTCTCTCATTTCCATCGACGATAAAGAAGATATCAAACCGATAAAATGCTAATGAAACAATTCGAACAGACCTTCGATTAAATTAGTCTTCCTTACAGTATCCCGAATATGCTTTTCGTAACTACTTCAATGAATCTGTCTTATTCTCTCTCTCTCTTTCTTTCTTTCGCTCTTTCTTCTTTCTCTCTCTTTCTTTCTGTTTCTCCTGTCTTTCTAGTTTTCTTCTTTTTTCTCTTTTTAATATTCCCTTGATTTACGTTCCTTGTTATTTGAATTAAAAATAAATATAATAAAAAAAAAGGAATTGTAGATTTAACATGAATTGTGTTTTTATCTCATTAAACGACGATTTCATTTGAATTGAATTAATTTAAATTTTAAACTAAGTTCGAGAATATTGAAGAGAAAATTTTCAATGAAATATAAAAC
>NW_025113168.1:0-98513 GCF_010416935.1 Polistes fuscatus | reverse complement strand
TTTAACCCGTGGGGAAGAATTGTTACTTTGGGTCGAATTGCTTTAATGAATGCGTATGTTAGGGAAATTGCTAGGGCATGCAAGGCGTGCAGAGCAAGGTTGGAGTGTTGTGCCTTACCTTTTACTACTTGCTGTTTTCCTCATGATCATTAGAATGAAATAAAAGAACAAGCGAAAGTTAATCTAGTAGTCAAATAAATTATAATGGAAACACAATTCAGTGGTTGAAGATTAGACAAGCGATGCTTAAATCCGGTAGTTACTAAGAAATAATCGAAACTACCTAAATTCGTTATCCTTCAAATTTATTCTCTTATATTACCCATCAATCTTAACACGTCACTCAATAAATCCCCAGGTTTGACACATATCTGGCAAATTGTTGACAGACCCACGTGATTTCCGGTAGCACTAACCTTCAAAAGTACGTGTCAAAATTTCATGGCATTCTAACCGTTAGTTATAGGTTAAGTCGTTTTCAGTAACCCCGTTCTTTAATTTCAAGACAATGGACAGAAAGGAATTTCGTGTGTTGATTGAACACTGTTTTTTGATGGGAAAAAATCCTTTTGAAGCAAAACAGTGTCTAAATAAGCATTATGGACAAGCACCGATGATGCTGAACGCTCTGGTTGCCAAAAATCGGCAGTTGGTCCGGAAAATATAGAAAATGTCCATAAATAGTTTTAAAAGACCGTAAAATGAAGTTGCGTGAAATAGTTGACACCTTGATGATGTCAATGGTAGGTCTTTACAATTTTACATGAAAATTTGGGCAACCGCAAATTGCCTTCGAAGTTCACACCTCACACCGGACCAGAAACAATCCAACGCGTCGACGATTCATAGCACTGTTTGGAGTTGTTACAGCGAAATAAAAAGTATTTCTTGTGTGTTTATGTGACAATCGATGAAACATAGATCCACCACTACACGCCTGAATCAAAAAGATCATCATCTGAGTAGACAGCAACCGGTAAAGTTCGTCCAAAGCGACCAAAATTTTAAAAGTCAGCTTGCAAGGGTATCGAAAAGTAAGAAGAGCGTTAAAATGAATGTATCACTCTTGAAGGAGAGTATGTTGATGAATAAAGTAGAATTTCTAAAAATTTATACGAAATTAATACGAAGTCCGAATACAGTCTTATTAATTAAAATGGAATACAGATTTATTAACGAAAACGGAAATCAGACTTATTATCGAAATTAAATACGGACTTATTAGTAATACTTAATACAGACTAACCGACTAATACCAACTTAATAACTAAAACAGAAATACTAGATTATAAAAAATTATGAATAATCCCCGTCCATTTTCCAAAACGTAGTTTCTTATTAGTTACATTGATGCCTACAAGGCTCACCGGTTTACAGAATTAACAAAGAGTATACCTTATGGGGGTAAAGTCTAGACTACTTCAGTTCGACGAATTTCTATGAGTCTGCGTCTATGGGAAGGAGAATTGATCCTTTTTCAAATAGTTATATTTCTTAAAACGATAATATATACGTAATCTCTAGGATGTTTACATTAGGTTATGCGTATCTATTATTTTTATAACGATGCAGCACTTCTTCTTATTATTATTATTAGGGGAATTCGTCCTGTTTTATATTAGCTACATAGTTCTTTTTAGGGCGTTTGTTTTTCCTGTGACGATGATGTCCAGCTTTTATGCCACCTTTTTCGAGGTCTTCCAGGTGATCTCGTTGTCCTTATTTTTTCATTTCTGCCACCTTTGGCAGCCTACCGTCATCCATCCTATCTACATGGTCTCGCCACTTTCTTCTTCTCCCTCTTATCCATCTTACCACGTCATGGGTCTCAAATTCTTTAATTATCTCTTATTATCTGTTTTCTTCTTCTATCTCTTACAAGGGGACCTTACACTGGGATACCATCGGATTTTAACGAGCTTTGGTATATTAGTAGTATACTTTTAGGGTGTTATCGTGGTAAAATATTATCGTCGAATGCCCTGCTAATTTTGAAAAAAATACTTTTAAAATTTTTATTTTGTTTTTATACATATTTATTATTTTATATTCGGCCGTACAACTAGTGGCGCGTTAGCGTAAGTAGTAGCATTCTCTCTTCTTGTGCCGCTAGTTAGTGTTCGATCGTTCATGGGGGAAGTTTTTTTTAATAATTTTTTTCTATCTTTTTCTAAATTTTTTCTTATATTTATTAATTTTTAAATATATACAAAGAAAAATTATTTATTAGTGAAAAATTACGAATAATAAATTTTTTAACATCTTGCGTAAATAATAAAGGAAAATTGATTACTTGTATTACAGTAAACATTTTATTTTTTAACAGGTATATGAAAATATACGATTGTTATTTGTTAGTATATTGAAGATATCTATTCTCACCATATCAATTATTGTATACAAGTTTTTTTCCTAAGCTTTTTCTCGTAGTATAGTAACACTATATTGTAAGTTATACTCGGCGGATTTGCATTCTACTTCTAAACACGCTATTCCTCGCATATTCGAACATACGTTCATGTGCAATAGCAAGATCTCCCTCTATAATGTATTTTTCCTAAGTTAATATTATGGTTTTTGTTAGTAGATTTATTTCTACCTTTCATTATAAGCTACTGTATATTCCGAAACAAATAAAGTCTTTAAAAAAAAAAAAAAAACTGGTGTGTGTAGTTGTACGCACGTAAGAAGTTATACTTTGTCGTACCAAAACGAATATAACCTCAATAACCTCAAAAATAACTTCAAAAAATAACAAAAAAAATAATAATAACTATTATTATTTTCATTATTAATTTTCCTTGTTAGTTTTTAAATTTTCCTTGTTATTTTTTAATTAATGCTATTTTTACTATTATTATTATTATTTTTACTTTTATTTTTACATAGAATATAGTTGATAAAGAAACCTGTTTCCCCCTCCCTGCTGGTTTATCGATAATATTCGCTAATGTTAGCTGATTATTTTTCTTTTATTAATGTATTTTTATTCGTTTATTTATTTTATATATATATATATATATATATATATATATATATAGTGACCAGGTTAAAAAGGGAGAGGATTGGAAGTATGGAGAAGATAAGCCTAAGAACCCCTTAGCCTAAGAAATCCGTAAGATTTTCCTATCTTAAGCACTGGTCCACCAGCTGTTGGAGGGGGAAAGGAGACGCAGGGCGGTCCTAGTCCTTTTTCAACGACCCAACATTGGTCATCAACCGTCTTGCTTCCAAACCTAAGTTATACCTTAGAGTGGGAGTATGTCTAAAAGGTTCTCAGAATCTCCCAGTCTAAAACCACCACGTGTTATTTGTTTAGAAACAAATGCCCGATCCTTTCTCTTAAGAGGGCCTTAACCACAGGTCTTATAACCTATAATCTTTCATCTTTCTTCTGTAAACTAAAATTAGATTATCGTATACCTACCCTAAACTAATATTAATTCTTAAATATTTCTTACAGTAATAAAATTATATCGGGTTACTTGATATAAGCCTTTGGAAAAAGAAATATTGAACGAAAAAGGTAACAGGGACTCTTTCAGAGGTTTAGTGACCTTTCTGTAGGTATCAGATGAATTGACTTACACTTTGACATGATTGTTATTCAATTGCTTTAACGTGTACTCATTTTGATCTATTTCTTTCTATAGTTCAATTAGCAGTACATTGATCTGAGCTTTTATATGTATTAGTGGGGGTTTCGGTTGTAGAGTTTTTCTATCCGTTGTATCCTTCCCTGGAAGTTCTTCTACTTTGTAGATTGCTAAATTGATTGCTCACTGGTGTTTTGCTATTTGATGGATTGAATTTCCATTTCTTCGTAGCGTCATCTCTAGTGTTAAACTCATCAAAATCCATATACTCTGACGTTGTTTCTAATTTCCGAGATTTCCATCGATTGTTAATAGCATAATTTTTACATTTTTGATTAAGTTTAGCTTTAAATTTATATTCTGTTCCAGTATGATTCAAACTTGCTGTTACGGCAAGTTTGTTTATCTCACACTACTACTAACTGCCAAAGTATAGACAGATTAACAATACGGGTATATCTATTTGTTCTTCTAACTTATTATGGCTTCACGTAAACACTTATTATTGTTTCTCGTAAACACGTCTTATCGCTTCGAGTGCTAAATAGCTAATGCAAGCACGTACGTTAATTATTATTCGTTGAATTAGGTAGTTAACGCATTAAAGAAAATAATGTTTATTTTCTCCATACAATGAATATTGTATTTAAAATTGTTTTGTTTTTACATTTTTTTTCCTTGCTACAATAAAATTTTTCTTTTTTACCATTATATCAAAATATATAACTGAAATATAAAAAATATAGTAGCAACGATACTTTTAATATTTTTTTTTTCTTTTAATTTTTAATTTAACATTTATGCGCCACTTGTGTTACATTATTTATAATTTTATTTATTTATACATAAATGAATTTCATATATAGTATTGTAATAATATTTTATATTAATATAAATTTCTCAATTCCTTAATTTATCAAGAAACAACTCGACATCTCTTTCCAACAAGTATTTTGCCGGAGGACAAAGTATTGGAATATTGATTATGCTGGCTGTAGGTTCTGCGGATCTCTATCATATGTATAACCGTCAACCATGTTTGTTGAAAAAATGGTGAACATTAAAAATACGCAAATTATTGAAAGAAAACGCATGTTGATTATTTCCCTAAAAAATTACAAAAAAACAATATTTTGTATTTCAGAAAAAATCATTCACTTGCTTTTTCATCTTTAAAATATTATTAAATTAATCAGTTAATTCTCTCTAAGTCTCTCTAAGTGACGTGAGAAACGTTTAATGAAATCATTTAATTTTCGTTACTAGCATTAAATTATTGCGATACTTACGTAAACTAAGATGGTCCAAAAGAACAGAAAACTCGAAGTTATTCTTTCTATTTTTTTTATAGCGAAATGTTTTATTCTAAATCGATGCAGGTGTGTTGCTCGAATATCTGCTTTTGCACTATTCAAACATCGTATTTATATCTTAGAAAGTACAATATTATTTTATTGTTTAAAGCGTTATCATGCGTTAAAGAAAACGTTAAATTTATTTTTAGAATTTTATGCAGCTCCCATTTTTCATAGCGCGTTTTTTATTTTTATTATACGAATTTCCTTGAAAATACTAGTTTGATTACCGACACGTGGTAATTTGATTACCAAATATTAAAATTTTAATGATTCATCGTTTTCGCTTCGTTATTTCTATAAACATTATACTTTGTTAAAAAAAATATGTTCCGCAACTGATAAGATTAAAAATGATCTGAATCAAATAATATTTCATTTTCATTTCTCTAATTTTTATTCTCTTAAATTGTTTTACGAAAAACAAAATATCATTCGAAATAATGAAATTACATTTGTTTCAATCAGACAAAAAAATTTCATATGTAATAGATCATTATGTAATAATAAAAATAATAATAATAAAACACGTAGGGTGGGCGGGTAATAATACCCCCTCAGTAATCCCGTCTTGTCGTAAAAGGCGACTAAAAATGAAACTTTCAAGGAAAGAGATATAAATAATATTAAACATTTAAACTTTCACCAAGTGTACACCTAGTGCAATTTTTCTATATCCGGACGAATGTGATTATTAGTATCTAGATTATTTCTTTTTCTTCTTCTTTAAATTAAATTTTTGTCCGTAACACTGTATGAAAAACGTTAAATTCAAATACTAACAAACTATAATATATCTACAAAATTAATCGCCAATAATTTTTTTGTGTTACGAAATAATCTCAATCGTAAAAGTGTTATTTTTAACATTAAAAATTATGCCAAGTTTAAAATTTTACTCGTTTTTATTAGCGATGATTCGATACTTTTTAGAACGACCTTGTTTCATTTATTCCACGTGTGTTCAATTTTTTATTTGTTTTCTTTTTTTAATTCAAACTTTAAAATAATTCGGAATTAGTTTTAATCGAATTTAAATCGGAAATTTACTATTATTACAAAACTTGAGATCCATTGTTGTAAGAGTTAATAGTTTAGTCAAATATTATAAAAAGTAAATATTCAATTAAAAATAATCGACAAATTAATTACTAGAATTTCAAGAATCTGCTGTACCATCAATTTTTATTAAAATAAAAATGATATATACATATAATTACAAATTTCGAAGAAAAATATGTAAAATATATACTTTTATTACTAGTCGACATCTATCATTTACATCAGGTTTTTGTCCAGGTTGATATGTTCTTGTTAATACTCTAATCGCACGTAAAATTTTTCTTTTAACATGTCTATCTCCGATCGTAATCGTTGCACAAATGATGCAAATCGATATTGTGCAAGGTATTGTTACAAAATAACACATATTGATTATAATTTTCTCTGTTTTGTAAGTAAAAAATATTTTATATTTTCTCTTTTCTCTCTCTTCACATATTTTATTTTAATTCTATCTGCGAAGATAGAACAAGTTATTGACACTATTAAAATCATTGAATAATAATCAAAATTTAATCGATTAATTATTAAACATCAATGTAATATTTTTGTTTTGATTGTTTAACCCGTAGAGAAGAATTTGTACTTAGCGTCGAATTGCTTTAATGAATGCGGTGTTAGGGTAATTGCTAGGGCATGCAAAGGCGTGCAGAGCAAGGTTGGAGTATTGTGTCTTGAGCCTTGTACATGGGTAGGACGCATAATTACTTTCATTTAGGACAGCTACATATACAGATCGTTTATGCGTAGATACATTAGCCTCTAGGCTTTTGTGACGTTCCACCACTTTTTACATCACGTTTTTCTTCCTTTGAAATACTTTCGCCCCTACCGCCTTATCTTTTATTACTTCTTCTTCTCGCTGTTTTCCTCAAGATCATTAGAATGAAATAAAAGAACAAGCGAAAGTTAATCTAGTAGTAAAATAAATTATAATAAAAACACAATTCAGTGGTGTAAGAATAGACAAGCGATGCTTAAATCCGGTAGTTACTATACGAAATAATCGAAACTACCTAAATTCGTTTATCTTCAAATTTATTCTCTTATATTACCCATCAATCTTAACACGTTACTCAATAAATCCCCGGTTTGACACATATATGGCAACATTGTTGACAGACCCACGTGATTTCCGGATCGCGCTTACCTTCAAGCAAAAATTTCAAAAGTCTTTTTTACATTTTATTCCCTTGCTACAATAAAATTTTTCTTTTTTAACATTATATCCAAATGTATAATTTACAAATTACTAATATAATAGCTAAGATACTTTTAATATTTTTTTCTCTTTTAATTTTTAATTTAACACTTATTCTCCCCTAATGTTACAATATTTATATTTTTCATTATATTTTACATAAATGAATTTGACATATAATAATATTGGAATAATATTTTATATTAACATTTATTTTTGATTCTCTAATTTATCCAATAACTTTTCGACATCTAAAGAAATGATCAGGTTTATATCCTTTACGACCCTTTCGATGTGGCATAATAAATATCTGGCATTTCAGTTGTGCAGAGCACGATCCTATTGCATAACCTTGAACCGTTTTTGTTGACAAGATGATGCACATTAAAATTACGCAAATTATTGAGAGCTGTTGGTAATAGGAGTAATAGTACACACGACGTTACGTTTGCTTCGCTCTGCGATTGGCCAACTCCGTATTAATTTGTATTAGCACTCCCTTCTGACGCCTTCTATGTTCTGTTACGTGGTTACATTTCGTCTGTTCCCATTCTTATACCTTGTGCAGAGAAAATGCAGATCCCGAAAAGCAAACGAACCGCTGGAAGCGAACGGCACGGAGAGCGTGTATTGTGCGCGGTTGCCAAATCACAGAAGGGATTGCGTACAGAGGAGAATATGTCGCGGCAACATGTTGCGTAAATAGCGGTGCAACGTCGCACCTTTGCAGACGGCTACGAGACATTACCGAAGTGAACGTTAGGAAGCACGGCATATAATCCAGTCGGCCAAGAAAAAATACAGGGTTTGTTTACGACTTCCAAAAAAAATTGCTCAAAAATTAAAAATTTTTTTTTTTAATATTCAGAAAAATATGTAGATCATTTTCACAGAAAAAAATCAGAAATTCAATCGTTTACGAAATAGCCATTTTGCAAGTAGCTTTAGATTAAAATATCTCAAAAACTAATAAAAAGTAGTCGAGACATGCTGCGTATGAAATTTAGAGAAAAGAATAACAAATCGAACGAGTAAAACCCGATTCCTCAACGACTAATAGTTTACGAGTTATGAATTTTTTAATGAAAAATATAGGCGCCGAGTGCGAGCGCTTGTAAACAAATAGCTCTAACTCAGCGAAAATCCATTAATTAAAAATTTTCTTTTTTAAATTGTAACTTTAATCTAGCTTTATAATGAAAAAGCTCAAAAAAGCTCATAAATTTTTGGCCATTTTTATCAAAAAACGAATTTTAGTTTTTTGGCATTAAAAAATAGTCAATATTGAAAAATAAATTTTTTTTTAATATTGACAGATTCTATAGACCAAAATGCGTACGGCTAGCTAAAAATTAAATATAAAAAAATTTTTTTTGAATGGAAAAAAGCAGTTTTAATATATTCAATTTTTCTGTCGCTTACTCCGAAGCCAATGAGTAAGACAAAAGTCACACTCTTCGGATCTTTCATATGCTGCACGGCGCATGCGCGAATCCCCACTAGTGGTAATAAACGAGATTAGAGGCAGTGAGACTGCATTTCTTTTTTTCTTAGTTTCGTTTCTTAGTTTTAAAAAATCGGTACCACAATATAGGTATTAAACGACTCGGAATTTCATGAATCGGATAAATACACTATCGTGTGGTGAACTTTTTTTTCAACAAAATTTCTATTTCTTATAAACAATAAGATAACTAATGAAAAAAAATTTTGATTAAACAACAGTGGTATCAAACTACTCGAAATTTCATGAATCGGATAAATAGACTATCGCGTGGTGAACTATTTTTCAAAAAATATTAATATTTTTTATAAACGAGTTAATTAATGAAGAAAAACTTATGAAACCCATCCAGGTATTCACGTATAGAAGAATCTTGATTTTAAATATTGCATATTTTATTTTGGCAGTAATCACGTGACGTGAAGGACAACAGGGCTTAAAAGAGTAATCATAATAGTTTCAGGTATAGTTTTAAAACTGTACACGTTACAAAATCCGGACCGGTGTACGCGTGAATATCGGGCTGAAGGAAAAAGGTGAAGAAAAATAAAAACTAAGACCACTAATAAACACTCGCTGGAGCGCCAAATTTGAAAAATAATTTTAATGTATAAAAAGAAATAAATAATTTTAATGCATGCAATTGTATAACAAATAATGTTTTAAAGCTTTATTCTCAAAATTGGCTGGGCATTTGACGAAAATATTTTACCAAAATAACACCTTAAAAGTATACTACTAATATACCAAAGCTCGTTAAAATCCGTTGGTATCCCAGTGTAAGGTCCCCTTGTGAGACCTGTAGAAAAATAACGGGAATATTGAAATCATCTAACGCTAGTTTTCATACATGTGGGATTGGAATAAATATAGAAACAAGAGGCGTTGAAATATGAATATTCAAGAATAATCGAGAATCAGGAAAAAGTTGTTTTTCGGTTAGGTATAGGTTTAAGAATTGTTTTCCTTTATTATTGTAGTATGAAGGGAATGAGAGAGTATGTATGTATGTATGTATTTAGCGTAGATGCGGGGAAGACAAAAGGAAGAAAGGATATAAGGTGAGAGAATGGGCAGAGGAGTACGAGTTGGACGAGTGTAATCTGAGTATATTGATGAGTTTAATGAGTATGAGTTTGATGAGTTTGACGAATGTATTAACGAGTGTAAAGAGTATCGACGAGTGTAAGAGTTGAAAAAGTAAAGTAAGAGTTTAAAGAGTAGAGTAACAATATCAGAGTAAAGAGTAAATTAGAGTATCAGTAAGTTAAAAAACTATTTCAAAACAAGTCAACAATCGTTTTATGTTGTTTTACAAAACGTACATCACTCTATTGATCTGAAAGACCTTAAAGATGAATTTCAAAAGCTTAGGCATGAGATCGTAAACATAAACAAAATTAGACACAGAGTTACTCATAACCAACTTTCAATTTTCTATATTCACTTAAAGCAAAAATCAAATAAAAATACAATAGATAATATAAATCGTCTAAATAATATTATCGTTAAACATTCTTTTTTATTAATAGAAGAAAATACAATCAATTCTCAGCAAGCATTATGAGTAATTTATGCTAACGTAATGCATTAACAATAATGGCAAGAGATGATAAAATGGTAAATGTAAACATACAAAATTCTATCAGCATAACAAGATAATTGATAAGCCAAATCTTGTTTCTAGATCAGAAGGGTAGAACCTTCTTAACCTAAGTACTAAACCAGTATTTTCTAACAAATATGTTGCTAGAGGATTTCGATATTTGTCTAAACGGAAGTTGTAGTGTTCACTGATATTTGCAATGTCTTCTTTTACTGTAAAAATTCCTAAGTCCTTGTAAATTCTTTCATTTGTTTTAACCATAAGACATTGCAAATATTCTGCAGGGTTTTTGACTAAAATCTGTGAAGAATTTCAATATTTGAGTTACCAGAGGTTCCCTACAGTTGAATTCCGTGTCAGTCTGTTTTCCAGTACCTTAACTAAATATTTGACTAAATCTTTAGTTTGTAAAACTGCTTAATTTCTGGTCACAAGAGGACATGTGCGCTTACGCAGCGTTAAGGTTACACGTACTAATTTATTTTCATTAATGTTGATTCGCCACTTTTGGCATAATTTTTCTAGCACGTGCAGATGACGTTGAAGGATTTCAATCCCGTTTTGAGGATAGTCATCTGATGCTAACAAAGCTGTGTCGTCCACAAATGAAGCCGTTGTTATCTCATCTGAGTTAGTTAAATCTGCCTTGTAAATTACGTATAATAATAGTTTTAGTACACTGATTTATGGGATACCGGATAGGATTGGAAAAAGTGTGGTGAAGTAATTTAGGTACCTTAGGACGAATTTTTTGTCAGTGAAGTAAGATTTGAGGATTATGTAGAAAGGATACAGCAGCGTTTACTTGAGTTTATACAATAGTCCAGTGTATCACATTATATCGAAAGCTTGTCCAAAGTCCAGTAATATTGTTAAACAGTATTTTTTCTGTTTAAGATTTCGTGATATATTACGAATTAGACTTTGCTCGATTATTCAAAGCCATTTTCGAAACCCGAAATGATGCTTACAGAATGTCGGGGTACTTAATACTTTAAAGAAACAATTAATTAGCATTTTGTCAAACAATTTGTAAAATGATGATAAAAACCTGATAGGACAATATAAGGTAACTACATGTACTAACTTATAAACAGTTTTTATCTAAATATCATAATTAATTTGCATTCACTTTGTACAAAATTTAAATAAATAACAATATTATTCTCGAAAAATATATCATTTTTTTTTCGTCTAATTGTTAGAAACATTTGTTGAAAACAAAAAAAATGTTCATGTCTTTAATATAAAAATAATATCTTAATTGTGTGTAATTGTTGTCCAAAAAAAGATGTTTGAAATTTATCGATAACGTGCAGGAATATTCTTTAACGATAGAAACACAGCTTTTTTGCTTACTTAAACTTCTTTTAACCTTTGCTAGTGTAATATTTTCAATGGAATTTCCTTGTTCTTAAACTAGCTGATGATAAAACCTTACTGGTTAAGAACTTTTCTTGTTCTCGTAGAAAATGTTATAAAAATGTGATATTCTTTGCTTTTCTTCTTCTTCGTGAATTATTGAAGACTACTACACTAATTGCGATATTTTTTTTGCTTATTCTTTTTTATTTGTTTATTGTTTAAAGTCCTGTAGTAAACTTAGGCTTTCTTGTTTACTTTGCAAAACAAACATTCTTTTTTCCAGTGCAACACCCACTACTACCGCTTCCTCGAATGATAATCTAGGAGATCTAATTAAATGAGTTCTTATATCAACGTTACGTATTCCATTACGAAACTTTTCCGATAATCTTTCTTCTAAGTGACTTGTAAAGTTGCACTTATTATATATTTTCCGTAAGTTATCAGCATATTTCCCTATCGTTTCTTGTTCATACTGATTTCGACACATAAAACGTTTCTTGTGCACATCATTTTCATAGGACGAATTAAAAAAATGAAGATAATAGCTTATAATATCTTCGTATGAAAGTTCGGAGAATTTTTCAAAAAAAAAAGTCTGCTTAACACTATTATGGACATCATTATCTACCATTTCATTGAAGAATTTAATCATTTTCCTTTCTGGTACCCCAACAACATCCGCTACATACTCAAATCTGTAAACATCCCACTTCTGAAATTTGTAAACTCCCAAACACATAAGAACATAAGACTAACTAACTGCTACTTCCTACTACTCAGCACATAAGAACATAAGATTAACTAACTGCTACTTCCTACTACCACCCGTAATGTCCGACTGCCCTTTATACTTTTCCGTCGAACAACGGAGCATCGGCCCCCCTCCATGGGTGACGCATACAGCCTCGGTTCCCTACACTTAATCTTAAGAGTACCGATATCCTAAGTAAGCATCCGCACGCACTCACACTAGTGCAGGCGCCAACGTGCACGAACCTGCATGAGACGTTTACAAATCTATTTAACCATTCATAAAATACTTCTTTGTGCTCTAAATTATAAACATGAATCATAGAAAGAGCTGAATTTAGATAATCAGATATATTATTTATTTTGTTAAATTCAATAGCTTTTGCTACCATCTCATCGAATGATAATCCAGGTGTTTTACTTAAATGATTTCTTATATCATCGTCGCGGATTCCATTAAGGAATTGTTCGCATAATATTTTTTCTAATTGATCCTCATAATTGCACTTCGTATACATTTTTCGTAAACTATCAGCATAATTTTCTATCGTTTCTTGTTCATACTGATTTCGACACATAAAACGTTTCTCGTGTACATTATTTTCATAGGGAGAATAAAAAAAACGGAGATAATAGCTTGTAATATCTTCGTATGAAAGTTCGGAGAATTTTACTGAAAAAAAAGTCTGCTTAACTTTATTTTGAACATCATTATCTACCATTTCGTTGAAAAATTTAACCTTTTTCTCATCTGGTACCCTGACAATATTCATAACATATTCAAGTTTATTTAACCACATATAAATATATCTTTCTTTTCTTGATTGTACATATTAATCATAGGGAGAGCTAAATTTACATAATCAATTACTCCATTAGATTTTTCAAATGCAATGGCTTCTACTACCGTCTCATCGAACGATAAACCAGGTGTTTTACTTAAATGATTTCTTATATCATCGTCGCGGATTCCATTAAGAAATCGTTCGCATAATATGTTTTCTAAGCGATCCGGATAATTGCACTTCTTATATATTTTTCGTAAGCTATCAGCATAATTTTCTATCGTTTCTTTTTCATATTGATTTCGACACGTAAATCGACTTTTTTGTAAATCGGTTTCATTGGATGAAGCAAAAAAACATATTATATCTTCGTATGCAAGTTCAGAGTAGTTGAAAGAAGGGAACGCATGCTTGACACCCGTATGGACATCATCATCCACCATTGTGTTGAACAATTCAACCATTTTATTATTTGGTACTTCTAACGTATTTGCTACATACTCAAATTTATTTACCCATGTAGAAAAAATTTCTTCTCCCTGTAGTTTAAAAATATTCATTATTGAAAGAGCTTTATTTCGATAATAAGATATTTGATTAATTTCGGGTAATAAATCCTCATTGTTCATTGTTTTCAAATAAGAGAAAGCTTTTTATCACTAATTGCTCGGAAATGGATAAACTTTTGAAAATTCTTCGTTCAGTCTTTTTTTCGCTTTCTCCACTAACTTCAATACACTTTATACACTTTTCATAAAGTAAATGAAAATAATTATTTCTTAGAAACACGTATATGTTTTATATTTTCTATATTATTTACATTTATATAAGTATAGGATCTAAGTGGTGTAATGTTTATCAATATAATTTATAAAAAAAGAATTAAAAATTTGTGATGAGAATAAACGTACTAATATTCAATTTATATCTTAACGGTTTAATATGCTTAACGACTAACTATTTAAATCTTATTGCTTTTAGAGATAGAAGCTAAACGGGGAATTTATTCAGCGTCCTACATTAGTCTTTGGTAGAGATAATAATAATAACGGACAATAATCATAAAACATTTCTTGAATATTGAAAACTCGAACGTTAATAAAGTTTATAATTACATTATTATGCCGATGTTGTATTTCATAGATTCTTATAGATTTAAAGCCAAAAGTAAAAAAAAACTGGTGTGTGTACGTAAGAAGTTATACTTCTTTGGCGTATCAAAACGAATATAACCTCAATAACCTCAAAAATAACTTCAAAAAATAACTTAAAAAAAATAATAATAATAATTATTATTATTATTATAATCATTATTATTTTTTCTCGTTACTTTTTATTTTCCATGTTTATTTTTTAATTAATGTTATTATTATTATATCATTATTATTATTATTATTAATTTTCTTTTTACATAGAATATAGTTGATAAAGAAACCTGTTTCCCCCTCCGTGCTTGATGATCGATAACATTCGCTAAAGTAAGCCGATTATTTTTCTTTGATTATTATACTTTTATTCATTTATTTATTTATTTAATTTTATAAATATATATTAGGAGTACAAATAATTTTCCGCAGTTTTTTGTCAAAAAAATAATATTTATTGTGACAGAACGGTAGTTTAAATTTAATCGAAGTATTGTCCATCATTAGCAACTACTTTTTCCCATCTTTCAGGCAGAGTTCAGATTCCATGTCTGAAGAACTCCTTATTTTTTGAGGCTATCCACGAATCAACCCAATTTTTGGTATCATCGTATGATGTGAACCGCTGCTCCGACAGAGCATGTGCCATTGACCGGAACAGATGATAGTCGGACGTCGCAATGTCTGGTGAATACAACGTGTGGGGTAGTACTTCCCAATCAAGTGTTTTCAAATAGTTTTTAACCGAAACCGCTACATGCGGACGAGCATTATCATGTAGAAGAATAATTTTGTCGTGTCTGAAGTAGTATTGAGGGCGTTTTTCCTTTAGAGCTCGGCTCAATCTCATCAATTGTATTCGGTAGAGAGTTCCAGTGATTGTTTCGCTTAGATTAAGCAACTCGTAATACACCACACCCAGCTGATCCCACCAAATACACAACATGAGTTTTCTTCCATGAATATTCGGTTTTGCTGCGGATATTGACGCGTGGCCAGGTAGTCCCCATGATTTTTTCTTTCTGGATCATCATAATGTATCCACTTTTCATCACCAGTGACGATTCGATGTAAAAACCCTTTTTTTTTTGCCTAGCTAACAGCATTTCACTCATGTATAATCAGCGTTCAACATCTCTCGGCTTTAATTCGTATGGAACCCAATTACCTTGTTTATGAATCATTCCTAACGATTTTAAACGATGTGAGACTACTTGCTGAGTGACTTCTAAAGTAAGTGCAAGTTCCTTTTGTGTTTGAGACAAATCTTCCTCCAATAATTCCACCAATTCTGCATCCTCGTAAATTTTTGGCTTTCCACTGCGATCTTTGTCTTTTACGTCAAAATCACCGTTTTTAAACTTTTGAAACCACTCATAACATGTTCTCACACTCAAGGCAGCCTCATTATATGCTTCTACGAGCAATCGATGCGCTTCAACTGTAGATTTTTTTAAATTAAAGAAGTAAATTAAAAGTTCCCGCAAATGACGCTTATTTGGCTCAAATTTAGACATTTTTGGATAAAAAAAATATATGATGCTAATACGAAGTTAATAATATGATAGGGTTATGTTGCTCTTGAATGGGTAACCTAATTTTCAAGCCGGTTATTATCTGCGAATTCTAACGTATGCCTCGTGTAATGGCATCTTTCTCAAAACTGCGGAAACTTATTTGTACTGCTAATACATTTTTGAAAACATAATTCAATTATATTCATTGTCAAATAAAGATTCTTATTTTTTATTTCCCTACCAGATTAATTTTTCCGAATTTGGAACTTATTATTAGATCACTTGTCAAGTAAGGGGCTTATATACTTTGTCATAAAATTCACATATAGAATCAAATCTAATCTATTTTGTGTATTGATAAGACGATATATTAAATACAATCGTAAAAATCTGTGCCATCAGTGTTCCGTAAATTCTAATTCGTGAACATGCAACGCACGGCGTTAGTTATTATCATTTTATCGTGCCTTCTTTCCGAAAGTCTCGGTAAGATTAGTATAATTCAAAAATATATATTTGTATTACAATATAAAATATATAAATAAAAACAAAAAAACAAAAAGAATAAAATATAGTGAATTGAATAATTTTTATATTAGGAAAAGTAGTTTTCGGTCCAGGTGAACAAGATTAGGGATATGTGACCGTTAGAAAATATTCCCATATGTTCCGGTGGCTTTATTACACCACAGCAGACGTTCAATCGTATTATGAAAAACCCTTAGTGATTTGGTCCTGGTGCATCCTCTACTTCTTTTGGAAACTTCGAGGAACTTGGTTCTCTCGATACAAATTTGAAACCAAGGAATTACACGTGGGTAGGAATTTATTTTTTTCTCATTTCGAACATTTCTAAATAAAAATAAGTATTACAGTAATGCATTAAAAATTTCCAAATATTTATCTTCTAATAGGTTAAGGATTACAATATTTTGTTCATTGATAATCCAGTTGGTGCAGGGTTTAGTTATGTTGAAGACTCATCAGCATATGCTCAGACAAACGAACAAATTGCTATTGATCTCGTCGAATGTATGAAAGGATTTCTAAAAAAATTACCAAAATTTTCTGATGTATTTACTTATATCCTAACCGAATCGTACGGTGGAAAGATAGGGGCTGAATTTGCTCTACTTTGGTATAAGGTCTGATCTTTCTTTTATTTTCTTATTTTTTTGTCCTATAAAAAATACATTATAAAAAATTAATACTTATTATTAGATATTTTAGAATATATTTATAATTCATAAGACCCTAAAAATCCATAAAAGAGAAAGTATTAAAGGTAATGTTTCAAATAAAAATTATATTTGCAACATTGTAAATATAAATATAATATATGTAACGAAATATTACTATTTATATTTCGTCACCTTTACTAATAATTTAAATTGCACGCCGTCCTACAGTTAAGACGCGCAGGCGTATTAGGCTTAGAAGATTCGGGAACGTTAACAAAGAGACCGAAAGTATAGAAACGGTTAGTAGTTCGCTAAGCAGAGACGGTTAGAATTCAAATTGCGTAGCTAGTAATAAGACAATAAAATAAGAGTGAATATTAGCTGTAAATGTTGTTTCTCTTATTTGCAGGTAATGCAACTAATGTACATAGTGTAGTTTTAAGTGTAATTTGTATTTTTACAATGTAACGCAATGCAGATAATGTAGGTTAGTGTGAATAATATTAATAAAATAATCGAGAGAATCTCTTATTTGCAGAAACTCAAGGCAGTTATATTTCCAAGACATCATCCCTATAAGAACCATATAGAATATACCTTATATATATAATAAAATAATACTATTTATTATTCTTCTTCTTCTTCATTCTTTAATTTAGGCAAGTTGCCTGTTTCGTAACGACGTTTTTCTGCCTATTGCACTGTTAAATTGTCGCACCATCGTTTTCGTGGGCGCCCCGCACTTCTGCGGCCAATCGGTGATTTATCCCATGCAATTCTGCTGATTCTTGTTGTCCATTCTGCTAATAGACAAAGTGTCGTTTCTATGAGCCGCAAATTTTTTTTTACGTTGGGTAGGTAGCTAACCTGATCCAACAACCTTCCTCCTTTTCCCGGGCTTAGGACCGGCAACATGATCGCTGACCTTGATCCGTCCAGCGATCATGCAGGCGGAGTTCTATTTATTATTATATATAGTAATTTTTATTACAATAATTATTTTATATAAATCAATGGTCTAGCCAAACTGTAGATTATTAGTTTCCGGTACGATTACTAAAATCAAGTCACATAGGCACAGTTAGTAACATGGACGGGTGACCCGTCCGAAGAAACAAAAGACTGAAACTGTGTGATTGTTGGGTCCAGAGAGTAGAATAAAACAAGTCTCCTTTGGTAGTAAAAAATTAATGTGAGAAGGTGTTAATAAAAAAGTGCTTGGAAACCGTAAAAAGACAATATATTATATAACTATTATAATGTATATAAATATAAAAAAAAAATATATATATATATATATATATATAATAAATAATAAAATATATAACAATATATAATTAAAATATATGTATATAACAGAATATTTAAATAATATAACATAAAAATATAAATTAAATTAATATCAAAATTTTTGATAAAAAAAAATATCAAAAGATAATAATAATATATATATAAATATATAATAATAAAATCGTATTAGAACAATATAAAATAAAGTATAATATATTTATCTTCTTATTGTCTCTTTTACTGGTTTAAGGGGTTTTACGATCTATCTGCATTACTATACAATATTTATGAACGTAAAAGTATAATAGCAAACAAATATATACAATAACCATAACCAAACAATTATGACAATAATACTTAACATATTAATATAAACATATCAGGTATATTACTAAAATATAATATATTAAATTTATAGGAACAGCAAGCAGGTACTATAAAAAGTAACCTAAAAGGAATTGGCCTTGGCGATGCATGGATATCTCCAATCGATTCTGTTCTCACTTGGGCACCTTTTTTACTTAGCACGGTAATGCTATGGAGTCAATTGTTCCACGATTATAAACGATCAATCACCATAACTATCATGCTAAGATAAATTTCATATTCAATATTTTTAGGGTATGATCGATTCTAATGGTTATAGAAAAATAGAAATATTAGCCAACGCAACTAGAAATGCCGTTAATAGTGGTCGATGGTCAATGGCCACTTCTTTACGGGAATATACAAAAAATACCATTCTCCAAGTTACAGATAATATCGATTTCTATAACATTCTAATAAAACTTTCCCCGTCCTATGGACCTTCTCAAACTCTCGGGAAACTATCATCAATTTATACTGATGGAGGTGATCATACTTTTTCAATTTTATCAATGTGATGACTTTTAAAAAAATATACAAAACATTCTGATCTGATAACTTTAGTAAATTATTATTAAACTTCGTTAGCATGCTACAATACAATCAGCACAATTAAATAATGATAATAATAATAACAGCACGTTCAGAAAGTACCTAATTGAATTTAATTTACAAAATAACTTGCATATGAAAATTCGAAAGGCAATAATTTGTGAAAAGCATGAAAGATATTTTATTATGAAATTCTTTAAAGAATATTCGAGCTATAGTAACTTCTGAATAAATCTGACAATAATCCGTAGATTCGAATTGTCTCAACAAATGAAACACACATAATAATAATAATAATCTAATTAATACAGATGCTAAAGATGCATCAATTTGATTCTACGGTACAGTAAAAATTTGAGGATTTGATGAACGGACCAGTAATAACTGCACTTGGTCTTAAAACTTTTCATGGTCGACAATCTGACAGGGTGTTCAATATGTTGCGAGAGGTTTTTATGAAACCGGTTGTCGATAAAGGTAATTCTCTTTCACACAATTGTAATACATACATTTATATTATACAATAAGCACTTAAAAAATCTAACAATGAAATTTTATATATCCAATAATTTAACCTCCTGTTGTGTGTCGCGATAATAATAGTTTTTATCTTTTGTTCAATCCAACTGTAGACTGTTTCACAACAACACACACTTTCAAACGTTGCAAATAAAATTTTGATTATTGATTTATTTATTAATAAATATTATTTATTGTAAATTACGTTAAAATTAAATTCATCATAGACGAATTGAATACAAATTTTCAAAAATATTACGATCCACCAGAAGTATTATGTATTGACGAATCGCTAATTACATTCCGTGGGCGCATTGTATTTAGGCAGAATATGAAACAGAGAAAACACAAATACGGTATAAAATTATTTAAATTATGTTGTGGTCATGGATACACTTATAACTGTAATGTGTACACCAAAAAAGGTCTCGATAAGGAAAACACAACTCCGTCAAATGTTGTAATGTCTCTATTGAAAAACTTATTTCATAGAGGCCACACATTGTGTACTGACAACTGGTACACCAGTATCGATTTAGCGAATCGCCTAATAGAAAAAAACGCACATTTGATTGGAACACTTCGAACAAATCGTAGGGAAAACCCAAGTGATGTGATAAGAACTAATTTGAAACGTGGAGAACTTATAGCTAAAGAAAATAATCAGGGTATTACAGTGTTGAAATGGAAGGACAAGAGAGATTTTTTGGTCCTGTCCACAAAACATTCCAGTGAAATGATAAACATAAAAACAAAACGCAGATTTTGCTGTAAACCACAAATTATAGTTGAATATAATAAAGCAAAAACATCCATTGATTTATCAGATGAAATGAGTGCGTATAGCAGTCCCTTGAGGAAAACACTCAAATGGTATAAAAAGTTAGCCTTTGAGTTATGTTTGAACACCGCTGTGATTAATTCGCTCTTCGTCTTTCAAGAAGTAACAGGACAAAAAATATCTGTTACGGAATTCGGAGATAATTGGTGAATGGACTGACACAGCGAGAAGATGAACAAATTCCGCATCGCGAAGGAAAAATTCTTCATAAATTGCAGAAAAAGAAGGAAGCGTCCATAAAGTTCGAAAATATTGTTCTGGTTGTTATGCTGAAAATTCAAATTATTGGGTGCAAGAAAGCCAAAAATATAACAAAAAAGGTTGTTACATTTTGTTACCTGTATATCCCAGCCATACTTTTGCTTAGAATGCTTTAATAAAGCTCATTAGAACTATATTTGACTAGATTTCATTCAGGCGACATTTATCTTTTAACTTTAATACTGTCGGTCCCACCGAACCGATGTCGGCCGAACGAAAAGTCTAACGCCGGTCCCCGAGGACCGACGCCGTCCCGAAGAAAAGTTCAGCGGCGGTCCCCAGGGACCAACGCGCGCTCAACGTGTTAAGAAGCACGTTCGTTCGTTAATTTCAATTCTGTCGCGTTCGCGAGTTATTTTTAAAATTTATATATTAAATTAACTGCGACCAAGGCAGTAATTGCATTAGATTTTGTTCGAGTAAAGTTGTATTTTTACCCTTAAACAGTCGCACAAACAGTTCGCGTATTAATCAGCGTATTAATAAAATTTTTGTACTTGCATTGTTTTTGTGCAAATCAGTTTTGGGAAGCAGTTATAGAATCAGTGATCGCATGCATAATGAATTAAAATCATACGCGAATTAAAGTCAGTGTTGTTCGCCGTAATTTCAAATTTTGATTTTACGAGAAGAAACTTGTAGATAAGGTTTTTATTTTCGTTTATACCGCGTTATTTGATACATGCGTGATGCATCGTCATGGTGCCATTGAGCTTCATCCATTGGAATGCATTCTGAATATTCATTTTTATTAACATTTATTCGTTTTTGTTTGCTATGATTTTGAATCATATTACATATAACTTATCATTTTGTTCTATTTTATGTTACAGACATAACGACGGATTATCTTCCTCTTCATAGATGTGGAATAATTTCTTCGATGGATCTTCTTCAATAACAAATAGAGTAACTCTCCGATCGTCAGACTACAATACTTGTTATGAAGTAGGAGTGTTTTGGAGCCACCGCAGAACTCCTAATGCTAACTATTAATACTTCGTATATGTGTTATTTTAATTCTAAAATATCACAAATATGTTATATAACGGTTGGTAACGAATGAGTGAAAAATTTAAATTTCTGCTCAATCATGCCGAGGATTAAATCCTAATCGGCACGAGCTACTGGCTGTAATTATTTAAATAAATTATTTACGAGCACACGAGTAATTCTTTTTCATCAATAACTCATGAAAATATATAATTTGTTGTATGTTTTATTAGTTCAGGATAGGTCTTCTTATTTCATCGGTTATATTTATTTAATTAACAGTACAATTAATAAACGCCCTTTTTATATTTCCTATTTTGCTCTCGTTAGTAGTGTTGAAATCGAGAATTTATTCGATTATTATTATTATTATTTATTATTTATTTATCGATTTCGTCCAAAAAAGCATGTGATATTATCTTTAAATGCATTGCATCGTGTTTAATTTATGTAAGTGCGAATAATTTTAATATATCGATACTTCGATATTAACAATAAATGAACACGAAGACAAACCTTTTCGCGACGGATAGACTCTAGCAGTTAAGTGGTGGTACAAAGCCTAGTTCTTTAATTAGAACACCTAACTTAATAAAAGGAGTCGTCCGAGGTTTTACATATATATTTATATATTTCTTTTTCTTTTTTGAAATTCTTACTTATTAAAAAATTAATTTAAAATTTCTTACAAATGAAAAGTTAAAAAAATTAAATAATTATAAAAAATTAAATAACCTATAGAGTCCTAGTCCGCTTAGATGAATTTCTATAGAAATGAATTTATATGTTATGTATTTATGTTTTTTTAATCATGTTTCTCAAATCATGATTTTCAGCTTCTAATGAGCTAATCTTTCGTTTCTTCCTCTATACTTTCTGCCTTCCCATCTAGGAGTGTGCTCAAATGCTACTCGTACGGGTAAGAAATGGTTAGCATAGGTTCAGTTTTAAATTTTTCCCTTATTAGCGATTGTCTTTGTAGCAGTGGTTGCACGATGTACTTTGCTATATGCGTATTAGGTAGTGTGTACCGTCATCGTTTTTCGCGATAGTTTTTAATTAATACATCATTCAATATTTGAAGTACTACTTGTAAAGTCATTTATGAGATGAAAAATACGAATATTTGCATTTTTACATTTATATAAATTTTTTACATTTTTCTTTTATTAAAATCGTTTTTAATGGTAGAATTACCGAATTTATTTATGGAAACTCTGATATACTCGTATATTACTAGAATGCACATATATTAGTATGTACCAGTAATTTTGATTTAGTCATTTTTGCAATAATCATCAGCCTTGGTTGTCAATTACAGCAAAAAGTACGTATACCTTTAGCATATACGCTTAGAAAACAAGTGGTTTAAAACTAGGGTGTCGGAGGTGCGTCGGGGGATGCTCTCTAGTTTAGGTATTTGCACCCTGGTGGTATGTGAGAGAATCGTGGAGTGAGTGGGTTGATGGGTATGTATGTATGTATGTTTGCTCTTTTTAGATATTGCCAATATACTGGCAGGTGGCATACTTTTCTGAATGAATGTGAAAACTTTAATTATAAGCAGGTGGGAACCCCGGAAAAACACGTGGTATACTTTCACTTAAAAGTGGAAGTCCTACCTCCGAGTTTTATACAGAATTGTTACAAAATTATATTATTTCATTTTATCATGCTTGTTTTATAAATTAATTCTGTCACTCTTCCGTAATCTTTATTATGTGTCATGACTCAAAAGGATTTGCAACGATTTGAAAGATTTATTTCTATCTCGATTCTATCTCGAACGAGATGTAGTCGATCAAATTCGCAAACTTTTTGATGAGTTTGATGCTTAGTTTTAAGTATTATAAGTAGCACTTCGCACTATCACGATTTAGTCTTTGAAATACTTAATATAATTCATATAAAGAAAAAATTAAATAAAAATATTGCAAGAAAATGCATTACATTTATTGCATTTGTAACCGACCATTTCTCTGATCTGGATGCAAGGGTTAAAGGGCGTTATTATTTAGATAACAGTTTGTCAGGATTAAAATTTTGAAATACACATATATTTAATTGTACATAAAATCACTTAAACGTAAATCTTCTAATTAAATAAGCATAACATAAGAAAACATAAGACGTAAAAACCGTAAGACATAAGACATAAAACTCAATAAGGCCACCTAACACTTTCACATAATACGACCACTTAATACCTCGGCATAATACGATAAGACTTCCTAAGACTCAATCATAAGACTTTTCGAGGCGCAATCATAAGACTTACCGCAGTGCAATCATAAGACTAACTCTTTTCTTTTCTTATGCATCGGTCCTACCGCCGACGGAGAGGGAAAAGAGACGCAAGGCGGTTCTAGTCCCTTTTCCGACCCATTATTGGTCATAAACCGTCTTTCTTTCAAATGCACGTAACACCTTAGAGTGGGAGTGAGTACAAAGCGTTCCCGAAATCTCCACAGTCTAGATCACCAGATGTTACTTGTTCAGAAATAAATATTATATCCTTTTCTTAAGAGGACCCTATCTTACGGATTCTATAGTGCCATAAATTCTCTATTCTATTATACAAACTAAGATTAGATTATCCTATATCTATCCTAAACTAATATTACTCCTTAAAATATTTCTTTACATTTCTATTGGTTGATGTTTTAAGAATGAAATGATGGGCTTATGGTAATTGAAGTATGATACGAATAATTTGTGATATGATACTAAGATTTGCAAATAACGGGAGAATACAGCGTCGATGGTAGTGCCTGATCTTGTTGTAGACTGTCATTGTCATTGTTCATTTTTGAATGAAGTTTTACATTCAAAAATTGAATAAATGACTGCTTCCTCCGAGTTTTTTTCTCCATTTCTCACGCTACTTATTCACAATCACTTTTGAATGAAACGCTACACAGAAACACTGTAGACGAGCAAATGGCGTGAGAGTGAGAGAGTAGGGACAATTTTCCAAATGTTTATTGCGTGTCCATATTTGATATAAAAAATGTCTTAACTTCTAAAGCGATTGTAAAAGAATGTAAGATCAAGTAATCTCGTTTTTTTTAATTATTCATACGATCTTACATAATTGTGTGAAAAAATTATTTCTCGAGAAAAAAGCGTTAGCTTATCACTACTAATAAATCGAGACTCGTAAGTAAAGAATTTCAATCTTTCTTTGTCAAACAAAAATGATAATTTTTTTTTCAGAAGCACTAATTGGTTATTTCCAAATATTTTAATAAAGAGTGTACCTAAAAATTGGTTAAATACGCCAAAGATATAAACAATAAAAAATTACTTTTAATAGCGTCTTAGCTTGTTTCCATATTAAAATCTAACGAATATGTTCGACGTCCATTGAGGACGGTTTGAATATGCGAGTTCATAAATTATTCGTATTATTTGTATATGATACGAATTCCTACGCGTGGTTTTATAATTCGTTACCTGTACGTTTTTTACGTAAGACTAGAATTGACTGGACGTAGTAGAGGGGAGGTCTTACTCGATCGTTTCTAACAGTGACCTCGTGTTCAATGCTGATCCGCCGCAGTCGTAGCCTTCCAAAGTCCAAAAAGTTTTAACGTATACATTAGGTAGGAAAAAGTATATATTCTTATCGTTATTGAATCGTTTGCAAAAAACTGGCTAATCCAAAAATGATTTTACAACTACAAATCATTAAAAATTTTGGTATTATTAGAATTTTATATTCAAATATAAAAAGTAAATAGATATCTTATAACTAATATAATTTAAACAACTTTTTGTAAAACAGATAACTATGTTCCCAAAGCAAGTATAACGAATAAATTATAGTATATACGTATCGGTATTTATTGAATTTATATATCTTTCCATGTTTTTAGTATTAGAGTAATGTATATATATATATATATGTGTTTTTTAATCATATTAATTTAATGCATAAATACTACTAAGATCTGTTAGGGATATTTTAGCTATTCTAGGGAATTTATAATTAGCGTTGAAAGTATGTTTCAGATGCGGCGTCAATGAATTGTGAGGACGTTCAAGGTCATACGAGGTGTATGCGAGAGCTCTTTAACACTCATTGTGGGGATACCTCTCCTCTACTACGTCCAGACAATTCGAGTCTTACGTAAAAAAAGGACAGGTAACGAATTATAAAACCACGCGTAGGAATTCGAACGATATAAAAATAATACGAATAATTTATGAACTCGCATATTCAAACCGTCCTCAATGGACGTCGAACAGATTCGTTAGATTTTAATATGGAAACAAGCTAAGACGCTATTAAAAGTAATTTCTTATTGTTATATCTGTTGATGCGACCGATGCCTTAATCGGTACTCCAGTGGATAGTAGTGAATCGAAAAATGCCCTTACGAGTGATATCGAGATTCCTTATTAATGGGAAGGAGGATAGGAAAATAAAGAACACAATAACAACTTTATTTGAGCCCAATCAGTACTAAAAAGTACGCTTTATTTGGCTCGTCAGGGAAAAGCCTTTCGGCATAAAAACCCTGGTTGAAAACGATGAAGAAGAATCCACAAATCCGGATAATTCTGGCCAAGTGCAGGACGCCTTTGTCCCTTGTCGTTGGCCGAACTTAGATGATATGGTATTACGCAATACAAAGAATTCTCCTTGAAGTAGTTCTCGCAAGTCTCAGCTAGATGAATCTCGAGCGATGAATCCAGAGTGACAACCGGCGCAAAAACGCGCTGGCTTTTATACCAAAAGGCGATGCAATGCTGCACCAATCACCGAAAAGTCCGATCATAACGCGGCTGTCGATACATATGATTGGCGTGATAAATGTAGTGGGAGAACGCGAGCTAGAATAAAGAAAGAGCCCTTGCAGGCATCTTAGCGCTGCCGTGGTTACCACTAGAAACAACGATATTGCTTTATCGCACGCGTCTAACGCTTTGGCAGGGCCGTACGCGCCTAGGTGCTTCGCCCTACTCACTCGTTGCGTGGGATACGCAACATACTCCCCCCCTTGAACGGGCACCGTTCAAAATTTAAAAACCAAAATGCGCACACTTAAATACAAATTATAAACTATATATACATACTGTTAACCGCATATTACAATACATATTCAGTAATTAACGCGACTGAAAGAAAAAAAAAAATTTTTTTTTTTTTTTATAAATCGCTTGGTAAAGGAGAAAGACGTTTAATACCGCGCTTTACAAGACCGTTGGCAGTTTTTACGCTCGCCACGCGTGCTATACCGTCGGCTCCTTCATGTACTTCCGCGATACGTCCTAATGACCATTTGAGTGGAGGGGAATTATCTTCTCGCAAGATGACTAGTGTACCCGAACTTATTTTGTCTGCTGTGCCTCTGTGCCATTTTTTACGGACCGTCTGCTCGTTCAAATATTCCTTATTCCATCGGTTCCAAAAATGCTGTCTCATCTGCTGTACGTGCTGCCATTGGGACAGGCGCCCGGATGGTATATCCCTGTATTCGTCCTCTGGCAAACTCGTAAACGAATTTCCAATTAGAAAATGCCCAGGTGTAAGAGCGCGCAAATCATTCGGGTCATTAGACAGAGGCGTGATAGGACGCGAGTTAAGAATCGCCTCTATCTCGAGGACGTATGTTAATAATGCCTCGTAAGATAGCAATGTCTCGCCTACAATTCGAACTAGATGATATTTGAATGATTTTACGGCCGCCTCCCATAGACCTCCAAAATGGGGGGAACGGGGTGGGATGAAATGCCACTTGATTCCTTCATTTACCAAACTTCGCGAGACGCGCGCTTCTAGTTCGTTCGCCGCACCTACGAAATTAGTCGCGTTGTCGGAATATATGTCCGAACATTTTCCACGGCGTGCCATAAATCTACGCAAAGCTGCTAAAAATGCTTCAGTCGTTAGATCATTCACGAGTTCTAAATGAACGGCCTTGGTGCTAAAACAGACGAATACCGCCACATATATTTTCGCGCGACCACGGTTCCGGTGTTGCCTTTCCTTGATGAATAACGGACCGCAGAAATCTACGCCGGTGTGGATAAACGGACGATTCGGTAGAAGACGACTGGCAGTAGATCACTCATAGGATATTGCGGCGTAGCGGGTTTTAAACGTCGACAAGTAATGCATTTATATATTACGCGCTTAACGCTACTTCGCCCATTTATTGGTCAAAACGATTCGCGAAGTGCGTTTCAAAGTGGCTTGCGTACCACCGTGCCCTATTTGATGGTGCTTTTCGCGTATTATCGCGTTTGTAATTGTATGGTCTTTCGGCAATAATGCGGGATGCCTTTGCTCGTATGGCAAGTTGCTCCTTGCCAATCTACCTCCAACTCTTAATATTCCTAAATTGAAATGCATGCCTGCCCCTGCGGTTATACTTATTAACTCGTCGCGGACTTGCTTCGCTTCCCTAACCGTACGTGCTCCGGTTAACAAGTCGTCTACATAGAAATCTTCTTTAAGCGCGATGGCAGCTCTCGGGAATCTGTTAAATTCGTCGCTCGCGAGTTGATGTAACGCACGAGTTGCTAAACACGACGCGGAGGCAGTTCCATAGGTTACTGTATTTAATCTATATGTTTTCACGGGATCACTTTCCTGTCGACGCCACAGTATAGTTTGATATTTGCGATCGCGCGGATCAATTATTATCTGCCGATACATCTTCGCGATGTCCGCGGTACTAGCAATAGCATGTGATCTAAATCTTACTAAAAGTGCAAATAGATCCTCCTGTATGGTTGGGCCAACCATTAATACGTTATTCAAAGATTTCCCGTTGCTGGTTTTTGCCGACGCGTCGAACACTACTCGCAATTTGGTCGTAATACTAGTATGCTTTAATACAGCATGATGCGGTAAATAGAATCTATCTTCGTGGGGTCCCCCTTCTGTCCTTGTCATATGCCCTAGTTCTTCATATTCAGATAAGAATTTAATATATTCATCTCTAATTTTTGGTTTGCGCGATAATGATCGCTCTAATGCGTGAAATCTTCGTAACGCGCTCGTATACGAATCTCCTAACTGATTTTCTTCCTTAAAGGGCAATCTCACTATATATCTGCCAGTATCATCCCGTCGCGTGTTGCTTCTGTAATGTGCTTCGCACAAATTTTCCTCGTGCGACCTAATACTACTCTCAGCTACTTCCTCAATTTTCCAGAATTTTTCCAATTGTGAGTTCAAATCTACCGTGGCCGTGTGGCAATTAACGCTCTGCGGAGTGCGCGTATTTCCTGTGCTCATAACGAGCCATCCTAGTACAGTTCCTTGTGCCATTAAATTTTCATTCAACCTAATGCTCTGACCTGCGCGCCATAGTGAAGCAAAAATCTCGACCCCGAGAATCGCGTCGATATTCGCGGGCTCATAAAACTTGGGATCTGCCAATTGGATCCCTGCCGGTATAGTCAATTCTTCTTGCGGAATTCGTTGCGAAGGCAACCTATTCGTTACAGTGGGTAATAATAAGAATTGTAATTCTAACGCGTAATTTTCTGTTCGCGATTTCGACGTTGCTAATATTGCCTGTTTGACTCTAGTTTCCGTTTGGTTTACGCCAGAAATGGGTACATTCACGTCCCGTTTGGCTATTCGCAGAAGATTCGCGAACCGGATCGTTAAGAAATGTGCTTCGGAACCCGAATCCAGGAGCACACGACACTCGTGCGGCCTGCCGTCGCGATCCAGCAAATGCACCACTGCAGTTAGTAACAGCGCGGGTGCCTGCGAGTGATGGAGCTCTACATGTGCATTCTGCACCGCCGACGCCGTTCGAACGCAACAATTCGTGATGCCCGCCGCTGCACCTTCTGCAACGGCCTCTCTCACATGTAACAACTCATGATGCCTGCCGTTGCACTTACTGCAGCAGTCATTCTTAATACATGTGTATACGCGGTGACCAGCTTGTAAACAATTACAACACAAATTGGCGTTAACCACGATTCTTCTGCGCTCCTCGGGCTCGGCTCTCAGTAGCTGCTCACACTCCGATGTGTTATGCCTCTCGCGACATATGCCACACGAGACAGTCGCGCTTGTGGAATACGCTTGAACTTGTCCTCGGTCGGAAATTCGCGGCCAATTTCGCGGAGAATTAAACCGCGGCTCGTTACGCATCAAATTCCTTGAGCGAAAATTTCTCTCGGGTCCTAACGGTGCGTTCCTTCTGCTATTGTTAATTCTTTTAGAATGTTCTGCCGGCTGGGAGTTTACTAGCGCATTTCCCCGATCGCGCAAAAATATCACAAATTCGTCTACCGTCGGTAAAGCATCTCGGGAATACCGTTGTTCCCATTGAAGCCGTGTTGCTGGATCCACTCGCGAAAGATGTGCGGCAATAGCAAATTGATCGACAAACACTTTTTTAGTCGCTACTAAAGCCCTATAATTTGCGCTTAGCGCATCGGACGCGGCAATTAAAGACGAGGGAAATTCACTGTCAATAGGGGGACCCTCTAAAATAGCTCGTACGTGCTTATTTATTAATATTAACGGATTGTCATAGCACTCGACTAAGGTCTTCCACGCAATCGGATAATTATCCGCGGTAATTTCCAAAACTCTTATTTTCTCCGCGGCCGGTCCCGATAAACATGATTTCAAATATGCAAATTTTTGTATATCGCGAATCACGGGATTATCTCCTATCACCGATTGAAACGTGTCCGCGAAACTCGGCCATTCCTCATGCTGCCCGTCAAAACGAGGTAATTGTACCGCCGGTACTCTGTAAATGCTATCTACGGACGGATTGCTAACCGTAGTGCTAACTGGAGACAATAGATTCGTAGTAGGCGCATTTGTGTCTAAAGTGGCTACCGATTCAGCTCTATTAATGATCAATTCCGCCTCCGCCCTGGCGTCGATGACTGACTCGACATGATTGCGAATTTCGTCAACCAGCGTTCCCATCGTTTCACCGGAAGTCTTTTCTATCAACTCCTCTAATATTGCCACATTCTTATCAACTTTGGAAATTCTAAGCTTTAATTTCATTATATCACGCGGGTTGGTATGATCTATCTCGCTCACCGCCTTTTGAAATTGCGCGAATTCTTTCTTTACATACTCGAATCTACGTATAACGCGCTCAACATCACCACGTGCACTACTCGAACGAGGCATTTTCACGACAAAAGGCAAAATTAAGAAGAGAAAAGAGGGGGAAAAATACAACTTCGAAGAATGATCAAGCAACAGAAATTACAAAACTCACGTGAATCCTCTGAATAAGGCGTCCCGTGCAGCGTACTCACGCACCGGAACAATAGAAGCTTCTCGGCTTGTAGCGATGATGCAATACCTCCTTTGTTGCTCGATCGGAAGTCTTCCGTTGCCTCTTTCTCCTCCGTTGAAGAAGACTGTATGCACAATAGACGCCGGACGAAGAGTGGGGAGGAAGCTCCCAATCCGGCTCGAAGGACCAAAATGTTGATGCGACCGATGCATTAATCGGTACTCCAGTGGATAGTAGTGAATCGAAAAATGCCCTTACGAATGATATCGAGATTCCTTATTAATGGGAAGGAGGATAGGAAAATAAAGAACACAATGACAACTTTATTTGAGCCCAATCAGTACTAAAAAGTACGCTTTATTGGCTCGTCAGGGAAAAGCCTTTCGGCATAAAAACCCTGGTTGAAAACGATGAAGAAGAATCCACAAATCCGGATAATTCTGGCCACGTGCAGGACCTTTGTCCCTTGTCGCTGGCCGAACTTAGATGATATGGTATTACGCAATACAAAGAATTCTCCTTGAAGTAGTTCTCGCAAGTCTCAGCTAGATGAATCTCGAGCGATGAATCCAGAGTGACAACCGGCGCAAAAACGCGCTGGCTTTTATACCAAACGGCGATGCAATGCTGCACCAATCACCGAAAAGTCCGAGCATAACGCGGCTGTCGATACATATGATTGGCGTGATAAATGTAGTGGGAGAACGCGAGCTAGAATAAAGAAAGAGCCCTTGCAGGCATCTTAGCGCTACCGTGGTTACCACTAAAAACAACGATATTGCTTTGTCGCACGCGTCTAACGTTTTGGCAGGGCCGTACGCGCCTAGGTGCTTCGCCCTACTCACTCGTTGCGTGGGATACGCAACACCATGTGCCTGCCCCCTACCATCAACCCTTGCTCGTAAACACGTGCTAATCATAAAATACCGTAGGCCGCGTGGCCAGGAGGATCGGAGAACGTGAAATCTAAGATCGAAAGGACCAACGTTCTCCTATTGTCTCCGGGACCCCATTGTCGCCATGAATACATTGCCATTCACTTAATAAAGAAATCTCTGTTAGAATCCTCGCCATGAAAGACATAAATATTAAACTAAAACTAATCGTCACCCGACCGATAGACTAAACTTAAACAATTATGAACTAAAAGAAATGCGTAGAACTTTCTCGAATGATTTTAATGGAAAAATATGGAAGATCCTCAAATATCTTAGACTTGAATCCTCGAAGCACAGAAATACTAAAACAATTGCTGAAATACGAATCTTCTATGTATACTCGTACGACGAAAGAATAAATGAAAAAGGAATTATAGAAATATTATTAATGAATAATTAAAAAAGGATTATTATATGAATATCGTCGAAATTAATTAAATAAGATTCGAATGTTAAAGGAAAGAAAATGACTGCATGTTATAAGGATAAACGATGGAAATATGTAAAGGAAATATTAAATAAGACTTAGATTTTAAGAAACTGTATTAATTATCTACGTAATGTTAATGAAAATATGTGAGCCTTTACAAGAATGTTCTAGAAGCTGTGGTGCATCAGGAAGGCTTGGGTTGGCTTGCGCCAAAAGGGTGGAGAAAGGACAATCCCCTCCACGACAGAATCTCTGGTCCCTATGAAAACTAGGAGGGCTTTGCCCTCACGCCTTCACTCTGACCTTAGTTATAGTAATTAGCTGTGCTTTGTTGTTTTGTAAAAAACAGAAAAAAAACAGCATCATGTCAGTAACTGCATCAGTTTTTTCTTTTTGTACAAAAATTTCAAGAAAGATCGAATTTCTTCTTTATATTCACTCATTTTCAAGTGACAATAAGTTTTTATCTAATAAATGAATAACACAACTTTTTTGTTTTTTATTTTTGAAGTTAATTACTTTATGCTATGTCACCTTTCAAATTCATTCATTTATTACCAGATCCGATTAATATTACCAGAATTATGCGATAGCAAAACTTCCTATCGGGAAAATACGAAAAAGTTTCTCCCAAATTCAATATTTGAATAGATATCTAATGCAGTACTAATACGATATTGAAACAACGAATTGATTTATAATGAACATATGTTGACTACTAAACTAAAAAAAAAAAAAAAAAAAAAAAAAAAATCAATGAAAAAAAAAGAATAAATGGTAAAATTTTGGTAAATTTGTTCTATGAATAATACAAAGAAGAACGGAATTTTATCGATTACTTTTATTTTCATAATGTTACACGATATTTTTATATTTACATACACATGAAAATAGCCGGAAGCTATTCTGAAATTTTTGCTTCCATGGTATCGTTAGAATCTACTTGTCCACGTTACGTTCTATCGTGACTTTCGTACGAGTATCCCAACGTTAGTTCTCGAGAAAAAGCTTAGTGCGTCGTAGTCGTAGAAATTTAGTAGAAAAGAAAATCTACGAAGCTAGATTATTCGTGTATTACTATTACGAGTATTATTACTATTACGAGTCACCCTCTGCACGTGTGTTAGAGAAATCTTACAATCAAAAGAAAAATCATACTCGAATTTATCTTTCGATCATTTCGATAGAGAAAATGAAAGATTACAAAACATTTGGATACGTTCATTGTATCCTAAAATAAATGAACACATTGATATTTCAAGGTTACTCTTATATTTCCATTTCCTTTCAAACAGACATTCCAAAAGTAAGAAAAATTTTTCTTTGAAAAATCAACAAAATCTTTAGCTTGACAAATTTGGAAGTACTCTTGCACGGTGGTAAACCCTCCTAAAGGGAAATTATTCTTTGTGTTTCTCCTCTTCCTGAATTAAAAAGTTCATACCTGAGGATTAAAATATCATTTAATTTTCTTTCAATCGTAATTATCAATAGCGACAAAAGGAAGACCAACAATTGGTTTTGTCCCTTTTCGATACTTTTTACAGTAAAGGACAGAAAAAACAGAAACCTTTTGCTTCCTTATTCTTCCTATTCTTCCTTCACCAATGCATGTGCCCTGCACGTGCAGGATCAAACAATTAGGAACTTTCCGTAAAACTTTCCCTTTTTACAATGGACGCATATTGCTTTGGTCAAGGTTTCCACCTCCATGAATTCAAAATTCATTCAATTTTTAACCCCTCTCCTGATACCTCCTGAACCTGGAACCCTATAAAAGCCTCTTCCCAAAAAGTTTTCCTTATTACTGTCTTGCCCATCGAAGCTAATAGTCGTTCTTGCCAAGAAACGTTCTTGCCTTGTTCAAGTTTAAGTTGCTCGAGTTGAGTTGTTCGAGCTCCATCGATTTTCATTTGGGAATCCTAAGTGATACATCAAATTCGTTTCTTCGTTTAACGAAGAATCATCCAACGTGCAACTTCCTCGTGCTCGTGCTCGTGTTCTTATTTTTCTTATTCAACGAGGTAAGGTATTTTAATAATTACACGAAAAATCTCTATCTTACGTACGAGATAAGGACATAGTGTTCGTTGCTGAAAGTGAAACAAAAGATCTAACGAATAATTTTCAATTTGTTTCTAGAAATATTCGACAAAATGAAGGATACCACTGTCAAAGAAGATTTGGAATACTTCGTATCTAAAGCTATTAACTAATTGCCAAGTTCGATCCAAGTAACAATGAATTTATTTGTTGGGAGCAAAAATTTAATAGAACCACGCGTAGAATTGAGCTACCGGATGACATGAAAGTATCTTTCCTATTAAAACTGATTGAACCTCATGTTTTTACCGACGTCGAGAAAGAAACAGGATTAAGTCTTACAGAACTAAGTAATTCCTCGTACAAAGATCTTGCACATATATTACAAGATACTTTCAAAGAAGTTCCGGTATACGAGTTGTATAGAAGAACGTTCAGAAACCGAAAGCAAGAGAGAACGAATCGACATCAAGTTTTCTTTACACGCTTGAAATTATGTGCAATAATTGTAATTTTGGACGTCTTAGAGAGGCTGCCATAAAAATACAATTTTGTAACGGTTTAAGAAATGAATTGATTCAATCTGTATTATGGAGACTGCAGGAATTAAATGCGGAAGAAATGCTAGATATTGCAAAAGAAATGGAACTCCATGACAGATACGAAGCCATGGGAATTCATTATCCTTATCCGGATATAGTTTATAATGTACTCAATTAACTTTTATTTTAACTTTTTACCTTTGTTTTTTTTTACCTTTTAACTTTTAACTTATTTTTCATGTAGAAAATTTTATAGTTGTTTTATATAAAATATAACTTTATATTGATTGTATTATATTGTATTATTTAAAACATTGTATACCAAAATTAAACAACACTTTTGATAATATATACGAGTTATTTTTTATTTTTCCGAAGGGGTCAGTTTGATGGGTAATGATCTTTCTATAGATAAATACATATCGATTTTGAAATATATTTTCAAGAAAAATAGAGTGAGAAACAAATAGAATGAAAGATAAATAAGCGAAACCGATAAAAACGATCGAGATTCTCTAGTGGATTAAACTTGTATGTAATGAACACACGTCTATATGTATGTACATGAACACACGTCTATATGATAATTATCATATTTAACAAAAAGCTATAATGTACACCACTGGATACCAAGACTTTGAAAATGAATGCGCACGTTTTGAGGTAATCGAATTTATGAGAAACGTTTGCGAATAGGTGAGAGTTATATTAGATATGCAATGTCATTTAAGTAAACAAACAGGATCTCTGTTGAATATGCTGTAAAGAAAGAAAGACTGCTCTAGAAAGTTAGAAGAGATTGATACTGCACATTGATAGATCTCATAGCTACAGGCTTACCAAACTTTATATCAGATAGAATAGACAGGGACTCACTCAAAATGTCAAAGAGTTATTTAATGAAGTGGGAAACTGGAGTATTTAACTGATAGGAAGACGTTTGTAGAAAAAGAGGGATCAAAACAGAAGTAATTATTAACCCATTTATGTTGTAGAAAAAGTCACAAAATTATAAAAGCTGTGTCATTATTTAAATAATTATTTTTTTAATCGAAATTCAAAAGCAGTCAAATGACTTGCTTAGGCAATCTAGTGTTAATATTCTTCAAAATTTTAAGTTATATAGTAGTTAGATAATGTATTATGTTTATTAAAAATAATTTATAACTTATATAATAACCTCAAATTAATAAAATACCTCATGGTCACAAGTGGTACAACAAAAACATGTAAGTACTATTTCTGGCTATACCATGGCCACAAATGGTGCATAAACAATTCAGTTTTGCCATCGTCTTTACTCATTTAATTTATTAAGATGTCCAAACGTATGTTTTTTAATTTCAATATTCAAATAATTAAGATAAATAGACTAGAAAAGATAACGTAGTAATAAAAAATTATTTTTATGCGTTGTACCGCGAAACGGCGGTACATCTGTCACCAAAAGGTGGTCTAGTCTGCAGAAAGGGGCAAAGCTGTTTATAATGTTGCTGGAAACGAGAAAGAAAATGAGTACACTTTTGAATGTAAACGCTGCGAGAGAATTTGCTCTATCACTGACTACTTTTAAGTATGAACGACTACTAGATTTGCGCTGACTCAGCTCCAAAAGATTAGGGCATAAAAAAATCCGAGAATGGGTGGATGACAAGTGAATCTTTTTACGAATATTTTACTAATGTTTTCTATCCATTCCTTCTGAACAATAAAATTCAACTTCTCGTGATAGTTTCTTGGTAGGCCATGTTTCTCATATGTCTATTCATCTGAGCAAATTTTGTAAGGAAAAACAGATTATCTTGTGTTGTTTTCTTCTTCACTCCACGCATATTTTACAACCATAGGACGTTTTTTTTCCTTGGAAACACGATGGAAAAATTTGATTAAAAACTGGCGTATACAAAATAATAATGTTGATGTTCAGAAACATACCGTTCCAGTTTTTTTACATAAACTTATTACTGAAGAAGATTTTACGACTACTATTAAGAATGGATTTAACACTAGATTGCCTAAGCAAGTCATTGACTGCTTTTGTATTTCAATTAAAAAAATAATTATTAAATAATGACACAGCTTCTTATAATTTGTTACTTTTTCTCAACATATAAATGGGTTAATTAATCATTGTTGTTGCCCCCCCCCTCCTTCACTTCTGGTATATAGTGTGTTTATACCTATATTGCCGAAAAGCAGTCATTTTTACTGCTTGGAAAAGACCAGTTCGTAATTGGTTCATAACTAAGTTTTTTATGGCCAGTCAAGTGGGGTCCCGAATTTTTCAGAAGAACTGTGTCCCGAGATAAGTTAAAGCAAATTCTACGATTTATTCGTTTTGACAAACGGACTGAAAGAAGTACACGCATCCGAACAAATAAATTTGCCTTGGTTTCAGAAAATGGGACAAGTTTATTGAAAAAGTCAAGCTTGCTATCAACCAAGGCAAAACATAACAGTTCACGAACAATTATCTCGAACAAAAGCTAGGTGCAAGTTTATACAATATATGCCTAATAAACCGAATAAATTTGGCATCAAATTCTGGCTTGCATCAGACGTTACTAGCAAGTACGTGTTGAATGGTTTTGCTTACTTGGGGAAAGATGAAACAACGATCATCGTCAATTCTCTAAGCGAATACGTTGTTCTGAAACTTGTCGAACCATACGGCTGTGGAAGAAGTGGCACGACCGACACTTTTTTACGAGCATTTCAC
Source organism: Polistes fuscatus (assembly GCF_010416935.1). Taxonomy (NCBI): domain Eukaryota; kingdom Metazoa; phylum Arthropoda; class Insecta; order Hymenoptera; family Vespidae; genus Polistes; species Polistes fuscatus. The sequence goes on along the minus strand of NW_025113168.1, from coordinate 60,701 downwards.
TAGCGACGAAATTATTGGACAAAAAACTACATTAGTTGAAACTATTAGAGGAAATAAAAGAGAATTACCCCAAAGCAGCCAAACAATCGAAGGATAACATGCCTCGTTTTTCCACTCTCCTATATAGATCAGAAAAATTGTGTCGATTACAATATATAAAGCAAACCGAACAAGAGTAGCTGTTCTAAGTTCCAGGCATAAATTTGTTAAAATTGATAAAGGTAATAGAAAAATGTTACCAGATTTTATTCAGTTTTATATAAAAACAAATTTGGAGTTGATATACAGATCAAATGGCCAGAAAATATACGGTGAAATCTAGTTCGTGTAGATGGCCCTCCAAATATTTTTTTAACATTTTAGATTTAGGACTAATATGCTTGATCCTTTAAAGAAGTGACCGGCAATACAAATAGAACGAAAACAGTTCCTGTTTCAAATTAGCAGAACAGCTTTCCGCCGATACAAACTGAAAGAGAGAAACTTCATCAAACAGGAAGACCCACAAGTAATCAACTGCAGACATCTTCAAATACCAGATTCTACCAAAACGAAAAATTTGTCAAATACGACTTTGCCACAATAACAAAACAAATAATATTTGTCAAAAATGTAAAAAGTATGTTTGCGGAAGATGTACATCCAAGAGATTTGCACTTTATTTGCTTAAAATGTCCAGATATGATAAATTTTTTTTCGAACTAAAATACATTTTTTTATTGTTAATACTAATTAATAACTTGTTATATGACTGTTAGTGATATAAAATATATTAAAAAATTACTGTTAAACAAATTTCTTTGCGCATTAGTTATTTTTCACAATGCAGTCATTTGACTGCTTTCAGGCAATATAGGTATACTAAGCTCCCGTCTTTCTAGTGTTAAAGCTTGCGGTTTATAATCCGTTTGAAGCGAATTAAGTTGATTATAATAAGTGTGTTGAAACGAAGACCACGAAAACAATCAAAGTATTTTGATGAAACAAATTCGTTAAAACCATACAACAAGTTTAATCTCATCAAGAATACATCGAGAGTAGAATTGATCATGAGCTTTTACAACATTTCAAAAATGCCAAAGCTACAGATATTGGTTGGGAAACGGGTGATAAACACGAGTCATTATACAATTTTGAGCCTAAGCTGTCGAAGATGATGGAGAACCGGAAAATGAATTGCAATCCCCACTTTGCCATATCCTAGTCCCTAGAAATCCTCCTTCTTTGGCTTCTCATGATGATAATGTTTTTGAATTTCCTTTTCCTGAGTATGATGCGTCCCATCTTAATGAAGGTTAGTATGATTGAAAACAGTTAAAAATAAATATCTCAACATTGAATTTGTTTTAGTGATCTATTATATCTTTTAAATGATTTATAAATTTTTGATTTATGTTTTAATTTGATGTTTTTTCCTGCACTTTTTTAGTCGACGAACAATTGGACCTATCATTTTCATACTCTTGACAAAATTCTGACTGTGAAGAACCTCTCGCGATTGAATTTCCTATCCTCGTAGAATAATAAGAACCCGACCATGTAATCCCTCCTAATGATGAAGTTATCCAGGCACCTGTGACTATTAAAGGTATTATCAGAGCCTGTAGTTGCGGACGTTAATCATTATACATTAACATTATACACCACCTGATTAAATGTTTTATAGAAACGCAAATTTCAAAATAAAGTTCTGATTTTTAAGATTCGAAATAATTGTTCAGTTGACCAGATTAAATAGTATTTTTCGGATGCATTTAATTTCGTTTTATTTATATATGCTATAGGGGATTAATTTGAATTTCAAGATCAAAATTTTTTCCTCTAGAAAAGAGGTTCTTTTTTGTGTAACCGAAATACGACTTGAGTGGTGTTCGTATCAGTATCGATGGGTCTTAGGGATATATAGACCTGGTGGTTTAATTTAGGGGTAGTGAGGCTTGCGTTAATATCATATTCACAGAAAACATAATCGAGGAAAATCCGAAAGAATGTTTTAGGGGCTGAATAAATAGGCAGGTCGAAAAGGGACTCTAGAGACAATGGAAAATTTTCTCGATTCCCAGAAAATTTTTTTTTTTTGGAGAAAACCACATTTCCTTTACCATGAAGAACCGGAGCGATACCAGATTTATATAAATGGACATTTTTAGTTCGACACAGATAAACTGCCAAACGGACCAATAATAGTACTACAAATTACGTGTATTATCATATTGGGAAGCACACTATGGAGATTTATTTAGCAGTTTCATTTTGTTCGAAAATATTATTATAAGCGAGTTTATAAGCTAATTATTATTTAGGATTATTGTAAAAAATTATTCCTGTGTCTTAATAACGAAAGTTGTTTTGTTCTAACAATCTATTGTTATTTAAATAATTCAACGAAATATACTTTGTCAATATGATTGCTACATTTTTAACTATCACTATTGATTTTTTTTTACTTTTTTTACAATTGCTTCGCGATACTAAATTTTTACGAAAATAACTATCAAATTTTAGAAATGTACTAATTATTTAATTATATACTATTAGATACAATTATTTTATAGTATACCAAAATTTCATATTACTTATTTGCCAACCAAATATTTTTTTATTGTTAGTAATAATATATCACGGTAATATTTTAGCATTTTCTACCACAAATAAAATAAAATTAATTTGTAGGATAGTCCTATATAAGAAATTGAAAAGTACGTTCTGAATATTTGTGTTCAGTAAAATAAGGCATTTGACCGTTTTTGTATTGCGCAGGCGGAATAAGTTAGATAACGACGGCGTTGAAACTTTAGATTGGTTAGAAAGCACTCCCTAAATAGAATCGGGTCACGATTGCCTTAGTTGAGTTATGAGGCGCGAGGGACATTAGAGATACATGTGGACCGCCTTAGCAGGCCAGGTACTGCGAGGCGTCTTGAGATAGGTGGAAGGGGATAGGCGTGCGTGGGGCCTTGGTCTCGAGAGCGCCCACGCAGTTGTCCAGATCTGATAGCGAGAAAGGGGTTCGTTTCTGAAAAAAGAGAGTGACGAAATGTTGGCTTTGTTTAAGTGAGAGCTGTGGTGTTCTTTGTGGTGCGCTTCCAACCATTCCTACAGGAGTAGCGGTGTTTCTTTACAGTGCTTGCCGGTCTACCAACGTAGGATAGAATTGCAGCAACTCAAGCTACACTCAGGTTGAGGCTGTTTGCGACGAGAATAACGCCCATTTGTAGGACTGATAAAGTGTCTAAGTAGATTGTGGTATCTTGAATAGTTGCAGCGAAAACAAAGGTAAGAAGGTCTCTAGCGTAAAAAAAGAGGTCCCTCACAACGATATTAGTGCTTGTATTCTTTCTTTCACTTGTTTCACAGGGTACTACTTATTGTACTATTTGTTTGAATAAAGCCTTCGCTTGCTCTGGCTTTTCTCTCAACTTTCGTGAGAGTTTTTATGCCTAGGCAAGTGTTCTATACCGCGTAAAATTGTATTGATTGATTTATTTATCCTTTCCTATCTCAATCTTCGTACGTTGAATAACTGAACTTACGACAATAATTTCAAATTGCTTAAGTCTTATATTCTACAAACAATTTGATTAGATATTATTTGCGAAATACAGTTATATTATATATTACATTTAATTAAAATTTAAAATAATATAGTGTAGAAAACATGATTTTCAAACATTGATTTAAGGCATATGCCTATTATACTCTCTCCTATTTACCCACGCTGTACATGCCTGTAGTATGTACATAAGTCCTACCTATAAACTCTTATACTAGTAGATCTTCACCAATAAATCGAATTAATTAAATAAATCTGTTAAACTAAAAGTAAATATATATCAGAAAATTTATATTCGTTTTCATAAGCAAACAACGTATTCGTTTTTGAGACAAATTATAAATATTCCAATTTATATAATATCCAAAAATATCCAAAAATTATCTACTCTGAAAATTTAATCGAAACACTTTTCTTTCGTTAAGTTTTTTTTATACTACAATCATGTCAAACGAGGGTAAGAGGTAAACTTTCAAACAGTTAAGGAAGTGAATATAAGACGTTGCTATTCTTGAGAAATCAATACAGTCGGTGGGACCATCTTCCGACCCTGTGGGAATAAATTTTAAAAATAGAAATGAAAAAAGAATGCTGCCTTAGTCAATAATTACTCTTAAAAGCAACCAACGTGTAAGCAAGGGAATTGAATCTAGTAGTTACTTCTTCATACCTAAGTAGTTAATTTACAATTTCAATAACCTTACTCTAATTACATAATTTCTTTTAATTGTAACAATTCTTTAACCGAATTTTTATTTAAACTGAAAATATATACTGTTCATTAACTTTAACGATATTAAAAATTACATTTATGTTTGCATTAACATGTTAATTGTCACAGTGATTTTATTACATAACCTGCCATGGCGCTAACACGAATTTGTTATTATTATGCATTACATATTATATTAAAATATTATTTTGAAAAGATAAGTTCTATATAGCTATATGAAATGCATTTATCTTACTGAGTGATTATAGGTAACCCCCAAAGCGCTGAAATGCATTTATTTGTGTTGACTGGATTAGTAAAATCCCGAGATAATGCAATTGAAGAATTGAATGCCTTTTATCGTGTGTAAACTTACTTAAAAAACTAGCTTAATACAAAAAATGCCAGGACAAACCAAAACAGGACGATTTTATACAATTTTACAAAAAAAAATTGTTTTAATCTATGTAGGACAAACACAAAAACCCATACTAAAAAATTCCAGACTGTACTGGTTCACCTTTCTTTTATTTGAAATATTTCAATACAACACATTGCAATATGCGTGCATAATATTTAAGTACATATGTATATTTTTATATAAAAAAACTCTATATTTATATGTTTTATATGGCATTAGTTTCCTCGCAAAACTGCAGTAATGATAATAATTGAAAAGTTTAAATATATGGAAATTATTTAATTTATCTTCTTTTTTCTTCTTTTTTATTAGGACTTCGTCCTGTTATAGCTTTTATTGCTATTTCCGAGAGTGTTTTATTGTTTTTACCGAGGGTAGGTTACCTTAAATATGTTCCTGATAATCATGGTTTCACCGGTCATCGATGTGACCCCTGTAGCGCTTAAGCTAACTTACAATTAGTATCGGTTGCCGGTGGTGGCTATGACATTCAACGTTTGAACATTATTATGTTGTTGTACAGCTCGAATTTGAAGTTTTATAAGAAAATTCATTTCTGGAACAGGATATATCAATCTTAAGAATTATTTGGACTTTGTCATCTCTTTAACAATTTTTATGCTATTTCTTTTAGAAGTCCCTTATTGAGATTTATGGTAATAAAATTGAATTTAACTTTTATCGTAATACTTTTTTATGAAATAGTATTTGTAAATACATATTAAATGGTTTCTTAAGAGAATCTGTCTTTTTAACAGAACTTACTAAATTCGAATTTGAGAAGGTATGAGAAAAATAATTCTATTTTTTTAAGATAGAGATCTAAATTATAAAACTAAAATATATTTAAAAAATTTTTAATCGATCTTTTCTTTTTCGATCTATGAATATTAACTAAAATTATGTTTTAAACATTTCGTTATTCAGTCTTGTGTACGTTTAATTTATTTCCACGCTCAATTTTTATCTCGTTGTAGGCAATATGTTTAACCAAGAAGTCACTTAAGAAAAGACCAAAAAAATTCTGCTGCTAAGGGCTCAAATTTGGTATACTAAGATTATTGAGACCGATGATTATAAGTTAAAATTGAAGATAACACAAAAAGAAAAGAATTAATCTACCACGGTAAACACATATGTTAAAAAAAAATCAAATTCCATTGAAATCGCGTGATAATAGGTTTTGAAGTTACTAGTTACAAATTAAAAATCAAAATATAAAATAAATTCAATATAGTGGACCATATAAACATATATTTTGAAATTTTAGTCATTGATGATATAAATTTACAAATTCAAAATACGAAGTAATCATAATTAAAATGGAACTTTATCTTTTCTAAGGCTTATTAGAAGCATACTAAATTCGCTGCTAATCATCCTCAGGACAACATTTGTCTTAATGATACCGAAGAATCTTATAGGAATTTGCTCTTTTATTTAAATTAATTATTCATAGATGTTTGTTAGTATTACAAAAACGTTATCAAATTTTTTTTCTTTTGTTTATATTCATATACGCATTTAACCCTTTAACTTACAAAGACGCCTCAGAGGCGTCGTAAGTCTACCGGCGCGAAAAAACACAAACATTTTCAGAGAATATTGTTTGGGCGGCCGTTCCAAATATGAATGTAAGAATATTTTTCGTAACTCTAGTTTTACTCTTTTTACTCTGATATTCTTACTCTCTACCTTGATTCTTTCCCTCTCACCTTATACTCTGTTACTGTGTAATAAAGGTAAAAAATTTTTTGCAGCTCATTGAAGTGAAGAATATTTGTCGGATCGATTGAAATTTTTCAGAGAATATACTTAAATATATGTAACATTCCGAAAATGAAACAAACAAAATCGATTTTTTTAAATTCTAACTGCGTATAATCCCTTAAAATAAAAATGTTATTAATAATGGATTACAATTTGCAACAATAAGTCTTTTTTTGTGTATATAACCAACTAACCGTAATTATTTATCAAAAATCTTGCGAAGTTAATTGTACCGCGCACGTGTATATACAAATCATAGGAAGTTTGAGATAGTACTTTAGGCCCGCACAGTTGGAAATTAGCTCGAAGGGAAAGGGTTAATTGTATTGGACAAAGCAATAAGTTTCAAAGATTGCTAAAAGTGAAGAATCCCTAGATCTAGAACGATTGAAAACATTTCATCTATTAGGATAGGTGGTTTACCCTTGAAGAAGATATGCTCTTAAAATCTTATCTTACTGTACAATTACAGATGTAAAAATAACAAGCTTCTTTATTTTTAGTTTATTTTTTTAATTTTAATTTTTTTTGTATTTTTTTTTTTTTTATTTTTTTTTTTTATTTATTCTTTTTTATTTTTTATTCTTTTTTATTTTTATTTCTTTTTATTTTTTATTCTTTTTATTTTTATTCTTTTTTATTTTATTCTTTTTTATTTTTTATTCTTTTTTATTTTTTATTCTTTTTTATTTTTATTCTTTTTTATTTTTTATTCTTTTTATTTTTTATTCTTTTTATTTTATTTTTTTTTTTTTTTTTTTTTATTTTTATTCTTTTTTTTTTTTATTCTTTTTTATTTTTTATTCTTTTTTTTTTTTTCTTTTTTGTCTTTTTTTTTTTCTTGTTTTTTCTCTTTATTCTTTTTTTTTATTTTTTAAATTACATTAATTTTCTACTTTACAATTTGTCCGTGAGCATAAGGTAAATTTCTTTTTTTGATTAGATTAAAATAATATTTGGGTAGTAATGTACTACCCTTCAGGGTTATCGTTTTCTTTATATTTTTATGGATATAAGTTTACCAGATGTTTCCTTTTTAGTCTTTTTATAATGTGAGTAGTAAACGTTTCTGCGGCTAGTTGGCTGGAGTGTAACTGCGGGTTCTTCTTCCTATATTTTGTTGTAAAATTTTCTATTTCTTCCATCATTGTCATTAGTACAAGGTCCTTTCGTATATTTCCCTCCGTATGAACCATATAGGGCGTCGACTATCATTCTTAGTATTTTCGATTACATTATTTTAGCTTTATTATATATTCATTACTGCTGTTCCCTATAGTGATAACCCAAAGGGTTCATTATTGGTTTTATAATGATTTTATAGGTTAATTTATTTTCTAGGCTGACCTTGAATTTTTTGCCTAGTTTGTCGAATTACTATGTTATTTAGTCTAATATCCGAAGAGTCTTTCTTAGACAGTGTGAAAGCGAAGTGGATGTATTTGCTTGTGTTGCTTTTATCCTTTTTTCTTTAACTATTTTTCTATTTTTCTTACGTGTTTTTGTAAAAAGGTCATCGCTACTGCTGGATCAGAGATAGCTAATATATAGCAGTGTCATCAACAAACGTTAGTATTTTTCTTCCATCATTAGTTGGAATATCACCTGTATAGAGTATGTATGGGACAGTGTATCAGTGTGAGGGTCTAAGGACACTTCTTTGTGGTACATCAGCTTTGATTTCTTTAATTTCGAAGTACACATCTTTGATTTTTATAATAAAGGTCTTGTCCCTTAGATATGATGATGCAAGTAGATTGTGCATATGCATTGGTAAGAGGGCTCTAGATGTATCTACGAGCCCTACATGCCAAACTTTATAGAATGCTTTTTTAATGTCGGTCTAGTTGTAAATTTGAAACCCTACACGTAAAATAGTAAGTTTAGCATTACGAACTCCTGTGCTGAGACGGATTTGTTACCACCAATCGACTGAAAGTAATCCTGCCATTTCTGTGAGGTAATTTTTTGTCCTGGCGGTGCATATATAGCCGAAATTTAAATTTATTAGTGTTACATTGTACTGTAACTGTAGTTGCTTGATTGCGTTTGTGGCAAATTTGACTATATAGATGGTGTTTGATGTTACTTTTCAATATAAATGCTTGTAACTTCGTGTGCCTTCCCTTGTGGGATGTCTTGTTTTGAATATATTGTAATATTAGATTTTCATATAGTTTCTCTTGTGAAAGGGTGTGGGTTTTCGAAATGAGTATATCAATATTGTTTATTGCATAAGAATGTTTCTGTCTCTATGACCATTTGTTGCAATCTTTTAGCGTTTCAAATTGCTATTTCAGGATATCTCCATTTTTTATTTCTTAGTTATCACGTTTTGTGAGCAATTGTAGCTTAGTTTTTGTTTGTTATTTACTATTTCGTTTAATTTTATTATTATTTTTGTTAGTATCCTGTATTTTAATTGATTGTTTGAAGAGTTTTCTTGATTTCTGTAGCGTCATTGTTTCCCCTTCGTTATTAATTATTGTGGAAGTCGTCTGTGCATAACTATTTGAGTCAGTAAAATTTATTTTTGCCCCACATGTGTTTAGAACAGAGTACCTACGTATCATCTTTTAAGTAAGTTACCTCTTCTTTGTTGTATATTTTGCTGCGGATGTACTCTGCTTGGAGGAATTAAGATGAGTTTTCTTGAGGCTACTTTCTTATCTCACAACCTTTGTAACTAATTGGTAGTTGTTTCTTTGCAATTGTAGCACTTTATTGAATCTATCTTTCTTAAAATGGGGCAGTTAGTTGACAGGTGATTTGTGCACATCTTACGCACGTAGGTGTTCTATTGCAATAATTTTTTGTATGTCATACGGCTGAAATCTTATGCACTGCTGCATATCTTTTTATGTCGTGGTGGTCTACGCTTATTATAGTATTAGCATTTTGTTTTATACTAAAAATATCCTTGTTATTGCTTCCAGGCGAGAATTTTCATAAACAACGGCAATACTTGTTTTATATCAAATTTCGTCATACAATTTACTTCTCTTATCTCATGTCCCAGCTTAAAATCCTTTTTGACGGTTGTATTGGCTTTTTTTTCGGATGTAAGCCTCTGATGACTGTTTTGTAGCTTTCTTCCGTCTTCAGCTGATATATGTGACGACTGCGTTTTTTGACTTTAGAACTTGTTTTACTTTAGCAAAATATTTCAGGAGTATAGTTTGTATTTTAACTTGATGCAGTTTTATTTGTTTTTTAAATATAGTTTTCTGTCCCTGTTTTGTATATTAAACAACTCTATAGGGGTTCTACTGATTAGCTAGAAAGTAAATTGGTTGTGATTTAATAAATGAGGTGTAGCTTCTTTACATACGTTCATCTCTATCTCTTCTTCTAATGAGTTAGACGAATTTGATAGTGATATTTCTTCAAGCCAGTGTTGCATCTCAGAATTGTTTGCATACGGAGTTATTTTACGCATGTTATTTGCTTGTAACTTCTTTCCAGTTATTATTTCGATCGTCAATACTTGTTTTAGCTACTATTTTCTTCGTAATTTTGTCATCCACAAAACCGAACTTGTGCTCGGATTTTTGGAATCTGCAGTTTTGTGTATGTTTAAATTATCATAATCTTTTTTTTAGGATATATTTATAGCCGTCAGCGATAATTTTAATCGATATTCGGTAGATTTCATGGCATTATTAGAAGATCGAACCATCACAGCACTCGCTAGCCGTAAGTCATCTGTTTACTTTAAACGCTTTAAAAAGTTTAACCAATGTTCGGAAAAAAGTCGAAGTCGAAACAGGTCTACCTGCTTTAACAACCTTGCTGATCAACCAGAAATATTATGTAAATTTCTGAACGTAAATAGCTCGAAAACAGACTAATCGATAATCGACGATTCAAAGGGACATTTGTAATTTTAGCTAAATTTTCAAAATAATCCTTACGTTTGCTCCGGTATATCTTTTTCTCTTTTGAACATCGTTAAAGACTTTACCTTTACTATATTGTTTTTAAGTCAAGTGTTAAATTCTAGCCGCAATTAAACAATTTGTTTTAAAATCAGCTTAAATATTTTTAATAGCAGTGTGTTTTAACTTCTAGCCTTTCTTCAATTATAACAACTTTTGCAATAAACTTGTAAATTCCGTATTAGTTCAGTGCCTCGATTTAGTATTCCTTTTATACAATTTAATACTACTTTTAACAAAATCTCTCACATTTTCTAAAAATATCGGATATTACATTATTTAAAATAAATACAATGTTTTTCTTATAAAAAAAAAATGTCAGCCTATTATCATGTGATGCTTTATAATAATTACTAAATACAAAGTAAGGTTACTTAAATACTTCATTTTTTACAAATCCAGTAATCCTAAATGTTTTTAAGAATATATACCGTTTTTTCGGACAGAAAGAATATTTTTTGCAGTTAAACGTAGATAATAGTTAATTCTTTATTAAATTGGAAATTTATGTCAATGGACATTAAACCTTGCGATACTTTTATATAGCTATTTCTACTAGGATTGTGTTAAAATTGATTTTTAGAAAAAAGTTATATTATCGACAATTATCGTAGATAATAGATTGGAAGATAATGTAATACGCATTAAATTATTAACATTATTTAATACATTATATAAATAAAACGTAGGTAATAAAATGTAATACAATACTGTAGTAATAATTAACGCGTTCACGGTTGGCTCAACTATCAATTGCAAATATAAGAAGTAAAAAATTGATGACAAAGATCTATTGTTTTCTGTTATTCAATTAAATTATTTTCCTGGTCATCATCGTAGTCAGAAAATTCTAGCTCATCGGATGTGTCAAATGTTATTATTTTATCTATATTATCTTCAGTTTCCAAAATTTATTGTTTTTTGAAATACGAATACTACCCCTATATGCTTTTTTATTTTTTATTGATGTCTTATTTTTAGAATGTAATGACATTTTTCGAATAAATGAGCCGTTTATTTTGATAATAACCTAAGACTATTTTTTTCCGCGAAATGTTTTTAATGACAGTTGACTTGTGTGATCAACAACAAAAATATATAAAATGAACTTAGGCTACTTTCAAAATAAACGGCTCAAATATCTACTAAAAAAATAATACTATATACAGAATACAAAATTTAGATCGAAGTATGGTTGGCTTACTTTTCTTTCCTTCAAATTAGTACTTACAACTTAATATGCAACGGGAAACACTTTTATAATTTTGTACTATGATTATTCTCTTTCCTATAATTATAAATTTGTTCTGTAACACCTGCCTTACTTTACAGTCAGTTTACACTTTTGTAATAATGGACCTTTCAGACAATGTAATAAAAAGATTCATTTCGCTTTCAGTTTGTCCTTCATTTTTTGTATTGAGTGATAAATTCAAAAGAATAAATGTCTTCATAATTTTTCTGATTGCTCAGATTGATCGGTCGTAGTAAATAGGAGAGGCTACAACTACTTTCCCTCAAAAAAAAAAAAAAAAAAAAAGAAAAAAAAACAGGAGAGAAAAAGTAAGTAATGAAACATTTATTGTATGCATATTTTTAAAAAATTCCGTAAAAATAAATAGCCATGTAATGAGATTGTATGTGAGAAATTATACCTAAAAGCTTAAAAATTGTAATTCGACCAGCAGTAATAGGTTTAGCGCTTAGTGGACCTTCCACGATATCTCAACGAGTAAACAATATAAGCTATAAACAACACTATGTAGATTATTTCTTTGTTACTTTTATCAGTTAGGTAAAAGCCCCCTCGGTTGCCATTAAGCCGTTTTCTTTTTTAGAAAAATTATATTCATTCAATAAAATAACTTACATCTAAACTAATGGTTTAACCTGTAAGCTTGAGCTTTCAGCTTTGAATAAAAATAAAGAAAAGACAAATTATTCATAAATTTTAATAATAAATTAAAAAAAAACATAGATTTGCAATGTCCCTATTTTTAGCCAACTTCTCCCTCTTTTGGCCACGCATGTCCCTCATTTGGCCATGTTTCCTATTTAAATAAATAATTAATTAATAACTAATTTAAATAAATCAAAAGTGAATAATTCAAAACTCGTGTACAAAGAAATTAATTACTCATTAGTATTAAAAAAACTAGTTGAATACTTATGTACAAATATATATAACCTCAAAGCGAATAGCCATAAGTTGGCTATGATAAAAACAGAGGCAATAATACTGTCGCCATGCTTGGCCACCATATTTTAATGGAGAATAATTAAAAATCACTTAATTTCAATTTCTATAATATTTTAAGCTATGTTAATTGCAGAAAAAAAAATTTTTGGTTGCTATTGTCAAAAATGAAATATTAGGTTAATAAAAATCACAGTATCCTTACCTTACTTAACAAGAAACCATCCAAAAACAGAAGTCTTGCACAACTTTATTTTTTTTTGTTTTTAATATATTTTTAAAATAATCCGAATTACTTTCAATGATATTTTAAAATTAGAATTTTTTTTTAAAACTGTCACCATGTGCACATCTGCATATAATTTATAATCACTGTTGTGGCATAAAGTGGCCAATAGAGGGGGGGCCTGGCCAACCGAGGGGGCTTTTACCTTATATAACGAAATATCTGAGATTTAAAAAAAAAAATCTGTGGATAATAACGAAGCATTATAGTGGGAGGCTCAATAGTTATTAAATGTAACACCACGAAGTTTGTCGATAATAACGATGCACAGCATCGTACTTAGTGCTGCTTGACTTAAATGGTCGAGCGGGAAGTAGTTCTATCACCGAGTCATTAGTCCACTCAACGCGGGCCATCTCCTTCGAATCTCAGGAAAGAAGGTGGAAACTTGATATAAGGGTAAATAGACGACGCTGAATCGAATGGTGCTAATTTTTTTGTGCTGCTTGACTTAAATGGTCGAGCGGGAAGTATGTTCTATGCACCGAGTCATTAGTCCACTCAACGCGGGCCATCTCCTTCGAAATCTCAGGAAAGAGGTGGAAACTTATATAAGGGTAAATAGAGACGACGCTGAATCGAATGGTGCTAATTTTTTTGAGGTGGAAAGTGCCGTTTTTGAGAAAAAGGGTAAAAAAGGGTCAAAAATAACTGTATCTTGAATCTAGGCATTTATCGAAAAAGTTTTCAAACAAAAGTTGTAGAGAATTGAAAAAATACTAAAAAATGTTCTATGAGTTATCTTCGTATTTTCAAAAATAAGCGCATAAAATTGGATTGAAGATGGGAAAAAAATTGTAAGAGTGGGAGAAAGCAAGCTTATCCCTCCGTAGCGTTTTACACGCGAGCGAGCTAGTGTGCGTGCAGCGTCCGTGTGCACTAATACACAAACGAAGGATCTTCGGCAATCTTCGGGACTCTCGGTCTTGAATGCAAGTGAGAGTGAGAGAAGAAACCGATATTTCCCTTTTCTATTGTTTAGGCGATAACGAGTATTATGTCCTTGGGAGCGTTCTAATATTTCTCTTTTTATATTTTCTTTCGGTAGCAAGAATTTTACGTCTTGGCCATCGAGCGTCGCGTTTTGTATCGAGTGCGAGTGAGAAGAAAACCGATATTTCTCTCTTTCTATTTTTTCTTTCGGTAGCGAGAATTTTTCGTTTTGGCCATCGTGCGTCGAGCGTTCTATTATCTATATATATCGGCGTATAAGCGCGGCACTTTTAAATCGATCTTGATGCTTATGGCACGCCGTTTCTTTATTTATTGTCAAAAATAATGAACCTTGAGTAAAAAAAAATAATTCATTTAACAGAAACTATTATTAGTTGAGAGTAAAATAATGAATTAATTTGTCTCGCCATAAAATTAATTAGAATAAATATTGATATAAATTCTTTGCCTCACAAAAATTTATTTGTATATCAAATTGAATACGTATTCTCTTTAAGACGAAATTTAAAATTTAAATATTTTTCCTATTAAATTATGTATTTTATAAAATTTAAATTACTGACTTTTTGTCTCGTAAAAATTTATTAGTTATCAAATTAAATACATATTTGAAAAAGAAGAATTTTATATCCACACATAAAATTAATTCAAGATATATATGAAAGGATATTCTAAAAACGTGGAATTATTTTTTGTCTATACATAATTTTAATTCATTTTTATTATGTTATAAGAAAACAGTAATGCATTCCGATTCATCTTCGAAGTCTTAAGAATTGTACGAAAAATATTGAGCAATTATCCAATTGGTGCGTTAGCGTAAGTAGTAACGTCCTCGCTTCTCGCGCTGGTTTAAACGTTCGATTCTTCGTGGGGGAATTATTTTTTTTATAAGTTTTCTATCCTTAACAAGGAGACGGTCAGTGAGTCCCACCTCAGATTTTTTCAAATTTTGCACTAACGATATAAAATTTATTAAGAAATCAACATTATTATGCGAGTAATAAAGTTACTAATTATAAATTAAATAATATCCAATAAATACAAAAGTTAATTTTTAACGTGCCGAAACGAGACATTTTTTAGGATGATATTTACAGGATAAATTTGTAATTTAAGTAATAAACTTCCTTTATTTGTGCAAGATGTAAAAAAATTTATTGCTTTTAATTTTTTGTAATAATTTTAATTTTTTTCTCTATATAATTAGAAATTAGGAATGTAAATCAATTTATATAACCTAAGGATAGAAAACTTATAAAAAAAAATAATTCCCCACGAAGAATCGAACGTTAATAACCGGGCGCGAGAAGCGAAGACGTTACTACTTAGCTAACGCACCACTTGAAAATTATTCAATGTTTTTTTCATACATTTTTATAGAAATAAAAATGCATTACTGTTTTCTTATAACATAATAAAATGGATTAAAATTATGTATAGACAATAAATTCCACGTTTTAGAATATCCTTTCCTGTATATCTGACTTAATTTTATGTGTGGTAAAAATTCTTCTTTTTCAAATATGTATTCAATTTGATATCCACAAATTTTTTGTGAGGTAAAGAATTACACCATATTTTTCAAATTAATTTTATGACGAGACACACAAATTTCATTATTTTTACTCTCCACTAAATAATAATAGTTTCTTTCTGCTAAAATGAATTATTTTTTTTTTTTCAAGGTTCATTATTTTTGACAATAAATAAAGAAACGACAGCCAGAAGCATAGAGATTCGATTTAAAAACGCCGCCCTATACCCCGATATATAGATATACAGATCGCGCGACACTCGATAGCCAAACCAAAACTTCTCCCTACCGAGAACATAAAAAGAGAGAATATCGGTTTTCTTTCTCACTCGCACTCGTTACAGACGCTCAACAATTGATTGCCAAAACAAAAATACTCGTTATCGCATGATAAATAAAAAGAGAGAATATCGGTTTGTTTCTCCTCACTCGCACTGCATTCAAGACCGAGTCCCGAAGATTGCCGAAGATCTTCGTTTGTGTATTAGTGCACACGGACGCTCGCACGCACACTAGCCCGCTCGCGTGTAAAAAGCCGACGGAGAGGCGGGACTTTTGCTCCCCACTCTACAATTATTTTTTTTTAAATATTCTCGCTTATTTTTGCAGATACAAAGATAAACCAGACAACATTTTTATGTATTTCAATTCTCCACAACTTTGTTTGAAACTTTTTCGATTAAATGCCTAGATTCTAAGATAAAGTTATTTTTGATCCTTTTTTTTACCCTTTTTCTCAAAAACGGCACTTTCCACTTCAAAAAATTAGCACAATTCGATTCAGCGTCGTCTATTTACCCTTATATCAAGTTTCCACCTTCTTTCCTGAGAGATTCGAAGGAGATGGCCCGCGTTGACTGGACTATCATGGGCCGTTGACGCATAAAGTAATTCGATATATCTCTCTTTAGTAGTGTGGACTTATTTTAATATGTTTTTTATTCTTTTCATATAGGTAATAGATCGATCGATTGAAAATATGTTTTTTTTCTTTTTTGTCAATAAATAATTAAAATAATGGGTAGCTTATCTTCTCATACTTTCAATCCTACCCCTTTTTAGCTGGTCACGCTATATATAAATATATATTTTATAAAATTTAATAAATAATAAATTAATAAAAATATAATAATAAAAGAAAAAAATAATCGGCTTACATCAGCAATATTAGCGATCATCAAGCAAGGAGGGGGAAACAGGTTTCTTTATCAAACTATATCTATGTAAAAAAGAATTAAACGACGACGACGACGACGACGACGGACGACACACCAACATAACTTAAGAAGTATAACTTCTTACGTGCGTACATAAATACATACAACAGTTTTTTTAAATTGTTGAGATTGTTAGATTTATTGTATAAACAGTATAGGAAAAGAAAAAGTAGAAACTAAATATAACTCCTATGGTTGTAAATATTGTAGATCCCGAAAATCCGATCACTTTCTATTTTTATATTATAATTCAAAAACTATAAAAAAAATAGAAAGTAGCTTACTTAATCTTAAATTTTATTCGGTAAACACAATTTAACACTAGATTGCCCAAGGAAGTCATTTTGACGACTTTTTAATTCCAATTATAAAAATAGTTATGTAGATATGACACAATTTTTAGAATATTGTGACTTTTTGTAAAACATATAAATGCGTTTATTAATAATTGTAGTTACCTCCCCCTCCTCCATTTCCTGTATATATATATATATATATGTGTTATACCTATATTGCCCAAAAGCAATCATTTTTGCTGCATGGGAAATTTATAGAATCAAATGACTCTTATTATTGAATTGAGTAAATTTCTATATGACCAGTTAGGCTTCGTATCTAAATAACAGTACATGATAAATTGTCGATTTAGGCGTACATATTTGATAAGTTGCAATTGTTCAATAAGACTTATTGACTTATTAAGACGGAATGGAGATAGCGGCGGCTTGGTATAAGGGGAACCCATTTGCATAAAATGTACAAATAATAATGAATCAATTATTTTTTTCCTAGTTATGTAAATTTTTGTTGGTAATATTTATTAATAACTTATTATATAATTGTAAATAATATAAAAATAATAAAATTCATTTTAAACAAATTTCTTTACGCATTACTAATTCTTTCACGATGCAGTCATTTTGACTGCTTTTGGGCAATAGGTATACTAAGTTGCAGTCATTCCAGTATTATTACGAGAAAAAAAGCAATAAAAAACCTAATTTTTCCTAAAATATATTTATTCATGTAATGTCCTAATCGGTTGTATAAATGACTAATAAAGAGCATAGTAATACAAGCATGGTTGATGATTTGCAATAATCAAAGAACTTCTTGAATCAATTGCTTCATAGATATGCTGCATGATGAAGAATGCTCATTTAACGTTTATAAAATGAAGTTAATTTTTATTATATATTTTTATTTCTTATATCTTATATTATGCTATGTTATATTATTTTACAAAACGTAACTGCATAGATCTATAAAGTTCTTCTTAACAAAGACCTGAAAATATGTACAAACAATTTTTTCCAAGTTCAATCCAGTAACACCAATAATAAAAACAAGTGTGAGATATCTCATACTAACATTATAAATAAAAAAAAAGAGTTCATATTACCATAATGTCGATTGATTGAACATCTGAAACTTATATCTATCTTAATAGTACTACATGTGAAACATTCGCAAGTTTAAAAATATTTTATTGTGGTTATTCAATCTAAAATGCACAAACAATATAATTTATAAGTAACCGATCATTACTTCTAATAAGGTAATATAACCACTTGGTAATTTACCCGATTGTTATACGAATTTCAACGTCTCACAGAGTACAATTCTGAAGCATTGATGATATGTATATATGCAAAAACTGATTCCTTCTCTTTCTGTATATTTCGATATTCCCTTGACAGGTTCAGCCACGTTAGCTTGACCTGAAACTAGTTTCTAAGATTTCTAAGAATGTAGCATTCCACCTAACACTTCTCGAATTTCTAAAACAGCCCCTTATATAAACACACCTTTCAGGTTTTCCGGACAAGTAAGAGACCACGTCTTAGAAACAAAGTCACTACCAGAAAAGCAAATCCGAGTAGAGCAGCAGAGTATGCTCTTCAAAGTGAAAACGAAGCAAACTAGATATATTTGTAAAAGCTGTTGTGTACCAATACACGTAGGTGATTGTTATACTGCTTATCATACGAAAACGAAATATTAAAAGTTGATAATAAATAAAATTTATTAAAGTTTACTTTTATTGTTTTATTTCCACATCCAATAACGAAATAATAGCCAGTGACATGAGATAAATTTTTAGTAAAATTGCCGGTCAACGATGTGTTAAGATTGAGAAATTCGAACCTAATAATCAGTACTGGTTAAACTGGATACTAACTGAAGATTTATCAACTAAAACTAAAGTACACGATTCGACAGAAAAATTATAAGTGTAAATATTTACTTACTAATTTAGTGTATGATTCAACCAAAAGAATATATAATCTGTCCATTTCTATTTTGGAATCATTCCTTCTGAACTATTCCAATTCTTACTTTCTAGTGCATGTACTCTTTCGCGTAGCAAATGCATTTTCAAATGCCACAGGATTTTTTCACTGACATGAGTAAGGCTGATTGATTTGAGGATTTTTGGATTATTTGTATTGTCGGACGTTAGATCTGAACGCCGTAAAGCTTTTAAGCATTTTAACGGAGTTTGTTGATAGAAGAAGTGAAAGTCTTTCAGGTATGTAAGAAATCAATTCTTAAATAATAAATATTAAAAATATGTTACACTTGTGTGATGGCTTGAATGTATAGTGTAAAAAAATTTCGACGATAGCATGATGTGTGAGAGAGTGTATAGGTATAGTGAGTGGAAATATGTAAAACATACATATACACATACAGATAGACCGATCAATATACAGGATGTAGTAGCATAAACGCGGAATACTATGAGATTGTATTCTATTACAATTATTTCCGAACATAATCATTCGCCTATCATTAAGATAAAAGTTAATCAGTCAGAAAAATTATACTCTGCATTTGTTAGTTAGTAAATCAAGCAATTGATAAGTCCGTTCTAGATAGTATAAACGGGTAAACAATTAAATCTTTTCTAAAAGTAATAAAGTATATTTCAGCTTAAAAAAAACGTTTTGTATTCTATTACAATTATTTCCGAACATAATCATTCGCCTATCATTAAGATAAAAAATCTACTCTCTAATCAACACGCCGTTAGAAGAAAAGGTAAGTGACTTAAATCTGTATTTTCGTTATCGTTTTTTCTGCTTCCTTAAATTCTAACATTTTCCAATCTTATCATCTTTATTATATTTCATCGATCAGTGACACGTATTCCACTATTCAGTATCAAGTTAATACTTGCAAAATAAGGTTGGTTAACGTAAAGGTCATTTCCTGGTAAAGCCTTCACGACCTTAACAATCTTATATTACGCCACAAGACGTAACATATTCAAAACTTTAGTTATGTTAAGTCTTGCATAGAATAACTTCATTTCTTTGGTTCCTAATAATATATTTTTCTTGCGAGAATTTTAAAATATTCCACTTAGCGACTTGTTTAAGGTCCAACCGATGCCTTACGGTATTTATTAAGCAACAAATATTTTATCACACCGTTGTTGAGGGACTGAACTTTTAAAAATTCCTGGTCACTCTTACAATCTTCTACTATTTCCTGTTTGCGTTTATTTTTTTTATATTTCATAATTTTTTGAAGATCCTTTGCTTCGATACTTTGCTGCTACCAAGTATTTTCTAGTTTTTAAAACATTATCTAATTAAATGTATTATATATAATAAATTTATTAAACCAATAGAGAACAAACTATGTCAAGGCGGATAAACCTACACTTGAAAGGCCATAAACCGAAGAAAAATGCATACTTCTTATCTCAAAAATTACTACTGTGAAAATATCGACAGGAATGGATCAGCTGACAAAGAATATTTTTTTATATTTATTTTGGAGCATGTCCTTACATAAATGATGGAGCATGATTAACGAGAGACAATGTATTTCAAAAATATTGAAATAATGCACATATTTCAAATATCATAGATAAAAAACTAGGCTCAACTATAAACAATTAAGAAATCAATTTGTCTCTTTTCTTACAACTCCATTGCAGGAAGCCGAATATCTTTACGCAGTTAGTTATCTTTGCGAACTTATTAGAAGCAATTGATTACTGTTAAATATTATTAGCTTCATGTTAAAAGCAATAGATTTTAATCGAACGATTGTAATGTAACATCCCTATTATTTGAATCATGCTTCGATGATAACGTTAAATTAGTGTCCGAAGTCAATTAACTACGTGACTTATTCGAATTGTGAAACGAGTATCTATCGATTCTTTAACAGAGAAAATATATTTTTTCTGATCTTTTATTATTTTTGGTTTTTATTATTGTAAAGTATATTATACGACAAGAAAAATAATAAGGCTAAAAATCTTGGGACCAAACAAGCACAAGAGTAGCCGAATTCATTATTAGATATCGATAAACAATCATTAAAAAAAATCTATTGCAGCGAAAGAATTCTCTAAATTATGAAAAAAAGAGATCAAGAGAAATGTTGATTTCTCAATATAATAAAAAAAAATAATTACGTTGGCGAAACGAGGAAACTTCACATGCTTTTTAATAAAAATGCACATTTTTATTATATTCCCTACAAAATTAATATAACTTCCTCTACAAAAAATAAAAAAAATAAAATTAATTGAAGATACTTTATAATATAATATATATGTAAATATTAAAAAAAAAAAAAAAAAAAAAATTAAAAAAGAGACCAGAAAAAAATTTCTTTCCTATCGAGGAATCGATCTAACGCATCAGAGACACGAGGATCATTTTTGCGAAATTTCTATTCATTTTTTCGAAAACGCTTGAATATATATTTTATGTAAATACAATAAATATTCTCATGGACTATTACAAATGTGAAAAGTTTCAAAAAAAAAATCGGAAAGAAGTTACTTTTACGGTCCTCCCATAAGGGTATAACAAAAAAATAGAGAGAACCCCCTTCCCCTTTAAACTAAATGATTACAAAAAGTACCTTATTTTATTAAGCGTTTGCCATGTTTATTTCAGAGAAAACTATCCCTCCGTTATATATTAAGTTCACAAGAACTATCGAAGCGAAGGAATTCCAAAAATTATCGAAAAACAGGCTATAATTTAACAGAATCTAGGAATAAATCAGGGTAGTAAATAAAGCTGTGAGAAGAACAGAATTCGCAACAGAAACCAATCGCCACGCTGATCTATGTTGTAACAAAATAAGAGAATACATCGTTAATAGTAAACGAACTCCTGTCTTTTACTCTGTCCTTACAACATGGAAGCTTGAAAGAGTAAAATTTTATTATCAAGCAGTTTGAGAAGGCGCGTGCATGTGTCCGTGCACAGTAAAGAAATTGAAGATCCTTACATGACTATACGAATATATATATATATACAGCATTCCTAAGAGACAAGCAATTCACAAAAGCTACAACATTTTTAGTTATAAAAGCGCATTCCATCAAATATCTCAAACCTTATATCAGTCTGATATTTTCGTAATGCAATAAGGCTCCTAACAAATCGGAGTTATGAGTGTTGATTACTGTATCCAATAATAATTACGAGTAATCTTCAATAAACTCTAACGTCATGTAGTTAAAAAGGATCGGTAAGTATCAAAGTCAGCTAGTCAGAAAATTATAACCAACCTATAAGAACAAATACCCTATAAATCCAGTTTTTGATTAGTTATTAAATCCATATCCTGTATTTAGTGAAACCGATAGTAATTATTAAGTCTGTATTTTGAGAGATGAAATAATTACAATAAATCGATTTCTTTAAGGAAATAACTTATATCAGAAACTCTGTAAATTAATTTGAATTTTATTTGGCATCTTTATTCAATGGGGGTGGAGGGAGGAAAGAGAAAAGGAAAGGTGAAAATATTCTCTCTCCCTTAGTTACACTAAATTTGTAGTATTTATGTATACAATGCCACAAATTGGCCCTTACTACAGAAAGTAATTCATGCATAAGAGAAAAAAAGAAAAAAATTACCAGCACTTGATATAAAATTATAATTTTATGACAGTGATAATTATTTAATAATTTTTATAACGGATTATTTATTCCCACTAGTCCAAGTCGCTACCTTTTTTTCTACTTAAACAATTCTTAAGCTTATAGGAGTAGAATAATTGACACAATTTCAGTAAAATGAATAGAACCTTTCTCTAAATAACTATTATAAATCCTGAGACAGGAGGAAAATATCAAGATTCAATATCAAAAAGTTATTGGTACACGAATGTGTATGGTGAAAAAAATATCTCGTAATTCGCGAGACTTTAATTTTTTGGTTGAATTTAAAACAGAAATTTTTGGAATAAAAAATTAATGATATACATATTTACGATCATGTTTTTAACAAATGTTATAAGGCATATGTACGACATTTAAAAGAAATAGAATTGTGTTCCTTCTAAACAAATTAGCTTTTAACATTGTATCCTAACACTTTACCATTTAGTGTTACGAAAGGATTAAAAAAAAATACAATTAAGTATAATTTAAATAAAAAAATACTAATGACTTTAAAATCATGTAAAAAATTTATTTAAGAGAAAATGTCTCCTATCAAATACAGCCTTTAAAATAGTGTAACATTGTCCTAAGCATTTTTTTCGTAAAATAAAAAATAATTAGGTTATATTACCAGCTCATAATTGTTATAGACTAACCCTCTATTTACTTATAGATTACGTTGATGTTATAGTTAGATTATATGTAAATGTGAAATGTAAACAGATTTTCATTTCCGTTAAAGTATAATAAATATAAAATAAATGCAAATATATATAAAAAAAGGTATCAACGTTACTTAGGTTTATTTGCGAGGAAGAAAAACGAATGGAAAAGTAAAAGGATAAGTCACATACCAAAGACGACCGTACATGCTATGCCTTTATAGTATAAGTACCTACGTTTTAACTCTTGCGACTCCGTTGCGGTAACTTCCAAATAAATAATTGAGTGTCAATTTTGCAATTTTGTTTATTATTATCTACACTGGGAATTTTTCTGATATCTTTTTATATTTATATGATAGTTTATTAGTTGACAATCACTTAGTTGCCTACCCAATATTAATAGTGTCTAATAATACGTACAGTAAATATTGTATTGACCGTGCTTGTAAGACAGAAAAAGATCTATTCTATAATTAACGGTCTATTTTTATTATTATTGTACAGCTTTATGAGACACGCGTTTTATTAATTAATTTAAACAATAAAATATAATAAAAATTACTTTTGAAAGAGTATGTAATCGTTTGAAAACAACTTTTTATACTCTTTTTGAGTTTCAAAAGTTAATATTTGCAGTTTATTTAATTTTAATGTAGGTATACGTACGGTTATATTAATCTTACCTAAAATGTGGTCATAGTCATTGTCGCCTCTGGTCATTTAGGGAATATCAAAGAGTGTCAATAGCCGCCCCGCCGCGCCCTTTTAACCGTTGCTAAGCACGCCCAGCTATGCCCGCTAACAAAACCGCATTTGCTATTCTCTTCCGTTGGAAAGTACACGCCCACCATTAGGACAGATATACGACAAGAAAACAATATACAGAGTGATTCACTAACTCTTGCTACCAAGATAGCTCCGAAAATGTTACAGTAGCAGGAAAGTTTATACAACAAAAATTGCAAGAAAAATTAAGGAGTATAATATGACGTCAGTTTTTCTGCTAGGTTTAGTCGCTTCTAAGATTTAAGAGGCAAGTTTGTTTTTTTAAATGGAATGCTATGCTTCGGCACTTATTTTCTGATAGCGGCTATCATGGTGAATCCAAAAATGTGCAACATTAAGGTATTTGAAGATCAACAAAGGTCAAAATATAAAAAAACAAAAACTGGGTGTGGCCTCCAACGCCCGATAGAAGCGAAACTCGTATTTATTATGTGAAAAATAATCAATTGATCCATATATAAATATGTACTTATTGCGAGAAAATGAAACTAAGAAATAAAACGAGAGAAAAAAGATGGAGAAATTTAATAATTTAAAGATTTTATTGTCAATATTCGAAACAGTATTTATAAAATTTATTGCTGATTCTGTTTTAATCTCCTCTATTTAAAAAAAAAAATTATACGAGTAGCTTATAGTAACTAAAACATAGTATATATTTTTTTTAATTATCGTATATTTTATATAGTTATTATATTTTTGCATTTAATTATAATGATTATTATTTCAATATAAATTATTCTACTAATGTATCAACCATAAGAAAATAAGAATTATTAAAATATGAAATATTTTACTTTATTCAATAAAAAAAAAAATATCTTGAATAACCTCCGAATTCCATCTTATTAATGTTAACTATTGTATATCAGGTTTTAGAGCTCTTACCGACGTCAAAAACGACGCATAAGAGATCTTTACATTACATTTGTTATCTTTCTGGCCAGTTTTTTCGGATATCAGATGAAAAAAAGTTTTCTCTTATAGCTCTAAGATAACTTTGTACTAAGCGGGTTATAATGTATACTTTTAAATCTAATTATCAGAGGTTTTCAACTGGTTGGTGTTTAATTCCTTTAAAAATACCAATGCTTGTCCAATTTAAAATTGGCCTGTAAAAAAATTTACGTAGAAAGAAATTTATATATGTAAATTACATATTGAGATAAATTAGTAGAAACACTGCCAGACTTGACATAATTAACCTATATTTTTTAATTGAAAAATATGTAAACTTTTAATTTCCTTAAGAAACAGAAAAAAAGACTTGCATCATTTTCAAAATAAACGGCCCATATATAAATTATCCGACAGGAATGTTAATAATAGTAACATAAGATTTTTATTGTCTTCATAATCAAATATCAATATTAACACTATAAAAATATATGTAAAATAAAAAATCTCTGTAATTAAGTTAACCGTAATTAAATGTAAACATTTTCTATTTGATTAAATCAAACAATTATTCACGGAAAATTAATTCAGACAAAAATTGTCTCGTTATATTTGCAAATTAGAAAATAATTAAGACGTAGTTTTATCGGGTTAGGATAGAAAACAGAGTACCGATTCGTGTCTGTTAATACTGAGATACGCTTAGAGAGTTAAAACGTTTAACGATTAATCATGTTATCAACTTAAGAGCAAGTTTAATCGCGTAAAGGAAAAATTAGCTCGGCAAATGTATCTGAAATAATTTTTTACTTTTTTTTTTTCGAAGTTTGCATGAGGCCGTTATCTGAGAAGAAGTTAAACTTCTCGTGCAAATTAAACTTCCATTTTTGATAATATTAAAAGAAATAAATCATCTGTTTTTTACTTTTTTTTTATTAAGATTTATTATAACATATCTTATATATATATAAATATATAAGGTATAATATATATATTGCAATATGTAGAAAATATGCTTTTTCAATTATGTTTTTTTATGTGGCATAAGCTTTTTCTTTTATAAGTGGTATAAGTTTAATTGAAGAGTATAATAGTTTCAGTCAGGCATAAAAAACTTCTTTTCATATTGTTAATAACAAAGTAGACATAATAAATCATTACGAATTCAGCAAAAAAAGTTTCACTTTAAAATTTTAATGCAACAAATTTTTATTTTTAATTTTTTCCCCTGAAGTAATATAAGTTATAGAACCTAATTTTTCATAACTCGTTTTTTATTATCGAATAATAAAATTAAACACGCTTGTATTTTATAAGCATTGTTCAAATTCATGAAAACATGTAGCAATCTTTTTAATTCAATTTAAACTAAAACTCTGGAATATCTCAAAATCGGAATAATGGTCTTATACTATTAAAAAAAAATAAAAAAGAACGATTCATACCCAAAACTTTTTATGTTCATTTATTTCACATTTTTAAAGATATCTTTTATTTGAAGATGTGTACCGATTGAGAATCCTCTCGGTAAAACAGGTTATGATAGTTCTGACGATATTATATACTATATATAGAGAGGAGAGAAAAAGTTGCTGCGGAGACGACAAAATTAAAAATGAGAGGAAACTTTAGCTCGTTCTCGATCAAAGTGATAAAGACCCGAGCTCGTATTCGATCAAGTTTGAGAACATTTATCGAGAAAGGTGAACCGAATTTCAAGTTGAAAAAGTTATAGAGAGAGATAAAAAGAAAGCATTTTAATCGAATTTAGAATTAATTTGAAGATCGTCCATTGAAAAGAACTACATTTATGTTTACTTAACAATTTTACTTTTCCAAAAAAAATAAGGAATCTTTTTTTATACATAAATAATTTTAAAATCATTAAATTAAAAGAATTTTTCTAGAATTGAATAACTCCGTATAGTACGGTATTTTTATAGAATCGTTTCGTTTTAGTAGAGTTTGAGAATAAAACAGGGTATCCTAGAACATGGTTTTACTCTAACATGGTTTGAGAATAGACGAATTCCCAAACAATACCGAACGTCATGTGAGTACAAAGAGACAGAGTCGTCAAAATAAAACAAATTTATTTAAATAAAAACATAACAAAAGTATGAATGTAGGTTAATGAATATATAGTAGGACCTTGATTAACACCAGCGACAAACGACACGGATAAATCATCAAAGTTCAATGAATAATAAAAATTAGGGTTGAATTATTTTAAATAGGATTCTTGCATGCATACAAAAAAGATTTTTATACTACAACTTTTTTATAGTACTCAATTATGAATGTGATCAAAGTTAAAATTAAAAAAAAGGGGGTTTATCAGTTATTTCAAACCACATTATTTTAAACCTAATTAATTCAATGTAATTTTCACTATACTGTCAAAAATGAACCATTAGATAATGGTTGTTATATTTACATTATATGGAATTCATTTAGTGTTCAAATGTTATCTTTTAAATATCTCGAAGAAAGAGATTTATGACATAAACTAGTTTAATAATTATGGTCACAATATGTATATGTGTATATATTTTATTTACCCAACTAACTAGCTATAGAAACGTATGCTACTCGCATTAGAAAAAGATTAAAAAGGAAATGTCCGATGTACATAAAAATTAAAAAACAGAAAATGAATAAAATAAAAAAAATATATTTGTATTTTATATATATATGGATATGTTTTATATGTATGAGCCGTTTATTTTGAAAGTGGCCTAACTCCATTTTTCATTTTTTTCCGGTTACCCACGGTAACATGTACAGCTTCAAATTATCTATCAATAAAGCATTTAAGATTTTTTATATTTCGAGTAAATATGGTAATTCTTGACACACATAAGTTTTCAGAGTTAGTTGAATTACTGAACCGTTTATTTTGAAAGTGGCCTAACTCCATTTATACTTACGAAGAAGAAGAAGAAAGAAAGAATATATTTGAGAAGTTTTGGAATTTGGGAGATTTTAATAAACAAAATATATTGCTTTACGAAGCTATCGAGCGCAAAATTGTGAAACGAAGACGTCAAAAAAACGGAAAAGGCTCGCCAAGAAATTTGAGTTTTAGATATTTGTTAAATACTAAAAACGGAAAAGTTACCGTTTGTAAAAAGTTCTTTTTCGATACATTTAAATATGTTGGATGCGTTTCGTCAAAAATGAACCGTATAAAATTTTCTATAAGACATCAATGAATGAGAACGAAAATTTGAAAGTCCTGAATTTAATACCACGTCGGGGTAGACCAAGAAAGTTCGAAAATATTGTATTGACACCACTGTATAAAAATATAAGACAAATTACAACCGCAAAATTCAAGGACATAATTGACTTATTACGATATATACCACCGGAACATCATGATTTCTTTAAATCCCTTTCACATAAACAAAATGAAAAAAAAATTAAAAATTGTTTTGTAATTTATGTTTGTAAAAAATGTTTTGAATCGCATAATTTATATTTTTAAAGTGTTATAAAGATATGTAAAATAAAATAAGTATTGTTTTTTCGCAATTTGAAGCATCTTAAATTATGTTGAATGGACTTCGGTTCTTTAAATTTTATGACGAATCTGGTTGTTAATTTTGAAAGTGGCCTAACTCCATTCTTGGTAAGAAAACGCATATTATTCACTTAATAATTGCCATTATTTTAATAGGAACTGTAAATTTAACACCTTTAGATACACTTAAGCAACATAACTCATTGTTATTCTTTACGTATATTTTTAATTGCATTGAAACGCAAACCTTTAAATATCTCAATTTAAGGTTAGATGGAGTTAGGCCACTTTCAAAATAAACGGCTCGTATGTATTATTATTATATTAATATTATTATAATAATATTATAATATTATATTATTAATATTATAATAATAATATTATTTATATTTATATGTATATAATATTATGTAGGATGAAAGAAACCATTTCTCGGAAATGCATTTGTTTGTTTAGGTACGCGATACCGCTTGAAAACGTCGGTCGTCTGAAGTTTTGTTGCATCAAACCTCTCGAATATTCCCTATCGAAAGTAAAGAAATAATCCAGATGGTTAATATTCGGAAATAGTCGGGAAGTTTCAAGAAAGATAGAAGAAAAATATAAAAGAGAAGTAATTCGTAGTTGTTCACTTCACAATCAGATTGAATCAACGTTAGTTAATAGTGTGTAACATTATACCCATGTAATCTAAATAAAACCACCTTTAATTTTATTATTCAACTTTTAACATATCTCTACAATTATATATAATACGTATATTTTGCATATGTATTTATTACAAAATAATATTTATATTTTCTTATTTTTATCAGAATATTTTAGGGAACCAGCCGCCTTTTTGTGTCATTTATACGTTTTATTATATAACATAGTATTTTTTAGTAACCTTATAACGGTTTTATCCGAAGTTTTCTTGTAATATAAGTTAAAATTTTTCATATTATCATGGCGTATTGTTATCGTACATAGCTAACTACTTATATTAATGCTCGTACTTGATATACATCTATTTATTTTTTAGGGGGTGAGGGTACCTAATTTTTTTTTCGATTTTTTAAAAATGTTTTAAGTGAAAATACCATATTTCAGGAATATTGTGTGAAAATTTCAAGTCGAACTGAGAAAAATTGACGGAGAAACAGCATTTTTAGCATGCTTTATATTATAAAAAAAAGGATTAATCGAGCTGAAATCAAAACTACGCTTCAAAGCAAAGAAGGTCGGGTTAGACATAGACAAGAGCAACAATGTATTCTGGACACCTCTGATGACAGTTCCATAATGTACAGACACGGAATTGACGACCCTATGCAAGTAAAAGAAAAAAAAATACCTCTTTACTTAGGATGAATTTTGAAATTTCTCAATGTCAAACTTTATATCGATTTTCCTACAAGTAGCTTTTTAAAAGTTAGGGGACACTGTCACTCAAAATCTACTGAACCGATCGATTTAATTTTTTACAAACTTTTTCTACACATTTTTAGCGAAGTAGCGCTGTCGAGTTTTTTCTTTTTTTTTCTTTTTTTTAATTTTAAGTATTTTTTATAGGGGCTCAAATGTTGGTATCAATGTTGGCTTATCAAAAGCATTATATTTAGTAGTTTTATATATTTAAAGGTTTATTAAATTCTCGTCAGAAGCATTTGTTTTATAATTTCCTTCATCATTTTTTATTATTCGAATATTACTAATTATAAGCTTGGGTGCGTGTGTGCGCGCGTGTGTGTCGCGTGCGTGTGTGCGTGCGTGCGTGCGTGCGTAAGCGTTCTGCTCGTTTTAAGGACTCATTCTATAAGTAATTGTTTTTTTTTATATAAAATATCTTTTGAACCAGAGCACCGATGAACGGGAATCAGCATTCACCTCTAATAAATCCTTTCGTTTAACTCCTCATTCCTCTAATAATTTACTCATATTCCAAATTTTATTCGGCATTTTTATTATTATTAAATCATCGAGAAAAACGAGCCTGCCTGGTCCCGTCTATACTCGGTGTACGCGGAGTGGCCAAAACAGGCTTAGTTTGTTACATTTTAACGTTTCGCGTCTAGGGAAGTAACAAAGAATTATATAATATCACACTTCTTTGTATTAATAGGGATGAATGACCGTTCAAAATCACGAAAGTTGATATCTCATTGTCAAGTATGTAAAAAGAATTTAGTTGTTACCTTCACCGAATTCATGTGAATGTTTTTCAGGAAGACAATTTTTTTCGTGTGCCTTGTAAAATTTCGTTTTTATGAATTCTTAACTATGATAAAGCGTCAAAGCATTCATCCCATAACTGTAAGAGAATTACTGGCCAAAAATCCATCGCAATTATATCGCATTTACTCTGCAATCCAGACTTGTAACTATATGACCGTTTTTACTTTTACCTCGAATTCTTACCTATTCGCTTTTGCAAGCGAAGTATTGATTATGATTTTAAATATATCAATAAACGAATTTTTCATAAGATCGAATTTTTGACTAGATCAAATTTTTAAACGTTTTTAATTAAACTTGAACTTCAAGAAATGTAAATAAAGAGGTTAATAAAATGATTAATCTTAAGCTTTGAATTAAAATTCTACCATAATTATTCTTTTTTTTTATTAACTTTACGACAATCATAATTATAATTATAAATATATCGTTTCATTATTGTAGAATTTTATTTTGCTTTATTTTATTTTTTATCCTATTCAGGGATGCTGACATATCTGTACTTATATTACTTTTTAAATTACCGTTCAAGTGACATATTTTTTTTATTTTTTTTTTAATTAATAGAATTTTTGTCGAATGAAAATGTATAATACGTAACCAAAAAAATGAAATATACATAATAGTATGTAAGTAAAAAATTTATCGATGTACAATGATAGGTTCAAATATCAACTTAGCCTATTTTATGGAAATAGTTGTGTAGCTATGATGAAAAATAAACAATATTAACGTTTCCAGTAAATTAACAAGTGAAGCGACGAAAAAATTAATTTTAGTAACGACAATATAAAGCGTATACTTATATAACATAAAATATTTCATATAAATAAATTGTATAATAGCAAAAAAATAGTTTTTTAGATAATATTTTTTTTTGTTCTTCTTTGAAAGAAAAATGCCACTAAACATTCTAATACGCGAAAATCTAACATTTCTGTACTTACACGCAAAAATATAATTACATTTCGGAATATAATTGACTTTTACCCTTGTATGTAGAACGGAAAAAAAAATTAAAAAATCCAGTTTTTAAATGAACTTTAAATTCGTTAGAGTTTAATGATAAAAATGTAACACATATTATATGCAAAAGAAAAGAAGAAAGAATGAAGAAAAGAGAAAGAAGAAAATTATGTGAAAGAGAGAAAGATAAGAAAAAAGTAAAAACGATATGAATACAGATATAAAGAAAGAAAAGGAAAAAAAGAAGGAAGAGCAAAAGAGAGTAATAAGCACGCTCCTGTTTTCCGTAATAATTTCTGTACATATGAGAAGCTAGAATTTCTCTTAACAGTAGCCTCAGAAAATACACAGGATGCTTTTACTTGTATACTACTATTTTCACCACTCTTTCGTTTACCCGTCATCTCGCTTTTTCTTATTTAAAGAAAAGGACTTGCAACCGTAGCAATAGACGTTGTTGCGCACTGGAGTGCAATTTAAAGGAAAAATGGTTATCATTGTCAAGAAAAGAACAAAGCGCATCCGCAAACAGAATTCAGGATCGTGATTTTCATTAAACTTTAACTCGTTTCATTCACTTTCTTTTTACCTATTATTATTTTCTACTATTTCTCGGTTTTTAACTAAAAACATTTAAGCACGCAATAACTTAATCGATGGAATCTCACCTTTCCAGGAATACAAATCTGTCCGGTATAAATCTACAAACTTCTAAAGCCCGTATATTTTTTTTCGTAATTATAAAGAAAATTATGCAACCTGAATTCAAGAAATATGAACCTTTAAATAGAAATTGCAAATTAATTAAATATTTCCAAAAATATTAAATTCACGTCTATATCTTAAGTTAAAATCGATTATTGCAACATTAAAATCTTATTGGTTACCTCTTAAAGATTACAGAATAAAACGTTTATATCGAATTTAAAAATGATGAAAAATTTAATTAAATTTAAAAAAATGTTTAGTATAAAAAAAAGAATATAAAGAAGTTGTAGTTACAATGTGTTTCTTTTTATAAAACGTTTTTTCTCGACATTAATATCCACAAAAAAGCTTACTTAATAGATAAACATTAAATTTAATCAGAAGGACTTTCATTAACATAACGTTACTGTTTTATTAGTTTATTTTAAGTATAATGAACCGTCAGATTCTAAGTTTTCAATACAGGTTTTACACAGTTATATTCGGAGATTTTCTTCGGAATGACATAATAAAACATAAAATAAGAAATCTCGTTGTGAGAAGTATCCGGACTAAATCTTGTCTCAAGAATCTCTTTCAAGAATTCTGTCCGCATGACTTCACTTATTCCAACACTCCAACTATTCATCGTTAGAAGTAATGTTGAAATTTACTTTTAAAATTACGAAATGTTATGTAATCTTGACCGAATAATTCTTTGAAATTTTAAGATTTTTACCATTTCTACAAAATAACGAGGAAATATACTTGTTGAAAATTCCAAAATATTTGCAAACTTCTGTATATATTCTCTTTTAACCTCTTTAAAGATAAATTTTCAACTTAAACTATTAAAAAAAATTGTTTATTTTTCTTCATTTTATTTATTAAATAATAATTATAAAATTATATACATATAAAATATAAAAAGTTCAAATTTTGTAATTTTCCAAACAATTCAAAATGAAAAAGAAGCAAATGCTTTAGCAAATAAAAAAAAATATAAATTAAATGTTCACGTATAGTGAATATTCCAGAGCGAGGTAGATTTATGGAAATAATATTTCAAATACTATTTTAAATAGTAAATTCTAAATTCTTTTTAATTGAAATAAAATAATTCAAGTAAAAAATGAAATTTCACAGTAAATTAAATTTTATAATAATAATCTAAAACATGAAATCAAAATCTTTATCTTCGAGTTTTAAGTAAATATTATATTTTTAACATAATAATTAATAAAGTAAACTATTACAAAAAAAAACATGCAAAAATTATTTCAAAAATTCAACAACTTTCATATCAGAAAATGATTTTTACCATTAGAAATTCATTCGATGATCAATAACTCGAATAAGTATAAACGTCTGTCAGTGAATTGAATATGATGTATTTCGATTAAGTAAGTCTTTATTACTCGCCCTCTTTAACCGGCTTGAGGGATCAGGAATTTCGGGGGGGAATTTTTTAAAACTATTCAACTAATTTGGCTAATTGAACCCATTATTTTCGACACACATAGCTAAATACGTAACCTTTGAAACATTAAATTTTTTATAAATTAATTTTTTTAAACAATTTATCGAAAGAAAAATTCGATCTTGAAAACCTTATTTTACAATTCTGCTATTTTATTTTTTTTTTTAATAAGCATATTGTAAATTAATTCATTAGAATGAAGCTTAAAAACAATAATTTGTTTAATTATTTTAATTCACATGAGACTACGGAAGGCTGTGTTTCTCCGAAACAACTCACCTTTTTTTCGAGGACTCAACTTAGACATAATTATTAACAAATTAATATAAAATTAATTTAAAAAAGTTTTTTTGTACACTTCAAGATACCAATAAAAACGAGAATTTCAAAACGATGGGATTTTATTTTCATATTTAAAAAATTCATGGAAAGTTCAGTTTCAATCAAATTTAAATTTACTGTTGAATTTCAAAACAATTGTTAATTTTTGGTTGTTTAGATTTAAGAATTTTTTTAATTATTGGAATTAATTATTTTTAAGCTTAAAATTTATCATAATTTATTAATTTAAAACTTTTATTATTATCATTATTATTATTATTATTATTGTTATTATTATTATTATTATTGTTATTATTATTATTATTATTAAAAGAATAAATTAATTTAATTTTTAATTTAAATTAATTTTTGATTAAAATTAAATATTAATTTTTTGTTTATTTTAATTAATAATTTGATTTTTATTAATTTTATTTTGATTTTAAAAATTGAATTTTTAAATTTATTTTAGCTTTAGAATAATTTAATTTAACCATAAAAATTGAATTTTGAAATTTTAGTGGTTTTTAAAAGTTGAGATATTAAATTTTAAAAATTTATTTTAATTTTTGATAATTTTACGTCAAATTAGATTAACCCCTTGCACTATTTTGACGAGCCTGACTCGTACTCGACATTTCAGGTCGAACATGAATATCACGAGTCCGACTCGTACTCGACATCTTGCGTTCGGTCGTGAAAATAGGTTTCAAATTTTGGCACGCGCGCTCCGCCGCTCGCCTTTCACCGCGATGATCCAGGCAGCCGCGTTTGGCCTGGCGTTTCCCGAGGTTCCGAATAGTGCAAGGGGTTAATTTATTGAACTTATATATATATATAATAAATTAAATATAATAAAAATATAATTAATAATAATTATACAATACTTAATAATAATCTAATAATCCAAAACTATACATTAACCAATCCGATTAATATATATTAATTATATATTTAATATAGTAAGTTATATAAATTTTCCCCCAAAAAATTATATTTTATTAAGAACACACACATATTTAATATAGAATTAAATTATATTTTAAATTATATAATATATTTAAAATTATAATATATGTTATAAATTATATATTATTATATGTTATATTTAAAAATTTAGTTAAATTAGTATTAGTTTATATAGGAAATTCATGGATTACATTTAAACATTTGGAAATTTAATTTAAATTCAATTAGATTTGGATAATAGCAAATTTAATAATTAATTGATTTGAATATAACATATAAAATGTGTACAAATTGCCCGTCACTTTCAATAAAATAAATACTACAAAGTTAAATACTACAAGTTGGTTATAGATAAATTATTTACAATAAATAGAATATATAAAAAGTTAATATTAGAATTTAAATTTATTTAAATTCAATTTTAAATTCAATTAAATTTTTTTATGTAAATTATTTTCATTTTTTACTAATAATTTATTCATAATTAATATTATTTAAAAATTTCTTAGTTCGATAATTAATTAAATAAATAATTTTTTTAAATTATAAATATAGTAATAAAATTAACATTTTATTATAAAATTCGAAAGTAATTTTAATTTTGTGTACCTTTTGTATCAAGTAGGGGTTGATTAATAAATGTATTTAAATTTAAATTTATCTCGAATTTAAATGATTTAATTAAAAATTTCAAGTAATTGTTAAATTATTATTATTAATTTTTAATTGAAAGTGAAATACGAAACGATTTTAAATATGTCTAGTTTTTTTTTATAATTAAATGAAATTCAGCTTTAAAATTTAAATCTTTATTAATATTAATTTTTTAAAATAAATTATTTTAAAGTAAATATATTGGGGATAAATTTAATATATTGGTTATAAATTTAATTTATTATTTTGGTATTTAATTGTAATTAAAAAATTCTATTTCTTTTAAAAAAATGTCTTAATTTATAATAAGATGAAAACAAAATTTCTTAATTTAAAAATGTAATTTTTATTTTAATTATTTATAAAAATTAAATAATTATTTTTTAATAGTAATAATGATTATATTAGTAAGTATTCTATAGTTTGATTTATTTTATAATTTGATAAAATTAATTTAATGAATTAGGGCAAATTTATATAATTTATATAATATATATTTACATGTTTATCAAAAACATGTCTTGTTGAATGTTAATAATAAGTTTATTCCGCCCATTGAATAAAATTTAAAAGGCTGCAGTATATTGACTCTACAAATGTAGTTAAATCAAAAGATTTTTAATTGGAAACTTGAATGAAAGAATTAATAAAATATAGACTGACTGTCTGAAATTAATTGAATTTGAATTTAAATTAAAAGTTAAAATGCTTTTATTAATTTATTAGACGACAAGAACCTACGAATTTGAAAATATTAAATTATACATTAAATTATACATTTTTTAAATTTATAATTTAAGATTTTTTTATTGGAAGGGTAATTAAGTTTTTTGAAACTTTAATTTATTATTAAATTTCATTTATTAATATTATTATTTCATTATTGATTATTAACATTAATAATTTCATTTATTATTTATAAATGAAAGTAAATGATAATTTTTATAATTAAAAGAATTAATTACCTTAGTGATAAAAAAACAGAGTAATAATTTTGGACAGTTCATATTAATAAAATTGATTGCGACCTCGATGTTGAATTAAAATAAAAATTAAGTGAAGAAGCTTAAAATTTTACTCCGTTCGACTATTAAAATTTTACATGATTTGAGTTCAGATCGGTGTAAGCCAGATCGGATTCTATCTATAATTAAATTTTATTTTATTGTACGAGAGGACTTAAATTAAGAAATAGTTTTTAAAAATATTGAATTTAATTAATTATGTTATTTAAATATTTTTTTTTTAAATAATAATTTTAAATAATAATTTTAAATAATATTATATTATATTATAATTAAGTTATTTATTTACATTAATTGAAAGTTTGATTGGAGTAGACACTAATATTCAAAAATATAATTTATTGAATATGTTAAAATTTATTTTAAGAGATTTAGGATTTGATGATATGAAAAGTATTAATATTAGAATTAAAATTGACATTAATAAAGCAATTACTTCTCCTAATTTATTAGGAATAGCTAATAAAATTGCATAAACGAATAAAAATATCATTCAGGTTTAATATGAATAGGAGTTATTATTATAGGATTAGCTTTAATAAAATTATCTGGGTTTCCTAGTATATAAGATTTTTAAAGTGTTAAATAATAATTGAAATTATTAAAATAATATATAAATGTGATTGAATCTTTAATTAAAAAAAAATTTATAAAAATAAAATATTACTTAAATTACTATTTAATCCTAGGCGATTAGTTGATCCTGATTTATAAAGATATATTAGGTGAATAATAATTAAAAAAAAATTACGAAGGGTATAATAAAATGTGATGAATAAAATCAATTTAATGTAGGTGAATTAACTGAAAAAACCCCTCAGATTCATTCAACTAAATTTGCTCCAATTTAAGGAATTGCTGATATTAAATTTATAATAACAGTTTTTTTATAATTATTCAAATTAATAGAGTTAAAATGAGTTTTATTCATTAAAAATGTTTAAAAAAATTAAAATATTTTTTAATTATTAATTTATATAACAAAATGTAGTTTATTTAAAAATATTAATTTTGGAGATTAAAGATATATTAAAATTTAAATTTACAAAATTTATGTTTTTTTTTAAACTATAAAGCTTTTAAAATAACTTTTAAATTTATTTTTATATTAATTTTATGAAAGTTTATATATTTTTAGAAAATATATATAGAATTATATATAATTTATTTTATTTTTTTTAAGATTAATATTATTATTGAAATTTTATAATCATTTATTGATAATTTTGTTATAATTAATATTTAGTGGTTACAAATTTAATAAATATTTTTTATAATATATTTTTATAGATATTATTTATTATTTTTATAGTTGTATTTGTCATTGAGGGAGTTCTTGGAATTACTTTAATAATGATTATATTAATTTATTTTTATGGGAATGATTTAATTGAAAATTTAATATTAATTTTATGATAAAATTTTAAATAATAATAATTTTAGAATAGGTTTTTTTATTTAAAATAAATTTAATAAATTAATAATTCTTTCTTTATTTTTTTATAATATTTTAAACATTTATTCATCAAATTTATTAATTCGTGGGATAAATTTATTTTTATATGGATTTATATATTCTTTTTTTTAGTTTTAATAAGTTTTTGAACTGTTTTATAATATAATGTATATAATGTTTAATAATAATAAATTTAAGTAATTTTAAAAAATTTTTGATTTTTTAATAATGAGAATGGTATTTTTATGTTATTTAACATTTAATGTAATAATATTTTATTTGTAACGGAGTATATTAGTTTAGGATAGGATATAGAATAATCTAATCTTAGTTTGTTAAAGATAGAATAGAGAATTTATGGAACTGTAGAATTCGTAAGAAAGGGTCCTTTTAAAAGAAGGATATAATATTTATTTCCGATCAAGTAACGTCTGGTGGTCTAGACTGTGGAGATTGCGAGAACGCTTTGTACGCACTCCCACCACTCTAGGGTGTTACGTAGATTTGGAAGAAAGACGGTTGATGACCAATAATGGGTCGGAAAAGGGATTAGAGGACCGCCTTGCGTCAACCTTTCCCCCTCCGACGGCGGTTGGACCGATGCATAAGAAAAGAGTAAGT
Organism: Polistes fuscatus; assembly: GCF_010416935.1. Taxonomy (NCBI): domain Eukaryota; kingdom Metazoa; phylum Arthropoda; class Insecta; order Hymenoptera; family Vespidae; genus Polistes; species Polistes fuscatus. Next base: position 21,916 of record NW_025113168.1, on the reverse strand, counting down.
CTTATGATTGCACTGGAGTTATGTATTATGATTAAGTATTAGGAAGTCTTATGGTATTATGTCGAGATATTAAGTGGTCGTATTATGTGAAAGTGTTATGTGTTCTTATTGAGTGATTATTAGTTCTTATGTCTTATGTGTTACGTCTTTTATGCCTTATGTTTTTTTACGTTTATGATTATGTTATTTTGAAGCCTTATGTTTAAGTGATTTTATGTATGATTAAATATATGTGTACTCTTAACTATTAATCCTGACAAACTGTTATCTAAATAGTAACGCCCTTTAATCCTTGCATCCAGAGAAGAACAATCGATCATCATATTTCGTTTACATATTCAATATTTGAAATAAGACTATTACTAATTTTTTTTATAATTATATTTGCTGGTGGTCAAATTGGAACGATTTGAAGCTATAATATATATATTGATGTATACCTTTATACCTTTTTTATGGTTAATAATAAAATTTTATATAAATTATAAAAGAGAGAGATTAATAATAATTTTTATAATATTTAAAATAATTGAATTAAGGTTATTGATATATTTAATTTTTATGTTGACATTTATGATTAAAATGCTAATTTTTTTATTTTATATTTCATTGCCAAAGGCTCATGTTGAAGCTCCAGTTTATGATTCAATAATTTTAGCTGGAATTTTATTAAAATAAAGAAAATATGGTGTATTAGGTTTTCTTAAATTTTATTTATATATATATATATATATAATTGATGCTGTAAAAATTAATTATATTTAAATTTCTTTAAGAATTATTGGTGGTTTATTAATTAGAATAATTTGTTTAATTCAAATTGATTTAAAAATATTGGTAGCTTATTTATCAATTGTTTATATAGGAATTTTAATAGGAGATTTATTAACTTTAATAAAATCAGTATTTTTAGGTAGATTAACAATAATATTAGTTCATGGGTTATATATGTTCATCAGGATTAATTTATGTATTATTAGTAATATTTATAAATAAAGGGTCATGATCAATTAATCATAAATTAGCATTATTTTGATTTTTATCTTTATCTAATTAGCTCCTGTTAGTTTAAATTTAATTAGAGAAATATTATTATTAGTCAGATTAGTATGTTGAAATTTTAAATTGTTATGTAGTTATAATAATGTTATGTTTTTCTTAGAGCGGTTTATTCTTTATATTTATTTAGATTTAGTCAACATGGTATAAAAAAGAATTTATTAATAAATTAGAAGGTTATTAATTCGATAGATTAATTATTAGTTTTATATTGAATGCCTTTAAATTTTAATGGTGTTTTTAGGATTGGAATTATTTACTTAATTAAATTTAAATAGTTTAAAATTAAAAATTCTAATTTGTGGAATTAGAGATATAAAATATTTTACTTCAATTAGACTTATTGAATTAAATGATTAATGTGATTAATTAATTTATACTTAATAATTAAAAATTTATTATAATTATAAATATTATTTAATTATATTATTAAAATTTTATATTTATATTATCAAAAATTCTTTTATTTAATAAATTAAATTTATATGTAAAATTATTTTGATAAATTTTAATTCAATACATTTAGCATTATTAATTTATTTAGATGAAATTAGTTTAATATTTCTAAGTTTAGTTATATTAATTGTCAGATTTATTTTAATATATAGATTAATATATATAGAAGGTGATATAAATATAAAACGATTTTTATATTAGTTTTAATATTTGTTTTAAGAATAATTTTTTAATTATCTGTCCAAATTTATAGGTTTATTATTAGGATGATTTAGGTTTAACATCTTATTGTTTAATTATTTATTATCAAAATTGAAAATCTTTTAATTCTGGAATAGTTACAGTTTTAATAAATCACGTTGGAGATGTTGGTATCATAATAATTATTAGGTTATATGTTATATTAGGATCTTGAAATGGTTTATTTTATGATTTCAATTTTTTAATTTTAAATATTATTATTATTATTAAGATCAATTACAAAAAGTGCTAGATTACCTTTTTCAATTTGGTTACCTTTGGCAATAGCCAATACCTTTATTTATTAATTGGTTATAATTTTTATTTAATTTATAATAAAATTAATGAATTTTTATTATTTATTTCTAGAATAACGATATTGATATCAGGAATTATAGAAAAATTTGAACGTGATTTAAAAAAAAATTGTTGCTTTATCAACTTTAAGTCAATTAGGTTTAATAATAAGAATTTTAAGATTAAGTAAAGTTGATTTAAGTTATTTTTATTTAATTATTCATGCCTTATTTAAATGTTCATTATTTTTATGTAGAGGAATTTTAATTCATCAAATAATAAATAATCATGATATTCGTTTTATGGGTAATGTAATTAATAATTATCCTTTTGTGAGTTTAATTTTTTTTTATATGAACATTATCTTTGTGTGGATTTCTTTTTTCCAAGATATTATTCAAAGGATTTAATTATAGTAATATATTTAACACAAGTAAAATAAATTATTTTATTATAATTATATTATTTTTAGCTACTTTATTTACCGTATCTTATAGAGGTCGATTGTTATTAGTTGTTTACTTAAATAAAAGTAATATATTTAATAATTTTATATTATTAAATGAAAATAATTTAATAAAAAGTTCAATAATTTTATTATATATAAGATCTTTAATAATTGGATATTTTTTATTCATTTTAGTTTCTTTGGAAATTACTATTTTAAAATTGATTCAAAAAATATTAGTTATTTATATTTGTTTAATAGGAATTTTTATTTAAATATTTACGAGAAATTTAAGTTTTTGGAATTGATTTAAAAATATAAAAATTTATTTAATGAGAATATAAGATTTAAGATTTTCTTAATGAATTAATTATTTTTTATCCTTTAAAGTACTCATTAATTATATATATAAGAGATATTTAACCCTTAGCGCTCCGCACGTTTTTGTACCATTGTCTACCAGCAACTCGGGCACATTTTCGCAGCGGAACGAGTATGAAGGAGTTTTATTTTAAGTGAGAAGAATTACACGTGCTTGTGAATATTTTTGATTTTATTTCTTTTATACACATATGCACCTTACTTTTGTAAATGAAAAATAAATTAAAAATTTTCTTTTTCCTTTTTTTTTTTTATTTTTTTTTTCCTAGTCATGCTAAAAACATTAGGCGCCGCAGCGGAGCCTACGGAGCGCTAAGGGTTAATAAGGGTTTAATAGAACATAGAATTACATACGGATTAAAGAAATTCATATTATTAAGATTTTTTAAATTTTCAGATTAAAATTTTTTTACTATTTAAATTTTAATATGACGTTTATTATATCAATATCATTATTAATTTTAATTTTTTATTTTAAGAACTTAAGAGAGAGGAGAGGAGTTTAATATTGAAGATATTAAGGTAATTATTATTTAATTTTAAATAAATTTATAAATTTAAAAATTAAATTGTTTTTTTTAAACTATGTAAACTAGTAATAAATAAAATGAATTTTATTTATTAATTTAAAAGTTAGAAGCTTTTTTAATTATTTTAATAAGAAAGTTTATTTCAATTAAATTATAAACAATAATTTACCTCTATTTTGGTTTCAATTAAATATATAGATGTAGGGTTTTGAATTGTTTAAGAAGTATAGATATGAATGTGTGAATGGTATGAATGTGAGAGTGATTGAAAGAAATGAAAGAATGCATCCGCCGGTCGAGGATAAAGTAAGAGCGTTAGATAAGAATATTAGTTTAGGTTTAGGATTACACCGTCCGGACTTGTCGCCTTTGTGAAGCACATCGAAGTCTCCCGAACGTTCTCGATAATATGAAATACCGGAAACGCCTTTGGGCGTGTTGAGAATTATCGGGAAGTTTCCAGAAGGAGTGACGGGAAACAACGGGAGACGATGGAGGGGATTGTAGGGTATAAGTAGGCGACGGAAAGGACTGGGTGGGCGTTTTTCTGTGAGTTCGGTAATAATTGACGAGTGATAAGTGTAACGGAGAGTACGGAAGACAACGGGGAACGGCGAAGGATTACGATAGGCGACGACGAGTCCGGTTCGGGTGTTCCGTGCTGTTGTTTTCGGACGTAGAGAGTTACACTTATTGTTAATATATCGTAACGTTAGGTCATTAGTTTTAGATTATAGATATTTACTATTTTATTTCTTACAAACATTATACCTTGTTAGTATTTATTAATAAATAAATACTTTACTATTACTTACCATTATATAAATATATATCTCATATTTACGTAAATCTTACATATATATATATAATAAATATTAATATGATTTAAAATTTATTCACAATAATTAATTAGAAATTAATTAGAAAAAAAACTATTAAATTAATAATTTCCTTAATTAGAAGTTAAATGCATATTTATACTAAACATGTAATTTAATAAATTAATAAATTTTAAAAAGATCATCAATAAATTAAGTATACACAAATAATCAAACAAATATCAACAAAATGTTAATATCAGATTGCTGATTCATACCCAAAGTGATGATTACAAGAAAAATGTTCATTTATTCATTGGATTAGGCAAATAATTAAAAATATTATTCCAATTATAATAACATGAATTCCATGAAATCCTGTGATTAAAAAAAAATTAAGCTAAAAATTGAATCAGCAATTGTAAAAGAAGTTTCAAAATATTCCAAGAATAATGATTTGTATTAAAGTGAAAATTGAAATAAAATTTGTATTATTTAATAATCTATGATGAGATCATAAAATTGAAATCCCAAAAGAAATTAAGATAATTGAATTTAACAAAGGAAATCGGTGACAAGATTGAACTATTGTAAATATATTGACTGTGTATAAAATATGACAAAAGTGTGATCAAGAAATAATAAAAAGATTGTAAGGATAAAAAAAATTCAGAAATGAACGGGAAGCAGTATTTCGTGTCTCGTGTGAATGAATATAATATAGAAAACAACAAAATAAAAAAAAGAAAAGAAAAAAAAATTTAAGACGTATAACAGAGAACAATCGCTATTGAAAGTGCACAAATAGATATTTCTAAAATAACAAAAGACGATTTTCTTGAAAGTAAAGCTACAGGAAATGTTTTTTCTTTTGTCGTGTTGAATAGTATATAATTATAAGTATGAAAAAGTATGTGTGCGTACTCATCGCGTACGTACCGAAGAAAGAGCGCCATACACATCGATAGTTACCAGCGATGGAGCGGAGTAGAGATATCAAAGAAAAGGAAGATTAAAGAAAAAGACGCCGAAAAGAAATTACAATACACGATAAATGATAGACGATAAATGATAAACGATAGGGAAGTAAGAAAGTGGTTTAAGCAGAAAATCGGTTAGTATTTTATCAGAATGTTAACATATTCCACACAACTAGTTTTCAGGTTTCTTCAACTCAATCGATGATATAACGAATTAAAAATAAATTTTCTTGTTACATTCCATGATAACGAATTCTCGTATATTCCCCTAACAAATGATTAGCGAGAAGAAATTCATCGGTGATTAATGATTAGCGTAAAAATCAATCGGTTATCATGGTCATTACATCGGTAGCTCTTTATCACACCTTATAAAGTTGCAAAGTATTTTGTTATTTCAATAGTCGTGTTTTAATTCATAAGGAAAATATCTTTTAAAAATTAATTATATTTACAGTCTTTTTATGATAATTTATAATATGAATTATAAGTACATAAAATAATTGCAAAATGACGTGCATAGAACAATCGAAAATTAAATTTAAAGTACATTTTTGATTGAAAATTTATTGGATGCACTAAATAATACTATAGACGAAAATGAACTTACTATTAGTGATAATTGCGATATTTTTTAATTGAATTTGAATTGTATTAAACATAAAATAGCACCCAAAAATATGCGGTTCCTCAAAGAATAGAGCTGCGCACATAATAGTTAAGAATTAAAACAAGATACTTACCTTTTTCTGTAGTAGCTCGTGGAATTGGGCCTCTGGCACACCATCGTTCAACACTAATAGAACAGTACTAGTCGCGGGTAAAAATAACTAATTTTACTAAAATATATGCTCTCAAATTCGATTGTCTTCAAATCTATTCTTTCACGTTAACAATCACTTAAAAAATAAAAAAAATAAAAAATTCACTGTTGTACGATAAAACAAATATATACTTAATAACGAAAGACAGAAGCGCAAGATCCAACGAGACAAACGAAAATGACTCGCTTAACTCCCTGATCCACTTTATAAGCATATTCCTATCCCCACCTCTTTGACTAGTCACTTTCTTTCCACAACGAATCAGTTTTCAGGATATACGAACCTCCTCATTGGATAGTTATATTAACGCCCACGAGGCTCATTGGCTTAGGAAATTAAGAAAGAGCTGACAATTGCCTTCGCGACGAAACCTCGAGCGTAGCAGATAAAAATAAAAAACAATCTAGAACATTACAAGAGATATAATTCTTCGAGTAAAAAAAAATTCTTGTCTAAAAAGGGCCGCGTAAATGTTGGGATAGACGTATATTACCGTGATAAATTTAACTCCTGCTACTTGCTACTATGATACAAGGATCCAGTCTCAATGCTAGTAAGTTTCAACTGTAAAATCGAGTGTCTTTTGAAATGTATATGTTACTGCTAAAGTGCAGAAATCAGTTATTTTGCAAATTACTCAGGTATGTGATATTAACTAGGGTGATCCGTTAAAGTATCGAAAATTATTTCATTTCTCAAATTATCTAGGTAATCTGCTAATTATTCAATTAATCAAATTAATACGATCAGCTAATTATTAAATTAGTTTATTGTATTAATCATCAATCAATTAAAAAACTATAATAGAAAGAATCAAACGGTTTAAAATATTATTACAATTAACGAAATGAATTTACAAACCATATAATAAATTTGTGAAATATTGAATTTATTTTATCAAATGAGAGAGTGAATAGTGTTTGTATGTGTGAGAAAAGGTTGCTAGGAGACTAAATACGACTCTTTTGTTGCGTACGAGTGTTTCATTTGTCAGGCGACGTCGCGTGAGATAATCGTCTGATGTTTGGTCGTACTGAAACCTTCCGAATATTCTCGATCGGGAAGCAAGGAAGAATCTCGAGTTTATATGATCGGAAATGGTCGGGAAACTTCGATTAAGAATGCGAGAAAATAACAAAAGATGATGGAGGGGAAAATGAGTATATATAAGCGACGAAAATTATGTATTGTTTCTACGATAAGAGTGTGCGTGTGTTTGTGATTTATATAGAAGAAATAAATACGATAATATCCTCATTAACATTACCAAAAATTATGCCTAATTATAATGCAATCTTAATATTGTTTTTTCTTTAATAACATAGCAATTGGTTTCTACGACTAGCAACTTACTTTAATGTGTACATTACCTAGGTAAAATGTTAAAAACTTTTGTTCCGCTCGTTAACGGAACAAATCAATTAATCTGTACATTAACTAGGTAATGTGTACATTAACGACTTTCAAGCTTTAACGGTATCATATACATTGTTGAAAGGGATTCAGTCTTAACGGTTGGATTTCTAATATTCTGTTTAAACGCTTTTAAAAAAGTGATTTTAAAGTGAAAGACAAGAACGTCTCGGATAGCTAAAAAATTAAAAAAATTTTGAATTGCTTAAATACTTAATGAAAATTCAGTTCCGACGATCTTAGAGTTTTTGAAAGCGTTAAATGCTACTTCAATGACTGTTTCAAAATGCTTGCATGTAATTAGTAAAATTCATAACGAAGAAAAATGGTAACGACATCTACAACGCAGGAACTAAATTAACCACATAATATATTTTAAAGAAAATTAAAAGAAAATATAAATATAAATGTTTATTAAATATTTTTTAACTTTTATTTAATGTCAAGTTAAAATTATTGTTATAAAAATGCGTAAATAATATTATAAATATTTATACTGTAAAAAAAATTAATAATAGAGACTCACTTCATTTAAACTAATATTTTTGACTGGTATATAAATTTAATTAAAATAAATAAATAATATTAAATACAAACTTTTTAATATTTTTTTAAGTATCTATTCATGTCAATTCAGATTTAACAAAATATTGCTAAAAATATACCTACCTATTAAACTTATTTATATAAAAAAAAAATATACAAATAATAGAAACTAGCTTTACTTGAACCAGTAAATTCGACTAACTTAGTTCGTATAGTTGTAGCGTTAATGCTGTAAGCACCATCTCAAAAGTTATGGATAGTAAATTACAAACTGTGATTGTGAGCACTTGTTACACTACTCGCTATTTGATATACATATTTTAGATTACATTGTTAGGGGCTACGTCGTTTGTACTAGTAGCTGCACTGTAACTACGTGAGATAAAACCAATTGTGAGTTATAATTACTATATTAAAATTAATAATTTATATAAATTAGAACAAGAGAAAGGACAAAGTGTGCAGGAAATTCGTAGCTCAGAAAATGATGAGAAAAGAGAATAAATAATCCCTAATTGATTGGACGTGTTAGTTTGTCAGATTGTTCACCACGAATATATTTAAATAAATTTTAAAACTATAATCAGTCCTTATATAATTTGCTTAATTCAACTGATTTATTTTAATTTCATACACGTTTGTATTATTACATAAATATCATCAAACATCTTTCCGTTTAATTTATAATAAGCGTTCCGAACATATTCAATCAGTTCATTAATTGTATTAAGCGAAGTTGAATATTGCATAGGCTATATATAATTGAAGAATCCTAGATTTTGATCTTATAATTCGTATTATATGTTGAAACAGATATAACGGTAAAATTTACGCACTTAAAATCCTTTCTCTGCTCAGGGATATCAAAAGTGAAAAATTCGAAATTTAGAGATTTAGATAACGCAGCGCTACAAGTGTTTCTTCAACGAGTCAAAGGAACACTTTTAATTTTAGTCCAACTTTCAGACTGATCCTTGCGTTTTTTCTGGAGGGAATTTTTTTTCTTATTTTTTAAGAAAACTTACAAATACTTTATCTTTGTATTGTGAGGATAAGAGAAATTCGAGAGTGAACAATAAAGCAGTATTTCCTGTCCCGAGGAAACGGAAAGAAATTTGAGACGTAGATAACGAAGAGCGATTACTTTTAGAAGTTTGCCAATCGATGTTCCGATAATAGCTGCAGACTATTTCCTTATAAGGAAAGTTAAGGAATATGTTCTTTCTTTTGTCGTGTGTATGGTGTGAGTATGAGTGTATAAGAATGTATGTATGCGCGTGCGGTTGGGTGCTTATAACGTACGTGACCAAAAGCAAAGAGATTATTCGATCAATTGCTATCCGCGAGGGTGCGAAGTGTGGATTTGAAAGAAAGGAAAAATTAAGAAAAAAGACGTTACAAAGACATGACGTAAGACGTTACAAAGAAATGACGTAAGACGTTGCAAAGAAACGACGAAAAATTATAGACGAGGATAACACGTATATAATATGATAAGTAACAAATAGCCAAACTTCCTATTGTTGATTAAGGTGTGTAAACTTGATCTCAAGGTAACTTAACGACGCTGAATCAAATAATGCTAATTTTTTTGCAATAAAATGTCCTGTTTTTTTAGAAGAAGGGTAAAAAAGGGTAAAAAAGAGTAATAAATGGCCTTATCTTAGAATTTAGGCATTTAACTGAAAAAATTTCAAACAAAAGTTGTAGAGAATTAAAAAATATATAAAGGATGTTCTATGGTTTATCTTTGTATTTGAAAAAATAAGCGAGAAATAGTGGTAAAAGTAATTGTAAGAGTGGGGAAGCAAGTCCCGCCTCTCAGTCGGCTTTTACACGCGAGCGGGCTAGTGACGATTCACGAAACGGAAAGGATCGTAACCGAAGGTAAAGCTCGAAATGCGGTAGATTCTGCACGCAGGCGTGGTATACATTCTGCATCGGATAATTTGCACGCTTCGCGAAGCAGAATACTCGATTTTGAATTTACTCGTAACAACCTTGAGAGCAATAGAAACAAACGATGAAAAAATGGTAAAAGTACTATAAAACCGATATGCGATCTCTATCCTTTTGTGTCGATAACTTGAACGATCGATAAATTGAATTTACTACCCGTCCAAATTTCCTTCATCTATTCGTTGTAATATTCTCTAGTTTCATTACAATGAACGATTCTCGTAATATTATACAAAGTTAAATTATATTATACTGGTTAAAGGTAGAAACTTTGATGCGTACATTGTTTGTCATAATAGACATGGATTATTAGAAATTCCTTGTTCTCTATAATGCGTTATTTTTGAAAATGGTCACATTGTTCAATCGTTTATGATATAACCTTATGCTCGTAATATTCGTTGAATATTTCATTAACTAGTAGAAACCACATATTACCTTAAATTCGAATTGAACTATTAGTCGAACATTCCTAGTGATAAATTGCAAAGAATTTCTGGGTATATAAAAAAAAAAAGAAAACTGATAATACGAATTAAAAATATCGCATTATTAACTTACTTTTTTTTTTTATTAAAAATAATATAAGGTACAAGGCGTTGGTGTAAACCAATGTAGCCAACGTTTACATATTAGAGGTGTACAATCATTTTTTTAAAAAAAATTTTAAATTTACAAATAATATTAAATTTAACATTTTTATGCTAATATAAATTATTAAACTACCTAAGTAGCATTATCACAATATTATATAAGTATGGTTTATCACATATTCAGTTTAGTCTTAATTTATGACTTAGCTATGAAATTCAAAATTAAGCATAGTATTCAATTCAGTTTGTAACAAAACATAACAAAGTAATGAAAATTATATAAAAACACTCTTTCTATACCAATGTACTTAAACATATAAACATTGACGGCTTATTACAATTCATTATATAAATCTTTTAATAGACAATAGAAATTTGCTTAAACAGTTCAAAATTCCCTGGCTCAAGTTTCCTAAAAGAAATTCTGCGCTGTAAGGGGCATGGCCTAACAGCACGGTTAATACTTTGATAAATTCGACTCTTTGATCATCATACAAGGAACACTAAAATAAAATGTGGTTCGGGGATTCTTCTACACCACCGCAGTTACAAGATGGAGATTGTACAATACCATATTTAAATAAGCAAGCATTCAACGAGTGATGACCACTCCGAAGCCTGTTGATGGAAGTAACTGAGCGTCTATTTAAGCTAAATTTACTAAACCATGGTTTGGACGTGTTGACGTAGAAGTTATTTCTATAGTAGTTACCTTTATCAATGTTCGAAAAAATGAACCATTCGTGGAATTCAGACCACATCCTGTCCTTCCATAGTTTTTTAAAATCGCTTGCAGGGAGAAGAAGGGAGTATCTCTACCGGTGAAAATTATCGACACAAAAGGATAGAGCTCGCATATCGGTTTTATAGTACTTTTACCATTTTTTCATCGTTATTTTCTCAAAACAATTTCTCAAACAGCAAAACATCATATATTACAAACATATATATTACAAAATTATAAATCAAATTGATATTTACATTTTTATTTATTTATTTATATTAGTATAAAATTAAACTCGACTAGGATACAGCATCTGCAATAGAATGAAGAAAATAAAAATTTATACCTTTCTGATTTAAATTTAGAGAAATTTGTGATCTATAGTTAATAATTAAAAAAATCTCTACTTACAATTCTAATGCGATGACCCATAGCTTTGGCTGGCAAATTTCTCTTGAATTTAGCACGAACTGAACCACTGGTACCATGTGGACGCGTTACATTACCCCAAATGGCTCTTACTTTAGTTTTTTTTGTAGTTTTATTACCAGGAACAGGTGTTCTGTTCTTAGCCTGAAAAGATAAATATTTGTAACTATATGCTCTCATTGTCAAATTATTATAATTCAATATTAAAACACTTACTTTGTATACGTAAACACATTTCTTGCCGATATAAAAATCAGAGTCACCTTTTGTTCTCGCTCCTTCAACCTTTAATAAAGCTGTATGTTCATGTTGATTACGAAGACCACGCTTGTAACCAGTAAAAATAGCTTTAGCGTAAAGACGTCCATGTCTTTTGAAAGGCCGTTTTTTTAACGGTACAGGTTCTGAAGCCTTTTCTATTGGCTTCTTCTGAGCTTTTGTTTTGGATTTAGGAGTCGCAGCAACGTCTGCCATTTCTGTAAAAAAAAGGTTATTACAATAAGTAATATATAGAGTTTTGTGCATTTCAATTATATATCACTATAATCAATATTTATATTATTTATAAATATATTGAGGTTCATAAGTATTCATTTAATTTTTCAATAAAACTTATTTTTTTAAGTTCTTTTTAAGAACTTATACCATGTTTAAATCAATCAATGTATTATTTTTATAAACACACAAAGTGTGATCTGTAATAACGATTGTTTGATGATTGAAAAAATGAAATATTTATTTCACTGTTTTTAACGTTATTATGTTGAAGACAAACATCGTGATACAAAGCAGTTTTTAGAATCTGTTGAAATCGTAAGATTATTTGCAAAATGTTGTTAAATTAAATTTCGTATTACACCTGAACATCACATTAAACAAATTCTCACTATTATCTGTCTTACTTTTTTATTAATTATAGAGATACGTTTAAATAATTATAGAAGCACATAAGGAACAGACGTACCGGATATTTATCACGTTCTAAAAAGACAGGTAACACTAGAAATGCCGGCCCTCTGCTGAAGAAAAGTTTTAACTAAAAAATGTGATTTTATCGACAGAGCAAGTATCGTTTAAATTGTAGATGCCGCCACAGGTTTAGAATAATAAGTAAGTTAATAATGCGATATTTTTAATTCGTATTATCAGTTTTCTTTTTTTTTTTTATATACCCAGAAATTCTTTGCAATTTATCACTAGGAATGTTCGACTAATAGTTCAATTTGAATTTAAGGTAATATGTGGTTTCTACTAGTTAATGAAATATTCAACGAATATTACGAGCATAAGGTTATATCATAAACGATTGAACAATGTGACCATTTTCAAAAATAACGCATTATAGAGAACAAGGAATTTCTAATAATCCATGTCTATTATGACAAACAATGTACGCATCAAAGTTTCTACCTTTAACCAGGTATAATATAATTTAACTTTGTATAATATTACGAGAATCGTTCATTGTAATGAAACTAGAGAATATTACAACGAATAGATGAAGGAAATTTGGACGGGTAGTAAATTCAATTTATCGATCGTTCAAGTTATCGACACAAAAGGATAGAGATCGCATATCGGTTTTATAGTACTTTTACCATTTTTTCATCGTTTGTTTCTATTGCTCTCAAGGTTGTTACGAGTAAATTCAAAATCGAGTATTCTGCTTCGCGAAGCGTGCAAATTATCCGATGCAGAATGTATACCACGCCTGCGTGCAGAATCTACCGCATTTCGAGCTTTACCTTCGGTTACGATCCTTTCCGTTTCGTGAATCGTCACGATGGAAAGGATCTTTCTTTCTCTCTCTCTTTTCTTCATTCCGTTTTTTTCTTGCTCGTGAAAAATTCGATAAACGTATTTATTTGCTTTCCTTGAAAATTTATTGACATATGGTTTTATTTAAACAGATCATTTCTTCAATATATTTTTGATCAGTCGATAAGTAGATTCCATTTAAAAAGTAGTTTTAGGATCTACTACCACGTTAGTCATAGATTTCGTAGTTCCAAAAAATAACGACGTTTCTTATTCACGTTACATGTTCGTTTGGTGCAATGTAATATTTCAAAAAATAAAAAGGATCCTTCTTTTTCTCTATATAAAAAAATAATTCCCCCACGAAGAATCGAACGTTAATAACCGGCGCGAGAAGCAAAGACGTTACTACTTAGGCTAACGCACCACTCGATAATTGCTCAATTTTTTTCGTACAATTCTTAAGACCTCGAAGATGAATCAGAATGCATTACTGTTTTCTTATAACATAATAAAAATGAATTAAAATTATGTATAGACAAAAAATAAATTCCACGTTTTTAGAATATCTTTTCATATATATCTTGAATTAATTTTATGTGTGGATATAAAATTCTTCTTTTTCAAATATGTATTTAATTTGATAAACTAATAAATTTTTACGAGACAAAAAGTCAGTAATTTAAAATTTTATAAAATACATAATTTAATAGGAAAAATATTTAAATTTTAAATTTCGTCTTAAAGAGAATACGTATTCAATTTGATATACAAATAAATTTTTGTGAGGCAAAGAATTTATATCAATTAATTATTCTAATTAATTTTATGGCGAGACACAAAATTAATTCATTATTTTTACTCTCAACTAAATAATAATAGTTTCTGTTAAAATGAATTATTTTTTTTTTACTCAAGGTTCATTATTTTTGACAATAAATAAAGAAACGACGTGCTATAAGCATCAAGATTCGATTTAAAAGTGCCGCGCTTATGCGCCGATATATATAGATATACAAAACGCTCGATGCACGATGGCCAAGACGTAAAATTCTGGCTACCAAATGAAAAAATAGAAAGAGAGAAATATCGGTTTTCTTTCTCACTCGCACTTGTATACAAAACGCTCGACGCTCGATGGCCAAGACGTAAAATTCTTGCTACCGAAAGAAAAAATATAAAAAGAGAAATATCAGAACGCTGAACAATCGATGGCCAAGGACAATAATACTCGTTATCGCCTAAACAAATAGAAAAGGGAAATATCGGTTTCTTCTCTCACTCTCACTTGCATTCAAGACCGAGAGTCCCGAAGATTGCCGAAGATCCTTCGTTTGTATTAGTGCACACGGACGCTCGCACGCATACTAGCTCGCTCGCGTGTAAAACGCGACGGAGGGATAAGCTTGCTTTCTCCCACTCTTACAATTTTTTCCCATCTTCAATCCAATTTTATTCGCTTATTTTTGAAAATACGAAGATAATCATAGAACATTTTTTTAGTATTTTTCAATTCTCTACAACTTTTGTTTGAAACTTTTTTCGATTAAATGCCTAGATTCTAAGATAAAGTTATTTTTGACCCTTTTTTACCCTTTTTCTCAAAAACGGCACTTTCCACCTCAAAAAAATTAGCACCATTCGATTCAGCGTCGTCTATTTACCCTTATATCAAGTTTCCACCTTCTTTCCTGAGATATGAAGGAAACGGCCCGCGTTGACTGGACTAAATTAGTAATTTGGCAAATTATAGACAATTACGTTTTTATCCTACCAAATTGTATCTTTAAATAAATATATAAAATATATATCCTCTCCTTTTTTCTTTTATTAATAACAAGGAGATGGTCAATGGGCCACATCTCAGATTTTTTCAAATTTTTCACACTTCTAGTACTCCATAAGAATATTCATTGTGCCTTTAAACATGTCGTATACTTATATTCAGCCGTTTGCGAAAAAACGCGGATTGAAATTTCACATAAATACGTATTCCTTTAACTGTAGTAGTGTAGTAGACTACAATAGCGGCGCTGTGTGTGTCTCTGATTTTGTCAAAATCTATATTTTGTCTCGACAGGCAAAGGGGCAGGGGCTGGGGCAAAGTATGTTTTCAAAGACGGTCGAGGAACCAGTCAGTGTAATATGATCTAACACCATGCTGATCTCATTGTAAAACAATAACAGAATAACAGAATACATCTTTAAATATTAGTAATTGTACTTGTATCTTTCTTATTTACAATAAATATGCATTTTTTATCTCGAAATTAGGTAAAGAAAGACCAGTTTTTTAAATCTTAACCAAGTCTGCTTCCCTCTGGAAGATTTGAAATCTTCGTGTACGTGTGAGAAGCTTGCATTCATAAAATGCAGTGTATACTGAAAAAATGTATGTTTCGTGTATCTACACGACGAATATCATCCTGAAAAATATATCGTTTGGGGCACGTTAAAAAATTAGTTTTTGTTATTTATATATTATTTAATTTATAATTATTAATTCTATTACTTGCGTAATAATGTTGATTTCTTAACCAAATTTATAACGTTAGCAAAACAAAATTCACACTTCCTATAATATTATACAAATGCACTTTTTTTTTTTTAATTATAGTCCCTATAAAATTAATATGGAATACTCTAGAAAAAATAAAAAAAGAAAAATTTATTAGGCTTATTTCATAACAACGAAAAAGGAAAACATACTTAACCCTTTTAAGATAAGATATAGATATTGTAAGTAACTACACTACTACAGTTCAAGAAATACGTATCTATGTAAAATTTCAATCCGCGTTTTTTCGCAAATAGGCCAGTCAAAAAATGCCAAAATTCAATTTTTTTAGTTGTTAGCTTGCAAATTTGATTTAAGGCGCTGGTTATTAACGTTGGATTCTTTGTGGGGGAATTTTTTTTTTATAAGTTTTTTATCTTTAACAAGGAGACGATCATAACAAATACAACAGAGTGATATGTTTCAAGATGGGTGAGGGCATAAATGAACGTAAGTATTGGATGAATGAGAAGGAAAGACTATGCAGGATGTTAAGATAAGTGGAGTCGTGGGGTGAGAATCAGTTGAATTCTGGTGGGGAAAAGTGAATGTAGGAGCTGGAAGAGAGAAGAAAGGATAGGGAATTTAGAAGGAGAGGGAGAAGCGAGAAAGTCGATTGAGAAAAATAGATAGCAGAGTGAAGTAGGACAGCCTCTGTAAGATATGATGTGTCTTTATTTGGGTGTTAATTATGATTTTTTTAGTTTTATGGTTTTGTTCATTGTATATATTTGTTTATTTCTTATTAAAGTTTAATTGTGTTGTTCAATATATATATATTGTATATATTTATTTATTAGCCTAATCTTATGTTCACAAAGATAGCATTGGTAAGTAATGCAGATAGATTGTAATGATTTTTGTTAAACGATTATAAAGGGAATGAACCCCTCAAACTCGTAAAAGGGAGAGTTATAGAGACAGTTAAAATTATAAAGTATACAAGTTTTACCACGTAATTAATAAAATAAAGCTAATAAAATCAGAATTTTTAAATATTTTATCTTAACTATTTTTGAAAAAATTATTTTTTAAAAATGCCCTGATATTTAGAAGTTGATATTAATAATTTCAAAAATTTTCAATAATTATAGGTTCATTGTTTTGAATTGTCTTTCTCTCTTTCTCTTTTTCTCTCTCTTTACTTATTATTTTTTAAAATAATTTATACATAGTAAAATATACATATTTTAATATAATAATTTCAACATGCAACTATCCACATACGCAACATCCACACAATAATCTTTCATACTTAGATTAGTAAAGTTTTAAGCATACTTATATCACATGTAACTTTAAAATATTATGTTTAAAGATTAATACAATTGTATTAACATTGCTTTATAATATTAACATTGCTGAAGTTTATCTTGCAATTGTGCATATCGCATTTGTAATATACGTTCACGTTCAGTTTGTCTTTTTAACATCTTCAATAAGAGCATTGACTCTCCTCGGAATTGCTGCTTCCTCTTGATTTGTAAAAATTTAAATGTCGAAAGTTCCAAATGGGCTTGTTCTATTTGTTCACACAAATCGTGTAATTGTTTGATTAAGCTTGTGACCTGGTCTAAAAAAAAATTATGTTAAGATTGCAATTAATGTCAATATTTAACTATATATATTTAACTATATATGTTAAATAATTATCTGATAACCTCCTGTTAAAACTATCAATTTTTATTCCATTCTAGCGGCTTTTTAGCTTCACCAGTCATATGCATCCGATTTTCTTCTAATTTTCTTTCGAAAGCTTCTACTCTATCTTTTTTGAAGGCTAAGGTTGCTCTTGTATACCGTTTTTGTGTGTTTCCTAATAAATATCTGCGATAAACATTCTTCCCACATCGTTGTATATGCATCTAAACTTAAATCTCCATGCGCAATACCATCCTTAAAAACTTTCATTTCATCGGTGAGTAATTTTTTCGCTGCATCCGATTCCTCTTCCTCAAAATTTATATAAGTTATTATTACATTATTATATTATTACATTCTTTAGTCGTGCTGATATTATATTTAATTAATAAGTTTTGTTACTTTCATTGAGAAACGTATCGATATTACGAATATTATTAAAATAAATGAAATCAATGTTGACAGAAACTATGGAAAAAAAAAATATTTCTTATTCATACATCAAACCACACAATTTATACGCTTTTTTTCATATAGGCTACGACTTGATAAACTTTACACTATATATTTTCACAGAAAATTGGAAAATGAAACGTTTCTCGAGGTCATCGGCCTCGTCATATTTCCTTGAGCACGAGCGAAGTAAATCATGTCACTAGATTATAATTATTGAAATTTTTATCTTCTATACTATCTTTATTTCTGTAATTGTTATAGATTTCGAAGACAGAAATCTTCATTACCGACAAAGATAGGCATAGCATTAACGAGCCAGAACAAGTTGAGTAATGTGGCCACTTAATTCACGGGTTCGATAAGGCAGCCTTAGAACGTACTGCATGTACGCCGAAATTTATATGGATTGTGAAATATTGACAAAGAACGAATATTTTTCAATAGACTGTCATAAAGTGCGGAAAGTAAACGTTTTTTTCACCGTCCGTCTTAGAGCGATGAGAGTCAGCTCCAGAAGAGTCTCGTAGATAGTTTGTAAATAGATATTGATTTCTCTTGAGTCAATCTCGAATAATCTTAATTTCTAAATACGTTTTTCATCATTTTGCTACTTGCAATAACAGATTCATTCGTCAATGAAACAGATTAGCACTCAAAATTCGAATAAACGCAGGTAAGTATCATTTAATTAATCTCATTTCTTGTTTAAGAAAATAATAAATTGCTTCCTTTGTTGTCGCAACAAATAAATTTCATTTCAGTCCTACCCGTCTTTTGATCGTCTCAAGTAATAGTCGAGCTAGCTGAGAATACACGGAGTAAATCATAATAGGTATGTTAGTTTTATAATCTAAGTAGCACCCAACAATAAATTCATTAAAATAGTTTATAGTTAATAAACCAGAAATTGACCCAGATCACTCAAACAAGAATACTTAGTTAGAAATAGATAAAAAGTATTCGGTCTCAAAGCGTTTAAGCTTTTGAGTATCAAAGAAATTTTTCACTCTTGTTATAATTAAATGTAGGCATTGCAACGCATATAGCTGGATATGGGCGTGATAATAATATGACAAGAAAAGAAAACTCTATATTTTGTTCTCTATTTTTTTTCTCTTCTCTTATCTTTTCTTCAAATAACTTCAAAATATATTTTTTATCTATTACTACTTATAACCTTAAATAATAATACTTCAATTTATAATCTACTTATTGTTTACCTTATTTTTTATTTTATTCTAATAAATTTCAAAGAGTAACACATTCTCGCATGATCGTCTTTATTGGCACACGATAGTGGATTCTGAAACAAGTAATAGAGAAAGGAATACACGACAGCATAACTCTGTAGCTTTACACTATAGTGGCAAATTTTAAATTGATTGGCTGAACTTCTTACGTGCGTACATAAGTACACACTCTAGTAGTTATCACCTTCTGTACTGCATCTCGGAGGCTAATTCCGCGGTAGTTCTTCGGTTCTGTCTTAGTTCTTTTCTTAAATATGGGAACTGTTATACTCTCCTTCCATTGGGTTCGCACTTTTATGTTTTCTACTATTTTATTGAATAGGGTACTTAGTTGTTCTGTTAGTTGTCTTCCTGTGTATTTTATTAGTTCATTTGTTAGCTAATCTGTTCCTGGTGTTTTTCGGTTTTTTAATTTGTCTATTTTTTGTATTTCTCCAGATGAGATAGTTCAATCGTTTAGTGCCTCCTCTTCTTCTTCTTGGCATCTGTTATAAGTCTCCTTCGTCTCGTTTTTGTACAGCTCTGTGCATTGTTTTTCCTATTCAACTGTTGTGATTTTGTGGTCTGCATGGACACGTTTACATGTTTTCTTCGGTTTCGTAGCATATTCCATACTTTTTTCTGTGCTTCGAGTAGGTCGTGTTCCATGTCGGCCGAGAATTTCTCCCAATAGTCCTATTTATTAAGTTCCCGGGTATTTCAACAATCTCATCTCGTTTAGAGATGTTGTCTAGGTGCGCTTGCAGCAGATCGTAAATTCATCTTTCTCGTTTTGTGATTTGTGATATTTGGAGCATATACACTAATAGTGTGTGGCGGTATCTTGTCTTCTTTGGAGCTGTAGCATTACCTGTAGTATCCTGTTGCTGATGTATTTGGACTCTAGTACATTATCTACGTATCTCTTGTGTACCAGTAAGGCCTACTCCTAAGGTGGCTCTTTCGTCTTTGTCTTCCCGCTATAGAATAGGATGTATTTTCCATATCGAAGGTTTCCTTTGCTTTATTTTTTGTTTCGGAAAAATTGCAGATATCTATTTTGCATTTTCTCATTTCCTCTATTAATTACGGGTCTCTGTTTTTTATGGAAGTTACGCTCCAGCATCCTATTCTAAGCGTTTTCAAGTTCTTCCGTTTTCATTATATTTCCTTTTGCTTGCCGTGTTTTCATCGTAATTTTCGTCCTATCCGAGGATCTACTACTAATTTCAGGAGCATATACATGAATTATAACAATCTAGCACTCACGTTTTATCGGATGTTTCGACACTATTATATACACCAGTTTCTTCCATAGTTTATATAATTTTCATTTCACTTTATGTGAATATAATTATAAATATTAATAATCAATTCAAATTGTTAGTTGCTACAGAAAAATATTTTTTACGGCAATCGCATTTTTCAGGTAACTTGTTGAAAGAGCTGAAATAAGTTTCTTGACGTTCAAATAAAAAAATTGTTTACAAAAGGATATTAACGAATTTCGTCTTTTGATCATTCGTCTTCAGTGAGGAAACAAAAGCTGTGATTCTTAAAAATTAAAAATGAATAGGGAAAGAAGAAGAGGAAGGTACATATCACCACATGGCTCGAAAACGTGGGAATACCTCTCAATATTCGCTTGTAAGTTTTTTTTAAATTATGTTAATGAAATGATAAAAGCAAAAATGTGAACATATGTTTATTTGTAAAAACAATTTTAGGCACACTGTTAATATCTCTTGGCATTGTGCTAGGATGGAATTCACCAATGGTCGTGTTGTTCATCACCGGATTCGCCTATTCATGATAATAAATTGGATATTTCAACTTTAACGGCTTTGCTATCAACCGGTCAAATGCTAGCACCAGTGATAAATGTATTAGTAACTGACAAATTGGAAGAAAATATACAATTTTATTGTCAGTCTCCCACTCGTTGCAAGCTGGAGTATAATTTAATGACAAAAAGCGCATACGTAAGTATTTCATTTTCATTTGTAACGAAGTAAAGATAATTTACAATCTTTTCGGTCATACGTGTATACTCATGCTATTCACCAAGCCTCTTTACCGTTCCAATTGCATGTCAACACTTACTAGGATTTGTTTATTTGATGTTTATGAAACTTTATAAATTTATATAGGTTCCTTCAGGCTACAGACCCTACGTACTCGAATATTATCAAAAACTCCATAGGTGCAGCCGTTATCAAGAAGATTAGGGTTTAAGTTTTACCAGTATTCCATATTATATTTCCTATACCATTTCTTTATCAGCTATCAAAAAGTTGTTGTATTTACGCAGATTTCTTCAACGCGGAGTCCTCTGGTGATCGTTTTAGCTAATGATGAGGAGGTAAAGGTGGAATTAAAATAAAATTAACAACGTGATTGAGCCAATAGATAAATTGATCTTTTATTGGCTCGTCAGGGAAAAGCCTTTATGACATAAAAACCACCTCGGTTGATAACTCGAATATACAGAATGGTATCCAAACAAAGGTTGGACTTTGTGGCTAGCCTTCACTCGCTTCAAGTGTACAAAGTTACTATAGGTTTCTCTCACCTATAG
>NW_025113167.1:36425-100832 GCF_010416935.1 Polistes fuscatus | reverse complement strand
ATAGGTTGTCGGACAGGCTCGACAATAAACGCCTATTAATTCTAGCTCTCTCGATAGGCTGATGGCCCTTCCTCGCATCAAGGAAAGGTCATCTGGATCTCGCTGTGCTACAATTGCCTAGGCAGGCATAACGTCAGGCAGTGCAGGAGTAATAGACGATGCAACGAGTGTGAAGATCGACACCACACGCTCATTCATCCCGAGAAAAGGACATCTCCTCCATCGTCTAGGTCATCTCCTCCTAGTATCAAGAACATCTCCTACAACAATCGTCTAGACATCTCCTCCTAAATCAAGATCATCGCTGCCAATATCAAGGTCTTCAAGCACTCTATCAAAGACAACACAAAGACATTTCAGAGAGTCTCGTCCTTTTAGGGCTCACGGTATCGTCGGATGAGTCACTGAGAAGACGTCGTCGAAAATCTTCGGTTCGAAAGTCATCTCATCGCCGATCCTCTAGTCCAAAGTCATCGTCTGCCACTTCCGGTAAGTCGACTCCCAAACACCTCTCCAAGCCGAAGGCTTCTGTTCATGACTCCTTTACAAGTATCTTCATCTCGATCTCCTACCAAGTCCATATCTACCAAAGAAGAGTTCGTCTCAGATTCTTCAAAAAAGTCGTCCGCAGAATGAGAATAGGTAGGACATCTCATTACCCACATCGTCTCTCAGATCCATTTTAAAGCGACCATCTCATCTTCCTCAAGGTCCTCTCAGACGACCAAACGAGTCAGATTTTCGTCACCTATCTCAGACTCGATCGTTCGTCTAATCCATCGCTTTCAACGTGCTCTCGAGCTTCAGTAATCTTAGCTACTTGTAAAGCTTTTGCCATATCTTCAAATGTTCGCCTAAGTGTACGTCTTCTCATTGATCCTTGATCAGAGTTGACTTTAGGTTCTTCTAAAATCATAGCTAAGCTAAGCTGAGCTGTTCTCCAGGAAACATTCCTCACAGGGTGTGGGTAGTACATCTAGGAGGCGACCCAAGGTCAATGTCCTTGGTCCTCCAATCGACATACTCGTCATCTCGGGTTCATCTTAAGGCATTCATTTTGCCAAAAGTCACATCTCAATTGCCGTCGTCTGTAAATCGGAGCAAGACTGGCCTCATTCAGATCTCTAAAATTAGCTGATCCTGACTTTCTCACTTCAGATCACATTGACATCCATTGGTGCTGATAATCTCAGACGAGTTCTCAAGTCCCTCGCTTTTATTGGGAGGGCGACTCAGAACCTATAGCCTTCCACACGAGGTTCAGTTGGGCAGTTCTAGGCGCAACTTCCAACTCGAGCAAGGTCGATCCTCTCAAAATTTGCCATGCTATCTCTAACGATTCTCGTGACAAAGCTCTCAAAAATTCTGGGTTCAGGAATAAGTCTCATCTTCCCCCGCGTCAACCTGAATCTCGCTGGAATCGCAATGCGAGCAGCACTTTGTTGATACGCACTCTCGATTGCCAACTGGTCGTTACATGGTTCGTCTGCCATTCTCAAAGACATATCCACCCTAGGGCATTCAAGGTCTCTTGCCATGAGATGCCTTGAAAGACTTCTCAAGAAATTCGAAACCGATAGGCATTTCAAGGAGACCTACTCTGGTTTCCTTAAAGAATATGAGTCTTTAGGACATATGGTTCTGTTCCTCTCGATGCTCCTGAGCCATCTCAGGCGTTTTATCCCCGCATCACGAATTTGGCGCGAGCAAAGTTCCTCCACCAAACTGCGGGTAGTTTAACGGTTCAGCCAAGTCTTCAACCGGTATCTCTCTCAATGATCTTATGCACACTGGTCCGAAGACTCAAACGGACATTTTCGATGTACTGCTGTGGATCAGGCAACACAAGTACATTTTCATAACGGACATTGTTAAAATGTTCCGCCAAATCCAAGTACATCTCAAAGACCATGACCTTCAACGAATTCTCTGGGTCAAAGAATCATCTCAAGTTCAGGCATATCAGCTTACGTCTGTCACGTACGGTACTCGCTCGGCTCCTTATCTAGCCTGTCGCATTCTTAGACAGCTAGTTGAGGATGAAGGTCATAATTATCCTCTTGCAGTAAACCCATCTCAAGGGAAGTTATGTTGACGACATATCAGGGGGGGGGCAGAGACTATTGATCATCTCAATGCAGTCGCATCTCAGTTAGAGGACATGTGTTCCTCCTCCTGTTTACCACTCGACAAGTGGAAAACTAATTCCCCCAGCCTCACTCGCACCTCTCTCTCACAGTCTGACAGCTCGCCTGTCCATTCGTTTGATGATAGCACTACCAGATCTTCGGCATCTCCTGGAATTCTCAGAAAGATGTGTTTACTTTTCACGGTACCATCTCTTCTCATCAAGCGGTCACGAAACGCATCATTCTCTCAGAAGTTGCTCAGTTGTTTGATCCTCTTGGACTTCTCTCTCCGGTAGTGATCAAAGCGAAAATTCCTCATGCAGCGACTCTGGTTGGAAAAGGTTGGCTGGGATGATCATCTCACTCCAGACATCGTTCACGAGTGGTCTCAGTTTAGGCAACATCTCTCTCAACTATCAGTCATAGAGACTCCCCGATGGATAAACCTCTCGTCAAAGGCAACCTCAATACAAATTCATGGATTCTCAGACGCCTCTCAACTTGCGATAGCAGCAGTTGTATATATCAAGGTGTCGTATGCTGACTCATCCTTAGTAGTCAGTCTAGTCTGTGCTAAGACGAAAGAAGCTCCTCTCAAGAGGTTGACAATTCCTAGACTTGAACTCTCAGCAGCGGCCCTGCTAGCCAAGCTTACCGGAAAAGTAATTAGACTTATCGACCTCTCGGATGTTCTCACTTTTCTGTGGTCTGACTCTTCTGTGACACTTGCAAGGGTCAAACACAATCCTATGAGATGGAAGGAATTCGTAGGCAATAGAGTAGCCGCTATTCACGAGTCCGTACCCCATGCTCATGGAGATTCATCTCCGGAAAGCTCAATCCAGCTGACTGTGCATCTGAAGGGCTCAGTGCATCTCAACTCATTGATCACCCTTTATGGTGGAGTGGTCCACCATGGCTTTCTCAGTCGCCAGAATTTTGGCCCTCGTCAATGCCACCCTCACCGGAAGAGGATTTGGAGGAACGCCCTGGCATCTCACTTGCCCTCTCACAAGCCCAACCTCTAGTTTGGGACCTCGTTGACCTTCCTGAATCATCCATTTTCATCGGCATCTCACTAAACTCCTTCGGATCACTTCACTCATTCAGAGGGCAGTCTCGTGCTTTAAAAAGGTTCCTGGCTCGAGCTTGTCCGCATCGCCATTGAATCCAGCAGATCTGGAGAAGGCTAAAACGTTCTGGATACGCGCGACTAAAGAGGCGTATTTCTCACCAGAATTGAGAACGTTGTCGGCATGTCAATCTCTCCACAAACGTCACATTCTGACACGACTCACGGCCTTTGTCGATCGTGCTGGAATTCTCAGGGTTGGTGGACGGTTGCAAAATTCTCAACTGGATGAAGATAGTAAACATCCAGCAATACTACCTCGTCTGTTAAAATTCACCAACCTAGTCATCTCTGATGCTCACGCCAAAACAATGCATGGAGGATCTCAGCTGACGCTCTCCTACATTCGAAGGACTTTCTGGATTATTAGGGGTCGTGCTCCAGTGAAGTCCTTCCTCAAAGATTGTCTCACTTGTGCTCGAATACGTGGAGTGAGAGCTCAACAACTTATAGCTCCACTACCGGCATCTCGAGTGACACCATCTCTTGTGTTCGAGACTACAGGGCTTGATTACGCCGGGCCAGTAACAATGAAGACCTTTCAAGGCAAAGGTGCTAAGTCCTTCAAGGGTTGGATAGCAGTGTTTATATGCTTCTCTACCTTTGCCGTTCATCTCGAGGTAGTTTCTGACTACACCACCGAAGGATTTCTCAAGGCATTTCGCCGGTTCACCAGCCGTAGGGGTATTCCAAAAACGCTCAGAAGCGACTGTGGTACCAACTTCCAGGGGCGAACAAGCAGCTTAAGGATCTACTTTTAGCTGCAACGAAGGAATCTCTCAAGATCTAGAGACTTCTCGCTAATGGTGGCACTAATTGGATCTTCAATCCTCCAGCAGCACCACATATGGGCGGAAAATTGGATGCGGCGGTGAAATCTATCAAGTATCATCTTAAACGAACTATCTCGGATACGTTGCTAACGTTCGAAGACTTCTCCACGTTTTTAGCTCAAGTTGAAGCGGTTCTCAATTCTAGACCTCTCAGTTCTCTCTCGGAGGACCCTGATGACATGAGAGATTAACACTAGGGCATTTCATCAGAGAAGAGGCATTGACAACTATCCCCGAGCCTGCTCTAATAGACATTTCAGATTCCAGACTATCTCACTTCCAGCGGATTCAAGAGCGCTTCCAGCAATTTTGGAGAAGGTGGTCGACGTAATGCCTGCAAGCGCATCAGACCACATCCAAATGGCAGACATCGCAGAACGATATCTGGGAAGGGTCTCTTTCCTCATCACCTACGAGCGACTTCCGCCCTCGAAATGGCCTCTCGCCAGAGTTATAAAACTACACCCAGGAAAGGACGGTCTCTGCAGGGTTGTCACGCTGAAGACCGCTACCAGCACTATCACTAGACCTATCGTCAAGCTCGCACCATTGCCTCTTCAACCGCACACGGAAACATAGTTTTTTCAGCAGCTCAGCACATCTCTTCATGTCAAATTCTCGATTAACGCTCGAGAATTGGGAGGGAGAATGTTCAAAATTGCGCCACTCAAACTAGATGACAGCACCTCTCGGATAGCATGATTAAGACGCCGTCTGTTATCGTCGAGAAGAAGACATATCGATTGTTTTTATTGATCAAGGGATCACGCCATTTAACGTGTAAATAGATCATTGGTCCCCTGTGACGTCATCCTCTGCGTGTTATTCTCCTATTGGTTTTTTTGTTCTCTTTTCTTAGCGTGGAACGCGCTAATTGGTGTATCGTCCTTTTTTCACTTCCGCTCTGTTCCTCAACTCGAACCGAAAAGTGGCGTGGTCCAGAGAGAATCGCTTAATAAGCTAATCTGTGCGGACGTACATTTAGAAATCTCAAAGAATTGTGCATCATCTCATAGACTTCATCTCGCTTTAGTCTTATCTCTCACCGTTCCATCTCATCTTACACTTTTTCTTTTCTCATCTAGGCCATCCTTGTGTTGTGTCTTTCTCCCTGATCATCTCTTTATACTATCTTTCATTAACGACATATCAGGTAATCTCTTAACCTTTTATCTCTAATTCTGATCCTCTCTTTATACTTTCTTACCTCTCATTCTTGTATTACTCGTTTCATTATTTCTATCTATTCTCATTTAAATTTATTATTACATTTCTAACGACTTCTCGTACTACGTACTTCCCGCACACGTGGCGTGAAATCCGGTACACGTGGCGTAGTCTATCCATTACTATTTTATTAACTCATATTATAATTTTGTTATCTCTATTTTTTTTGTTCACACACTCCTCACTATTTTTTACCATATCCATATATAATTTAAACATCAACATATAATATATCGAATGATTGATAATTTTTTCTTTTCTTTTTTCAAGTTATTTTGTTAACTTAATAGAAAAGAATAATTAGTAGTTTATTTTCTCATATTTCATCCTCCTCCTTTTTACCTGGTCACGCTATAATTCTATATATCTTGTATTATTTTTAAATGGAAAAACCAGTTTTGTTACAAAACGCAGATCCTCACTCAAACTAGATGACAGCACCTCTCGGAAAGCATGATTAGGACGCCGTCTGTTATCGTCAAGAAGAGACATATCGATTGTTTTTATTGATCAAGGGATCACGCCATTTAACGTGTAAATAGATCATTGGTCCCCTGTGACGTCATCCTCTGCGTGTTATTCTCCTATTGGTTTTTTGTTCTCTCTTCCTAGCGTGGAACGCGCTAATTGGTGTATCGTCCTTTTTCACTTCCGCTCTGTTCCTCAACTCGAACCGAAAAAGTGGCATGTTGTCCAGAGAGAATCGTTTAATAAGCTAATCTGTGCGGACGTATATTTAGAAATCTCAAAGAATTGTGCATCATCTCATAGACTTCATCTCGCTTTATTCTTATCTCTCACCGTTCCATCTCTCACCCTTCCATCTCTCACCGTTCCATCTCATCTTACTCTTTTCTTTTCTCATCTAGGCCATCCTTGTATTGTGTCTTTCTCCCTGATCATCTCTTTATACTATCTTTCATTAACGACATATCAGGTAATCTCTTAAACTTTTATCTCTAATTCTGATCCTCTCTTTATACTTTCTTACCTCTCATTCTTGTATTACTCGTTTCATTATTTCTATCTATTCTCATATTAAATTTATTATTACATTTCTAACGACTTCTCGTACTACGTACTTCCCGCACACGTGGCTGGCTATCCGGTAAACGTGGCGTAGTCTATCCATTACTATTTATTAACTCATATTATAATTTTGTTATCTCTATTTTTTTTGTTCACACACTTCTCACTATTTTTTACCATATCCATATATAATTTAAACATCCAGCATATAATATATCGAATGATTGATAATATTTTTCTTTTCTTTTTCAAGTTATTTTGTTAACTTAATAGAAAAGAATAATTAGTGTTTATTTTCTCAATCCTCCTCCTTTTTACCTGGTCACGCTATAAATTCTATATATGTAGGATTTTTAAATGGGAAAAACAGTTTTATTACAAAACGCAGATCCTCTCTCTTACAACGCTCAATACTCACTACTTAATTCATTTCATTATTTATAATAACGGAAGAAGAAAGTCTCCGTAACTATGGAAACATAACGTTCCCATAGAAACGTCGTAAGCCGTGGTCCTTCGAGCAGGAGCGAGCATTACAATTGCTAATTATGCCGTCTCACTCGCTCCGTACGATCGTGCTCAGCGAGATTATCGCCATCTCTGCTGCTCGCTCGTGTAGTGCTCAGCGAGATTATCGCTATCTCTGTTGCTCGCTCGTGTAGTGCTCAGCGCGACTATCGCCATCTCTGTTGCTCGCTCGTGTATTCTCAACGAGATTATCGCCATCTCTCTCGCTCGCTCGCGTTCGTGCGTTGCGAATCCAGTGCCATCTCTCTTGCTCGCTCGCGTTCGTGCATAGCGAAGCTGTGTCATCTCTGTTGCTCGCTCGTATAGTGTTCAGCGAGATTATCGCCCTCTCACTCACTCTCTCGCGTTCGTGCACCGCGAGATATAGTGCCGTCTCTTCCTCGCTCACGTTCGTTCGCCGGGAGGTATAGTGTCGTCTCACTCCCTCCCACGCGTGTAGTGCGTGTATTATTCGGCTTGTCCGCTCACATAGAAAGTCTCATCCCATCTTGATCATGCCTGTCACGCGCGACAAGAATGCAACCCCCAAGGGGTCAATTGAGTCGATATCGTCCTCTCAGGGTCGAAGACTCAAATAACAGATCTGCTCAGTGCATCAGCAGTTCAAGGGGCGGTGACTCGAAGTCAGTCGCCGTCAAAGCTCAGTAGTGAGCTCTTTTTACGCGTGCAGGCTCAGAATGAGCTCGTTGAGGCGATAGAAGATATGCTGAGCCAAGCCACCGAGCCAGCAGCTGACATTGCGTTGACCGAAGTGACCATGATGTTAGATCAGCTCAACGAAATGCACCAGGCTTTTCGGACGGAGCATTCGTGGTTGGTGTCTCACTGGCCCCCAGCTCATTTGAATCACTCTTACTTTAGCACAAAGGTCCATCTCAAGGAAAATACGCTGCTGATCAAGGTCAAGCGCATACTAAGACGGCTCTAAGATCAACTCATGCAGACTACTCAGCCAGCTGCTACGGCAGCAGGTGGCACTCGAACACGCTCACGTTTACCTGAACTGACTGTGCCTACTTTAAGCGGAGATATCCCCAAATGGCCAGATTTCAAGGCCATGTTCGTCTCGGTCATCAGGAGTCGCTCAGATCTTAGCGACCTCGAGAAGTTTCAATACCTTTAGGCCGCAATGCAGGGTGACGCATCAGAGCTCATCCTAAATCTCACGCTAGACAGCTCATCCTACGCCGCAGCATGGTCACTGCTCAATAACCGGTTCGAGAACAAGCGGTTCATAATTAAGCCCAACTCGAAAGACTGCTCAACCTGAAACCCATGCAAAAGCGGCAGGCCAGCTCACTCACGAAGTTGCTCAATATAATCAACGAGACGACTCAGGCACTCAAGCATGCCAACACTGATGAGTGTCTCTTAGCGACGCTCGCCAGTGGGACTGCTCGACCGAAACACACGCGAGAGATTGGAAACATCACTAACATCTTTAGATGAGTTCCCATCACTTAGTCAGCTCACTGAATTTCTCTTGGCTCGGGCTCGCACGCTAGAGAACTCAGAGGAGAACGCGATCCATACGACAGCTCAGCTCAACGCGTCGAAGACACCGGTGCTTAAGCGCGTCGTTGTCCGTCAGGCATCTTAACAGTCCCGAGCCAACTCTCCAAAGCCGGCCACTCAGACGTCTCAACAGGCAGTCTTCTTCTCAGTCAACTCAGTCGCGCTCAACGTATCCATGCGATTGTTGTTGACAGGATCACTTCATCGTAGTGTGTCCGAAGTTTCGCGACTATTCACTCAGTCAGCGGTTAAGGGAGGTGAAGGAGCGAAGCCTGTGCTGCAATTGCCTAGGCAGGCACAACATCAGAAATTGTAACAGCCGCAGGCATTGCAGGAACTGCAATGGCTTGCATCACACCATTCCCATAGTGCCAATATCTCCAGCCTCTTCGTCACAACTCCAGACGTCACTCAGACAGCTCTCCAGGGGATTATGCGACAGCTGATCCATCGGGCAGGAATATCCAGCGGGCTCCGGTGATAACCGATGCGAAGCCCTCAACCGCATTAAGTACAGGTCAGATCGTCGGTGTTTACGATCCCACACCGACGTGCCCACTCAAGCAGCATAGTCATTTAACATTGTTGGCAACCGCAATAGCCACAGTCTTCTCACCCACCTCGTCATTTCAGGTACGCGTGCTCATTGACCCTGGGTCAGAAATCTCGTTCAGCAGCGAAGGTCTCACCAGACAACTGCATCTTGAGCGGCGACACTCAACGCTGGACGTCTATGGAGTTGGAGGTAAAAGGCAAATCAGACCAGCGGTGTGGTCATCATCGACCTTTACTTCAGGTACAGACCACTTTTGGTGAGAATAACAGTTCATGTGCTAAAGACGGTCACCTGCATCCTGTCTTCTGGCGAGATATCTCACGAGCCTGAATGGCCTCACTTGAAGGCTTAAACCTCGCTGACCCAGAGTTTCTCACTCCAAGAGCTGTAGACGTGATTATTGAGGCCGACTTTTACGGACACCTCATCAGGCTTAACATTATTCGGCATTCACCTAGCGACCCCATTGCTCAACTGTCCATCTTCAGGTGGCTAGTCATCGGTTCAACTCGTGCACCGGTCACGCTGGCAAGGAAAACTCATCATGGCATCTCACAACTGACGAACTCCTGCTTGCAAGATCTACTCTCCAAATTTTGGGTTCAAGAGGAGGTTCCAACGGTAAACGACGGTCAACTACACCTGAAGAGCTGGAGTGTGAACACTACTTCAAGACGACTCATGCGAGAGACCTGACAAAGCGTTACATGGTCAGGATACCTCTCAACTCTTCTCCAAAGCTCTTGGGCGACTCTCAACACACTGCTACGCCTGTTTACAACGAACACTCACCCGGTTTCGCAGAGATCATCAGTACCAGCAACGGTACATGCAGTTCATGAGACACTACGAGGAGGCTGGTCACATGACCAAACTCGTAGACAACTCAACAGCAAGATGACCACACTACTATCTGCCGCATCACAGAGTTCTCAAGCAAGACAGCTCAACAACTAACCTCCGAGTGGTCTTCAACGGCTCAAGCACAACCTCCACGGATTACTCTCTCAATGATCTCATGCACGCTGGTCCAAATTTGATGCTCAATCTCTTCGACCTGTTCATCTGGATACGTCGCCGTAAATATCTGTTCGCCACTGTTATCACGAAGATGTATCGACCGATCAAGATACACTCAGACGATTGGGATCTCCAACGAATATTGTGGGTAGACGAGTAGCTCAAGGAATCTCACTTCCAACTCACCACGTTTACATATGGAACCAAGTCAGCTCCGTTCTTGGCAGTAAGAACTTTGCTTCAACTAGTGGAAGATGAAGGTTCAAGTTACCACTCGCATTGGAATCAATCACTCACGGTCGATACGTCGATGATATTTTGGGAGGAGATTCAGTAGGAGAACTGATTCAGACTGCTATAAACTCATACGGCTGTGCCACGCGGGCGGCTTCCCACTGCTAAGTGGCATTCCACATCTAGCCTGCTATTGGCAAATCTCCCTTCTGAAAGTGGCAATGACTAGACATCTCATTTGACGGTTGCGACACCAAAATCCTGGGAATACGATGGTCATCTCAGGAAGATACTTTCAACTTTTCAGCCATCTCACCAACTCATCTCAACAGATTCTCAAAACGCCTCGTCTTATCTGAATTAGCACAAATATTTGATCCATTGGGATTTCGTCTACAGTTGTCATCAGATTGTTTCTTCTATCTCTTTGGTTGCATACTCTCAACTGGGACGACGTACTCCCAGAACCACTCACAACTTAATAACTCAGCATCAGACAGGATCTCACTAGTCTGGCCAGACTCTCCATCCGCGGTGGTTCAACACGTTTGCTCATTCAACGGTTGAACTGCACGGTTTCGCTGATGCATCTTAGCTCGCAATGGGAGCCGTTGTGTATTTGATCGTCAACTCACCGTCCACTGGCGCCACGTCTCACTCGTCTGCTCAAAAACAATGTTGCTCCACTCAAACGGCTAACATCCCGAGGTTAGAGCTCTCAGCAGCACAGCTACTATCCACGCTACTCAAACATGTTTACGCTACTTTAAACATGACAATTACAATCATACATTTGTCGACTGACTCTCAGGTGACACTCAAATAAATCAAGGCTCATCCATCAAGATGGAAGGATTACGTGCGCAACCGCGTAATCAAGATACAGGAACTCACGAAGACTGCTCATTGGAGGCATGTAACATGCATTTCAAACCCAGCTGACTGTGCATCGCGTGGAATAACCACAGTTTAGCTTAAAGAACACTTACTATGGTGGACGGGACCACCATGGATGACTCAATCAGAAGACTCATGGCCTGCTCGACCTGATGAAGCCCCGGATGATATATGTTCTCAGGAAGCTCGTGCAAGTGTTGCACATCACACAGTACGGTCTATTCCTGAATATCACTGGACCTCATTTACAAGTTCTCGACACTCAACAAGTTACTCAGGATCACCTCACTCTGTCCCAGAGCAGTCAAGAGACTCTCACAGAGGATCGACTCAACTCCAGCAATTCTTATCTTAGCTGCCGATTTGGAAGACTCGCGACTCTTTTGGGTCAAGGCAACTCAGGCAGCATACTTCCAGGAGGAACTCGCTCAGCTCAGACAACAATCTCACCTAGGAAGCTCTCACCCACTCAGCCGACTCACCGCCTTCATCGACAATGAAGGCGTGCTCAGCGTGGGCGGTCGTCTCAGAAGATCAGAACTCTCATATGACACGAAACATCCTGCGATCCTTCCCCGGACCTTAAGACTCTTAGAACTCATCACCGCTCACGCTCACAAGCAGACGATGCATGGAGGAACTCAAAAACTCTGGCATTTATCAGACAGCTCTATTGGATCGTCGGCGGTCGAGCCCCAGTCAAATCTCATATTTTCAGGTGTGTGATGTGTGCTCGCCACAGGAGGGTTCGTGCTCAGCAGCTGATGGGCCAACTACCTCTGGCGCGAGTCACACCATCACCCCCCTTTCTCATACACGAGCATCGACTACGCTGGACCACTCACGCTCAAAACATGGCGAGGCCGCGGGCAAAAACTTACAAAGGATGGATCTGCGTGTTTGTTTGTCTCACAACATCAGCTACTCACCTTGAGGTTGTCTACTACACTTCTGAAGGGCTCATATCAACGTACCGAAGATTCACCTTTAAGACGCGGGACCCCGTCCGCACTCTATTCCGACTGCAGAACCAATTTTTTAGGCGCGAATGCGCAACTCAATAAAGCGTTGCTTCGCTGCCAGCTCACCTGGACATCTCAAGTTCTCCGCACTACTAGCGCAAGACAAAACACAGTGGCACTTAAACCCACCAGCCGAGCTTCACATGGGTGGTAAGTTGGAAGCAGCAGTCAAATCGTTGAAGTTCCTCGTCGAGCGCACGGTCGGAGATACGTTACTCACTTACGAGGAGGTATCCACGCTCCTAGCTCAAATAGAAGCCATCCTCAACTCACGACCTCTCGAACCGCTCAGTGATGACCCAGAGGACACGACAGCGCTCACCCCAGGTCATTTTCTCATTGGGACCGCTCTCAGTGCTGTCCCCGAACACTCACTTCTAGACGTCTCGGGCAATCGGCTGTCCCGATGGCAATTCATCCAACAGCAAATGCAGCAGTTCTGGCGCTTGTGGTCCACTCAATACTTGCAGCGATTGCAAGCAATCTCGAAGTGGAGGCACAATAATATACAGGTCGGCTCTCTAGTTCTGTTCACTGATGAGCGGCTGCCTCCAGGAAAATGGTCCATGGTCAGAGTACTCAAGCTTTTGCCAGGGGAAGATGGACTCACCAGGGTGGTGTCTCTCAAAACGGCAACCACCACGCTCACCCGGCCGATCGCCAAGCTCGCCGTGCTGCCGGTGACTCTACAAGGGGACTCCTAACTCATCATCAACCCAGTTGCTGATGGCGTGCGGAATGTTTGGGAGTAAGCATTCCAATGAAACGGCGCCACGCGACAGTTGTCGCGCGATGAAGACATGCCTTTTTCCCTAGCGACTATTGAAAATTCATCGTAACACCAGGTTTTCCGGCAGCCATTACAGTTAAAATTCTCATACGGTTACGACGTGCTCTCAACAAAGTCATCTCAGTTTTCTCATTGTCGAGCTCGTTCCGTTTCTCTGACCACTCAAGTGATTAATACAATCTCTAAAAGTCTTGCTCACGGGATTAATATAATCCAAGACGTCTCTTAAGCCTTCTCAATCTACTAAACTGACTTCTCATCCGACTCACTTACGGTAACACGTGACAACCACCTGTTTTGTAACTGAAATTGTTGAGTATGGTACCTTTATACTATAATTGATACACACATATATATATATGAGTGTGTGTCGAGAGCCTATGGTAGGGAGCTACAATTGTAGCCAGCATGCGTGTGTACGTTCAGTTGGTAGAGAGCAAGCGGCTAGTCGTAACACTTAAATGTAAGAAATTAATCTAGGATTAATAAAGAGTTATTTTTAGAGTTTATTAACCCACAACTATTTTATTTAATCCACCTAACATCAACATGGTAGCAGAGCGTGGTTACGATATAAAAGTAAGTGTTTAATTAACATATGGCTAAAGAGATTAATTAAAATTAAAGATAATAAAAGGAAGAATAAATGGCTGATCAAGCAAGAATTGATGATATTCGTATTCCAATATTTGATGGAGTTAATTATAGTGCATGGAAATTTAGACTTTTGACTTTATTAGAGTATAAAGAATGTGATAAGCCTGCAATAAGGAAAAGGTTGGATACAGAAAATGAAGCTAGTTGGAAAAAGTTAGATCTAAAAGCGAAAACGATATTAATTAGTTCTGTATCCGATAAACAATTAGAATATCTTAGTGAGTGTACGACGACGTTTGAAATGATAAATAAATTAGAAACTTTATACACAAGTAAATCTACTGCACTACAAATAATCAATCGGAATAAATTAGATAAAATAAAATTGGAAAACTATCACACAGTAGATGAATTTTTCATTGAATTTGAAAAAGCCTGTAATGAGTTTAAACAGGCTGGTGGAAAATTATTAGAAGAAGAGAAAATGAGATATATTATAAAAGCACTTCCATCTAGTTATGCACATATTGGAGATTTTATTGATTTGGTGCCAGAAGATCAAAAGACTGTTGATTTAATAAAATCTAAGATTCGAGAAAAGAAGATAAATGCCAATGATAGTGAAAATAAAATAAATACGAGTACATTTAATGTTAAAACTAAAGGTCAATGTTTTAACTGTGGCAAAACAGGACATCATATAAAAGATTGCTGGCATAACAAACAAAGACAATATCAGAAGTCATCGAGAGGACAAATGGGGTCTCGCAGAGGCAACACGTACAGAGATCGAGAAAGAGGTCATGAACAACAACAGAAATCATCGCACGAATCCTGGGCAACACAGGTAGTTCAAGGAAATGTAAACCAGTGTAGTTAGAGTGAAAACGAGAATGAGAACATTATAGAATGGTTACTTGATAGTGGTTGCACAGATCATATCGTAAATGATCAGAAATATCTATGTGATATAACAGATTTGAGAAACCCAATAGAAGTTATCCTCCCAAATGATAAAAAGTTAAAAGCTACTAAGATAGGAAGCGTAAATACGGTGTTCAAAACGTATAACTATGAAACAAATGTTGAATTAAAAAATGTATTTTTTGTAGAAGGGATAAAAAGAAATTTATTAAGCATATCGAAAATAACCGAGAAGAATAAAGTAGTAGCATCTGGTAAATATGCAAAAATTTATAATAATTATCATAATTAACAGCAGTAGCAGAAAAGACTGATGGTTTGTATCATATGACTAGCTTTATACGTAAGAATAATAAGGATAATGTTTACCCAAATTCTGTTAAAATAACAAGTAAAGAAAAATTGCATAGAGCACTTGGCCATATAAATTTTAGGTATTTAAGTAAACTAGTAAGGGATAAAATGCTCGATGGGTTACCAGATAAGATAGAAAAAGGTTTTATGCAATGTATAAATTGTAAGCAAAGCAAAATGGCTAATGTACCATTTGAAAATAAGCGGACTAGGTCAAAAGAAATATTAGAGGTAATTCACACAGACTTTAAATGGGCCTCATAGGACTCCTGGTTACAAAGGAGAAAGATATTTTGTAAGTTTCAATGATGATTATAGTAGATGTACTAAGATATATTGTATTAAAAGTAAAGATGAGACAGCTGATTGTCTAATTGAATTTGTAAACTTAGTAGAAAACCAATTCGGTAAAGGTATAAAAAAATTAAGGTGTGATAATGGTACAGAGTACTTAAATAAGAGAATTTATGATTTCGTAAAAAGTAAGGGTATTGAAATATTAAATTGTCCCCCATATGTTCATGAACTCAATGGAGTAGCAGAAAGGTACAATAGGTCAGCAATGGACATGGGCAGATTCTTAGCAAGAGAAGCAAAAGTTAATATTAAGTATTGGCCTGAAATAATGAAAACGGTAGCGTATTTGAAAAATCGTACGATAGCCAATACGCTGGAAAATAAAACTCCTTATGAGATTTTCTTTGGTACAAAACCAAATATTAAACATTTAAAAATATACGGAAGTAAGGTTTTTGTAAGAGTCCCAGAAGTTTTAATAAAAGGAAAATGGGATGATAAATCAAAATTAGGGATTTTGGTTGGGTACAATCATGATAGTTACAGAGTTCTAGTCGATAATAAAGTTTTAGATGCAAGACATGTTGAAGTAATTGAAAATGAGAATGATTTGATTTATGGTGAAAATGGAACAAAGGACAGAAACGAAAAGAATGAAAATGAAAAATTTAATTTTGTAAATTTAGAAAATGGTACTCCTATTTCTGTGCAAACCAAGGAGGAACTTAGAGATAGTGATGAAGATAAGAATAATGAAGTAGAAAACACTAATGAGAAAATTAGAAGTAATGAGTGGAAAAATGAAAGCAATAGAGACCCAGAGAGTGTATCACAGAGAACAAGAAATAAGGTAAAAAGATTTGGAGATCCTACAACGTATTGCATCTCTGTAAACTATATGGATATAAATGTACCTCAATCATTTGAGGAAGCATTAAATTGCGAGGAACATGAGAAATGGGAAGTAGCGATGAAAGACGAAATTAAGAATATAAATGAAAACAAAACCTGGGTTTTAGTAAATAGGAAAAATAGTAAGAATAATATTGATACCAAATGGGTATATACTAAAAAGGTGAATGGTAGATTTAGGGCAAGATTGGTTGCCAGAGGGTTTAAACAGAAAAATGCAATTGATGATATTTATGCTCCTGTAGCGAGCAATCAGGCTATAAAGTTTTTGTTATCTTTCTGTTGCTTTAATGGATTGACAATTGAAGTAGTAGACGTAGATTCAGCCTTCTTGTATGGAGATGTAATCTCAGAGGTATATATTGAACAGCCTAAAGGTTTTAGTGATGGCACAGATAGAGTTATTAAATTAGTAAAGTCAATGTATGGTCTAAGTGAGAGTCCACGAGATTGGTATAGATGTTTTAATAAGTATGTAGAAAGCTTAGGATTTAGGACAAATGGCATAGAATTATGTTTATATGTACACGGTACAGGAGATAATAAAGTCTACTTAATGAATTATGTTGATGATATAATAATATGTTGTAAAAATAAAAATAAAATTAAAGTTATTAAAAGATTATTAGGGGAAAAATTTAAAATTAAAGACATGGGAGAAATTAAAGAATACTTAGGTATAGAGATAGACTATAATATAGAGAAGAATGAAATGAAATTAAGTCAAAGTAAATATATAGAAAAGCTAGCAGATAAATATGATGTAGTAAATAGTAAGTGTTATAATACCCCAATGGAAACAAGATTAAATGTAGAAAAACCGGATTGTTGCAATGAAAATATTATGTATAAAAACCTACTAGGGGCCTTGTTGTATATTAGTTCGGGCACAAGGCCAGATATAAGTTATAGTGTAAACTACCTTAGCCGATTTCAGAATTGTTATACGAGTACACATTTTAGATATGCTTTGAGAATCTTGAAATATTTATATGGTACCAAAGATTTAAAGTTATGTTACAATAAAAATGAGAACTATGAGACTGTTGATTGTTATGTAGACGCTGATTGGGCAGGTGATAGTTCAGATAGAAAGTCAACAACAGGATATGCGATTAGATTATATGGAAACTTGATCTATTGGAAATCGCGAAAACAGAAGTGCATTACCAAAGCGTCAACATATGCCGAATATGTAGCATTATCGGAATTGGTAACTGAAGTAAAATATATAAAGGAACTAATAAAAGTATTTGAAATTGAAATGAAAAAACCGAATAAAGTATACGAAGATAATTCAGGGGTAATAAATATTGCAAAGTACGGTAATTTTACGAAAAACTCAAAACACATTGAAATTCACTATCACTATGTACATGAGAGTGTAGAACAAAAGATTATCGAGGTACTCAGAGTAGAATCCGAAAAAAATCTAGCAGATATGTTTACAAAAGCGTTATGTAGAGATAAGTTTGAAAAATTTAGAAGAATGTTAAATTTAAAATAAAGTTGTATTTGAAATGATAATAAATGATAGTGGGATATAGTATAAAGGTAAGGAAGCATGTTGAGTATGGTACCTTTATACTATAATTTATACACACATATATATATTGTTACGACCCTGTTTCGAGCCGTCCTTGGAAAAAGGACGTGAAGGCCGTTTCCAAGCAACGAGTTGTTAATTGGGAGAACTTGACAGGAGCTCGGAAAGCACTGACGTGTTTGTAATACGGGAAACTGTAGAAAGGGCCTTAACGGTTGTAAGAGTTCGCGCTGTTTAATAAAGTTCTGTTCTTGTTGTTTTACGAAATCTGTGTTTTGGGCGGGAGCGTTACATTTTTGGGGGCTCGTCCGGGATACGTTTTGATCCGTTTTGTACGGAAACGAGTGCGTGAGTTTTGTATGGCTGCCAGAGGTCGTCGGGGAAGGCAGGCAGAGGAAAAGGAGCGGGTTCAAGGAGCGGAGTTTCAGGCTCTCGCGTCGTTGGTGAAGGAGCTTAGGGAGGAGCTGCATTATCAGCGAGGGAAGTTGGAGGAGCAGGAGAGGAGGAACGCTGAATTAAACGCGCGGTTTGAAGCTACGGACGTTGCAGTTCGAAGTGGACCGCAGCTAAGTATTCCTTCTTGCTCTCGGGGGGATTTCTTAGGATGGGAGCGTAGGGAAACAGGGCAGATGTTAGCCGCGGAGCGTCCGCGCCAGCGTGAAGTCGGTTTGGGGATAGATTCAGGTCGCGTAGAAGTGACAGGGTTAGGTTATGCCGTGAAACCCGATACGTACGACGGGGAGGGGAATTTGGGAGATTTTCTTTCACATTTCGAGTTGGTGGCTAGGGCGAATAGCTGGGATGAATCGGTGAGGGCGTTGGCTCTCGCGACGAGTTTACGGGGGGAGGCGCGCGCGGTTCTACAGGCTTTCGGGGACCGCGAGGAATTTTCATTTGCAGCGCTGAAGTCAAGGCTGGAGCTGCGCTACGGGGAGCGACTGAATCAGCAGAAGAGCTACACGGAATTCGCGAGTAGGAGGCAGAAGGCTGGAGAGGATTTGGCAGTGCTAGCCGCGGATTTGGAGCGCCTGGCCCGATTTGTGTACTCAGAGTGCACGGCCGAGACTCAAGATAAGATCGCTTGCGGCCAATTCCTGAATGCGATCAGGGACCCTGAGGTTCGGACGACTCTTAAAGTCGAGGGGGTCAAGTCGTTGCGTGTTGCAGCGGTGAGGGCGTTGGAGCTCGAAACGATCTACAGAGCCAGGTCGTCGGAGGTATCACGCTTTCAACGTGGGGAAGCTTGCGCCTATAAGCCCATGCCTAGGCGGCAGGATTTCAATGCGTTTGGTGGCGGAAGGGCTGAAAGGACGACGGAGAGATGTACGGATGGGTGCGCCGGCGGGGGTGGTTCTCTCCGCCGGGAAGGGAGACCGAAGGTGGCGGCTCCGCGGGAAACGCGTTCCGCAAACGCAAGTTCGTGTTGGAAGTGCGGGAGGACGGGTCACTTCCAGAAGGAGTGCCGTGAAGGCAGGCGCAAGGGAAACTAACAGGAACCGGATTGACGGGGTCCAGTCCGGTTGAAGCATCTAGGCCCCTCGTGAGGAAGGTGGAGGACGTGCACGCGAAAGAAGAGCAGGAGTCGGTTATTTTCGCGGGGAAGGTGAATGGGGAGCCTTGCAGGATATTGGTGGATACTGGATCCGACGTCTCGTTGGTAAATCCGAGGTTCGTGGATGGGGATTCCGAGAGGGTTAGGTTAGGTGCGCGTTTGCGTTATCCAACAGGGGAGGTTTTTCCTGCCGTGGAAAAGGTAAAGGCGAAGGTGGAGTTAGGGCAATTTTCGGAGGAGTTGTTTTTAGTTGTAGCGGAGATCAGTGATGATTGCATTTTGGGGAGGGATTTCCTGTCTAAGGCCGGTTTAATCGGGAAATTTCGGGAATTAATTTCAGAAAATGAAGGCACCGTGTCAAGGATTGTGGAGGGGACCAGCGAGGTGCTCGATCGCATTTTGGAGGGGAATTCTAGTAATCTCACGGAAGAGCAGAAGAGCCGATTTGCGGAATTTCTCCGGTCCCATGCAAAGGAATTTGCGGAAGATGCGGGAGCCGGGAGCTGCGACGTCGTGGAGCATGCGATAGAATTGACAAACAGCGTCCCGATTAAGCAGGCACCGCGGAGGATTCCACTTCATCAGCGGGAGGAAGTAGACAAAATCATCGAGGAGATGAAGACGCGAGGGGTGATAGAGGAATCAGACAGTCCGTGGGTGTCCCCAGCGGTGCTCGTCCGAAAGAAGGATGGAACACTGAGATTCTGCGTGGACTACAGGAAGCTTAATGAAGTCACGAAGAAGGACTCCTATCCGCTGCCACGGATAGATGATCTTTTAGATCGCTTGGCTGGCATGGTCTGGTTCACGACCCTGGACTTGAAGAGTGGCTACTGGCAGGTGAAGATGCGCCCAGAGGATAAGAGTAAGACGGCGTTTTCAGTAGGAGGAGGATTGTGGCAGTTCAGGGTTATGCCTTTTGGGTTATGCAACGCCCCAGCGACGTTCGAGCGACTGATGGAGAGGGTTTTGAGGGGATTATTGAGCCGAAGCTGCCTAGTTTATCTCGATGACGTGATAATTTTCGGGCGCACGTTCGAGGAGATGTTACTCAATCTAGGCAAAGTTTTTGAGCGGCTCCGTTCAGCTGGGCTGAGGATCAATCCGAAGAAGTGTAAGTTCTTCGAGAAGAAAGTAAAGTACTTGGGCCATGTCATCTCCGAGGGAGGTCTCTCCACAGATCCAGAGAAGATCAGGACGGTGGTAGAGTGGCCGGTTCCCCGGAGTAAAACTCAAGTGAAAAGCTTCCTTGGACTATGCTCCTACTACAGGAAGTTCGTGAGGGGTTTCTCGCAAATAGCCAGACCCCTGTACGTGCTGACGGAGAAGGAAACGAAGTTTTCCTGGGATTCGGAGAGCCAGCGGTCGTTTGAAGAGTTAAAGAGGGCCCTGGTAACTCCTCCGATTCTGACTTTCCCAGTGGAGGGAGAAAGGTTTATCTTGGATACAGATGCGTCGGAGCACGGCCTGGGTGGAGTGTTGTCGCAGATCCAGGATGGTAAATAGAAGGTTGTGTCCTACCACAGAAGGGTTTTCCGCAAGGCTGAAAGGAATTATTGCGTCACGAGGC
This sequence comes from Polistes fuscatus, assembly GCF_010416935.1. Taxonomy (NCBI): domain Eukaryota; kingdom Metazoa; phylum Arthropoda; class Insecta; order Hymenoptera; family Vespidae; genus Polistes; species Polistes fuscatus. The sequence goes on along the minus strand of NW_025113167.1, from coordinate 80,168 downwards.
GGGAACTCCTAGCTGCGGTGGACTCGATCAAGACCTTCCACCATTATCTCTACGGAGCGAAGTTCGAGTTGCGAACGGATCACGCCTCCTTGCAGTGGCTCATCTCGTTTAAGGAGCTGGACGGGCAGCTCGCGCGATGGCTTGAACGTTTACAGCGCTATGACTTCGTGGTCACGCACAGGAAGGGAAGGGTGCATGGCAATGCAGATGGTTTATCTAGGCGTCCGTGTGCGGAGTCTGGATGCTCTTATTGCGCTAAGCAGGAGAAAACGGGGAACGCCCACGTTGAGAAGGTTGGAAGGATAATCTTAGGAGAAGATGAAACCAGGAACTGGAGCAACTCACAGCAAGAAGATAGGAACATCGGGCCGCTGATTCAGGCAAAGAGGAACGGTAGAAGGCCGTCCTGGCAGGAAATTTCGGCGCTTGGGCCGATCGCAAAAGTTTATTGGGCGCAGTGGGATTCCTTGGTCTTGGAGAAGGGGGTTCTTTTCAGGAGATGGGAGCTTCCGAACTTAAAAACGTTCACTTTACAGGTAGTTGTTCCGGATGCTCGGTCCAAGGAGATCCTTAGGATGGCGCACGACAATCCGGCAGGAGGACACTTTGGAGTCAATAAAACTCTGAACAGGATCAAGGAGAGTTTTTATTGACTGGGTTGTAAACGGGATGTCGAGGAGTGGTGCAAGGCTTGCCCCGTTTGCATCGCTAGGAAGGGGCCTACGGAGAAGGGGAGTAGTAAGATGCAGATCTACAACGTTGGGGCGCCCTTCGAAAGGGTGCAGATGGACATCCTGGGTCCATTCCCGAAGTCCACACGGGGAAATAGATATCTGCTCGTTGTCGTGGATTGCTTCAGCAAGTGGGTAGAGGCATTTCCTCTGAGGAACTTCAGAGCGAAGACGGTTGCGGAGACATTCGTAGAAGAAGTCGTCTCACGTTATGGGGTTCCTTTGGAGCTCCACACGGACCAAGGCACGAACTTTGAGTCTCGGCTGATGAAAGAGGTTGCGGAACGGCTTGGAATCCGCAAGACGAGGACTACGGCGCTACATCCACAATCGGACGGACAGGTAGAACGGCAGCACAGAACGATTACTGACTACCTCGCCAAGTATATCAGCCAAGATCAGAAGGATTGGGACCGTTGGATACCGATGTGCTTACTTGCTTATCGGACTTCGAAGCATGAGACAACGGGTTTTACTCCGGCGGAAATGCTGGGAGGAAGGGGGCTACGCTTGCCTTTGGATTTGCTGCGGGGGTGTCCTCCGGACGAAGAGGAGAAAGTTTCTTCGGGGACCTATGGCTCAAGGCTCAGGTCGAAGCTAGAAGAGATACATTCGCTCGCAAGGGAGCGGAGGGAGATGAAGTCCTGTAGGACGAAGGCTTGTTATGACAGAAGGGCCAAGAGGAAGGATTTCAAAGAAGGACAGAGGGTATGGTTGTACAATCCTCGGCGGGAAAAAGGAAGAGCAAAGAAGCTGGAGAGTGATTGAAAGGGACCTTATTTTATTTTTAATAAAATTAATGTATAAGTTTTTATTGTTGGTAGGTCTGGTAGGGGTAAAAAGCGCGTGGTGCACGCGGACCGTCTTGCTCCTTTTACGGAGAGGGGGGAAGAGAGTAAGGGGAGACAGCTAGAGTAGCGTAGGTTTACTTTGGGGGGAAAATTAAGTTTATTTTAAGCTGTTTAATTCGGGAAGTTTTCTGCAGTTCTTGTTTTCCGTTTAGGGTGGGTATGAAGGTTCCTTATGAAGCTCTAGAGAAAGACGTGGTTTCCCGGGGGAAGGCGTTCAGTTCCGAACTACTCTGAAGGGAAAAAAACAGTCTTGGGAAAGGCGTGCTGTCCTGGAGAAAGAGCGAGGCTGTGGAAGCGTGGGAACGTCGAGCCAAGGAAGGAATTGGAAAGGATGCTGGCAGGCGCGTCGGCCTCCTAGGGGTTTTTACGCCATGGTTTTCCCTCTAGGCGGAGTGAGTTGATGCTCTGGGTGAATACCAGGTCGGGTTACGGCGAAGAGAAGGCCATGGCAGAACATCACATCTCTGAGCCAAAGTTAGGGCGCCAAACGAAGACCGCAGTTGTCGGGACGACAATTTCGAAGAGGGGGAGTAGTGTTACGACCCTGTTTCGAGCCGTCCTTGGAAAAAGGACGTGAAGGCCGTTTCCAAGCAACGAGTTGTTAATTGGGAGAACTTGACAGGAGCTCGGAAAGCACTGACGTGTTTGTAATACGGGAAACTGTAGAAAGGGCCTTAACGGTTGTAAGAGTTCGCGCTGTTTAATAAAGTTCTGTTCTTGTTGTTTTACGAAATCTGTGTTTTGGGCGGGAGCGTTACAATATATATATATATGAGTGTGTTTCGAGAGCCTATGGTAGGGAGCTACAATTGTAGCCAGCATGCGTGTGTACGTTCAGTTGGTAGAGAGCAAGCGGCTAGTCGTAACACTTAGAATGTAAGAAATTAATCTAGGATTAGAATAAAGAGTTATTTTTAGAGTTTATTAACCCACAACTATTTTATTTAATCCACCTAACATCAACAGAAATATTTAAAATTAGACCACAGCAATTGTAAAGTGCTCGGTGTTCATCTCATTTCTCATTTTTTATTTTATTTCCTAAACAAATAATAATAACATTAATTAAAAATTAAATTAGGAAAATTAAAAAATAATAAGGAAAATTAATAATGATAATAATAATAATAATATGTTATCATTGTGATAGGTAATCAGTAATTAATTATAAAAATATGGGGAGTGTAGCATAAAAGAATGCAAACGTATTGTGCAATATGAATTTATTGTGATTGTTTTGAAGTTATACTTCTTTTTCAATACTAAATAACGAACATAGCCTGACGAGGATTTCCTTCAGAATTCGTGAGGCACTCAACGTAATAACGATTTATGTACCATTTATAAAGATTATAGATTCTTAGCGTATATTCGAAATACGCGGCTCAATCATTTCGAAAATATTGAAAATAACGAAATTTTCTTGTCGTACCTCTCCACTTTTTAAACCGTTTCTAAGAACGCCCTGATGGGCCTAATGAACAAAGCACTCGTCCTATTCTTCCACTGGACGCCTACGACGACGCGTCTTAGATAACCAGCGAAGAATTTACAAAGAAAGCGACGAACAAAGCGATTTAAGCTAGAAGCAAAATAAGAAAAGTATAAGTATTCCTTATACTTCCATAAACGAGGTGAACCTTTTTGTTGAATCCGTATACAAGCTAAGCGAGCAAGAGGTGAGATACGTGTTTAATCTTTTGTTAAAGCCGCAATTTCTTATTATATTTAATTTATTAACCAGAGCTTTTATGCTTCAATGCTTTTTGCCTGAAGAGCCAATATAGTATTATACTTTGTATTGATTTAACCAAGAGTTTTTCTTTTTTCTTATTTGTTGTTTTATTTTATTAATTTTTTTTATAATTGTATTTTATTTAAATTGTATTTAATATCTTTATTTTTTTAAAGTTTTTATTGAAGTTATATTTTATGTTATTTACAAATGTAGAGTATATATTGGAATTCGGGAAAAATGTAGTTATTTCATATTGAATACAATGAAGATGGAGAAGTAAATGTTGTGTGGCTTAAGTTTCCAGATTCACTAAAGATTTGCCAGAAAATCGTACAAAAAGTTGCTGGACACGTTGCGATTTAAATTAATAAAACAATAGTGCCGATCGGACGTAGATCTTCAACTATTCTCCTTAGCAACAATACAAAAATTAAGATTAGGCGTTTACATTTATCTATAGTTTAAATTTAATTATTTATTATTAATTATTGAAAATTTATTTATTTTATTTTAATTATTTTAATTATTTTAATTTTTAAGTTATTATTAAACTATAATCTCTTGCCGCTTTTTATTGACCAGGATCAGTATACATTTAAATTTCTGTTTTAGTTTTGATTATGCCTAAAACTAATGCAGAGAAATGTAGAGATTATCGTCTTCGTAGGAAAAGGAATAAGGAAAATATGGAAAATAATGAGGAAAATAAGGAAAACATAATGCACGCTAATGCCAAACGTTGTAGGGTTCTTGGTTGCGAAGAAAAATTATTCAAAAAGGTTATGAATTGCCTGCGAATGAAATTTTATGTACTCCGTCAACTTCTAATTTACTTTGCAAACCATCGGCTAAGCCTGTGATAACCGGTACAAATTTAAATAATTTAAATGTCCCAGCAATAACTTAAATTATTGCTATCTATTTATTTTTTTTTTTGGTCTTTATGTTTTGAAGTTATTTGAAGTTATTTACATTTATTTTATTTGACATTTATTTTACATTTATTTCTTCAAGAAAACCAATTGTCTGCGAATGGAACTTTATGTGCCCCATCAACTTCGAATTTACTAGTGACTTCTGAACCATCGACTCAGTTTATGATTAACGGTACAAATTTATACAATTTAAAATTCACAGCAATAACTAATAGTACTGCTAATTATTATTTTGGAACTTATACTTCTTTTTGGTACGTTTGGGAATTTTGTCTTTATTTTTTACTATTACTTCTTCAAGATGCATCGTTGTCTACTGCAAAAGATGACTATCACAACTATATTACTGTGCAAGCTGATGTGCATATGGAAAATTCTTCTATGCCGTGTCATCATCGTATAACTTTAAAAAACATTACATTAACGAACATGGAGCAAAGTTCACGATCTCAAGCATGAAATAATCAATATTTAGCTGATGCTTCGATTATACATGTATTGTCGAATCATGACATTGTACCGAATGAAGAACGCAATTCGTTAAACCAAGACACAATCAGGGATCAGGAATTACCTTAATCAGATGTACCCTCTATTTATTCTAACTCTTCAAACCAGTTAGTAATTAATCATTCCACTGGCGAGCAAATTGATATGGATTTAGATCCTTCTTTACCATATTGCAATTATCATCAATTTAAACGAGCTCATAAGGAATTTAAAATAAAATTCTTGGGCAATTCATTTGGACATCGATGCTCAGTATGTGACAGATTGTGGTTTAAAAAGGATTTATAAGAGCTATCTAATGAACATAATAAGGATAATCTAATACAATTTATACCTAATGTACCTATGGAAAATACTAAGCTCTGTAATACATGCATACAAGCTTTAACCAAGAAGGATATTTTTTTAATATCAACATATAACGGCTTGAAATATCCAGATGTACCTTAGCATCTACTACCTTTAGATTTAGTTTCTGAAAGATTAATTTTGCCTCGTATTTTTTTTATGCTGATCAGACGTCTGAGACATGTGAATGGTAAATACGCCATTTATGATCAATTAATTACCCTGCCTTTTTCAGTTAATACAATGGTCAAATCTCTGCAAAGAAATATCGATAACGATTATTGTATAAATGTACATATTAAATGTAAGAAAATTCACCGATCTAGATACTTACATGGCATTGTTAACAAGCGTACAATTAAAGCTTGGCTATAATTTTTAGTACCGTCTCCATTGTATAGAATGTACGATATTAAAATTGATGACTCATATTTTAATGATAATCAAATTCACGACAAAGTTGAACAAAATGATTTTTTTTTTTCTTTAGAAGAAAGTCTTACTGCGTACCAAGACATTAATGTGGGATGAAAAACAATATTTACGTATTGCACCTTTGCACTTGGTGAACAAAATTTATCTGACAGTTTATGAAAAACAATATTTACGTATTACACCTGGCGTAGAAAATTTATCTCAAAGTTTATTATTTGGTGAATTTTTTTATTTCTTATTCCTTATTTTATATCTTATTTTCATTAAACCCTTCTTCTTCTTCATGTATAAATAAATAAGATTATACTTATTTTTGAGGTTCTTGATGTTATATTCGTTTTGGTACGCCAAAGAAGTATAACTTCTTACGTGCGTACATAAGTACACACACCAGTTTTTTTTTCAAATTTTGAACACTTGTAGTACTCCATTAGAAAATTTATTTTGCTAAAAACTAGCCGTAGATAGCCAGCCGTTTGCGAAAAAACGCGGATTGAAATTTCACATAGATACGTATTGTTTTGGCTGTAGTAGTGTAGTAGCTACAGTAGCGGCGCTGTGTTTGTATGTTTCTTTCACGTTGTCGATACCTACATCTTATCTTGACAGCGCTAAAAAGTATGTTCATCTTTCTTTTTTTTTTCTCTTCGTTCTTTTTCTCTTCGTTCTTTTTCTTTTCTTTCTTTTCCTTTGCTTTCTTATTTTTTTTTTTTTCGTTATTGTAAATTAAGCCAATAAATTTTTTTTTATTTTTTCAATAGTATTTTATAATAATTTTATAGGAAATATAATTAAAAAAAATGCATTTGTATTATAGGAAGTGCGAATTTATTTTTTGCTAACGATATAAATTTTATAAAGAAATCAACATTATTACGCGAGTAATAAAACTACTAATTATAAATTAAATAATATACAATAAAAAGAAAAAATTAAATTTTAGCGTGCTGAAACGATACATTTTTCAGGATGATATTTACAGGATGAATTCGTAAATAAAGTAATAAATCTTCTTTTATTTGCGCAAGATGTAATAAAATTTATCGCTTTTAATTTTTTTGTAATGTGACGTCCCGCAACGCTTATAATTTCTCAATATTGTTTTTTTTCCTTTTACATTACGTAATCTTTCTTAATACTTTTCGACTATATGACATATCGGGAAACCCCCTCTCTGTTTTCTGTACGTGTACGACCCGTTTGTCCTTTTGATTTGTCTAATCTAGCCTTCGCTAATCAAAAAACACGAATAAGATTCAAATGAAAAGATGCAGTGTTAGGAATGGAGAGAATAATGCAAATTAGATAAATTAATAAATAACAAAAATTCACCGATTTACGATTTTGCCGAATGTTAAATAACCAAATATTTTTAAACTATCAGTGCAATGTCTTAGCACAGTGAATATACCGTTATCAAGTATTATAGATACAATAAGCAGGAAAAAGCACCACCTCAGGCATTCAAGTCACCGAACGCGGCAAATGAGTTTTTAAGCAGAAAAGGATTCTGACTAATACTATTTGGACCTCGATGATATTTTAAACGGAAATTATTTTCAAGAGTATAAGAAATACTTTTTCGTAACTCGTACCATTCTTAACAATTTTTCTAATTCATTTATACAATTTATACATTTATACAATTATATTATTTATACAATTATACATTTATACAATTATACATTTATACAAATTTTTTTCGGTTTTATAATTTTTATATTTTTATATTTTTATTTTTATATTCTTATTTTTATTATTTTTATAGAAAAAAACAATTTTTTAAATATAATACCATGTATAATAAATATTATACACTGTCGAAAAAGTACACGCGTCTCGATTTAAAAATAAAACTCCAGATTAAAGTAAACAGCAATAAGAGTTATTAAGAAAAATACCAAAAAAATCAATCATCTAAATTAAAATATGTTAGTTTTCTCCGATCAGCTGTTACTTTATCCGCGAGATTATTAAACACATTCTCTCAATTTCAAAGTTATACATAAAACACACGCTAGTAATATCGTTTGTAATAAATGTAATCAATGTTAGGAGATTAAGCAAAATACTTACTGTGGAATATAAGATGATATTCCATACATTTTGCATTTTTTCATAAATTCAGGGATCTACTCTGTGCTATTACTTTTACGCTTTTCCTCTCGTTGGAAGTCGATTCGTCTTCCCATGAATCGTCGGCATAAGAGATTTTGGTCGGAGACCACCAGTTGCGAGTACTCGCGTTTAGAACACTAGTGTTTGGAGCATTCGCATTCAAACACTCCTGTTTGAAACACTCCTGTTTGAAACACTCCTGTTTGAAACACTCGTGTTTGGAACACTCCTTTTTGGAACACTAGTGTTTGGAGCATTCGCATTTGGAACATTTGAGTTTCGAACATTCGCATTTGAAACATTCGCGTTTGGTACATTCGTGTTTAGAACACTCCTATTAGGAATTCTCGTGTTTGAAACTCTCGCATTTGGAACACGCACGTTAGAAATAGTAGTTTTAGAAGTACTAACGATAGAAATATTACCATTTGAAGTACTAGAGTTACAAATATTAGCATTAGAAGTACTAGAGTTAGGAATATTAGCATTAGAAGTATTTGTGGTGCGAGGAACCGCGTAATAAGTCCACGGCTTGGGTATTTTCCAATTGGTAGTATTCGTATTGGTTTCATGACTCATGATTTTAATACAATTTTCATGAAAATATAATAAAACACTTGCACGTATAACACTAGTAAGCGTAATAACCAATTATTTGTAAAAATCGCAGCTTACTAGTAAAAAGGAAGATACACAAACTAAGTCACAGGAACACGTTCTTCTCGTATCTTTACGTCTGATGGAGTGATCGGTGATGCCTATGAAAAAGAGGTCTATATGTGTGAATCACAAAACATAGTAGCCAACTTTTGGGAAACAAAATTTAAGGTTATTGTTTGGGAATAAGCATTCAAATCGAACGGCGCCACGCGACAGTTGTGGCGTGATGAAGACACGCCTCTTTTCCCAGCATTTTCTTGAAGATTCATCGTAACGCCGGCTTTTCCGGCAGCCATTACAGTTAAAATTCTCATACGGTTACGACGTGCTCTCAACAAAGTCATCTCAGTTTTCTCATTGTCGAGCTCGTTCCGTTTCTCTGACCACTCAAGTGATTAATACAATCTCTAAAAGTCTTGCACACGGGATTAATATAATCCAAGACGTCTCTTAAGCCTTCTCAATCTACTAAACTGACTTCTCATCCGACTCACTTACGGTAACACGTGACAACCACCTGTTTTGTAACGAAATTATTTAAAATCAGACCACAGCAATTGTAAAGTGCTCGGCGTTCATCTCATTCTTCATTTTTTATTATTTCCGCAACAGTTATCTTTTTCTAATACTATTTCTTTTCCCTCTTACTACAGTAAAATTTACTACCACCACGTACTTCTTCGAGGAGTGGGGATACCAACATCCAATCGTTAAATGACCATTTCCGATTTTAACATTTTCCCCCTCAATTTACTAATTCAGAAATTGAAAAAGAGAAAGTTTTTTAAATTGAAGGGAAGTATGACGGAGTAGAAGATAGGAGGGGGTAAAAAAAAAATACTAAATTGCTTTAAGAAATTTTGCTATATTGCCATTGCATCAGGAAAATAACAAAAATAAATCTTATTTAAAATATTTTTCCTTTCTTTCTACTTATTTTTTATATTTAGGAATAAGATTTCTTTGATGACTAGAAGATAGTTATCACAACAAAAATTATTTTCACTAGTTTAAGTATACTTTTTCCTATCTCGTTTTAATGACTTTTCTAACTCATTTTATATCATCCTAATTTCTTTTTCTTTAATAAATACATAGCACATATATACACGAAATAAAATAATTTTTCGAATATAATTCTGATCTATATACTATATAATAATAATATATATATCTATATACTACAAAATAATTTCTAAGTACAGGGTTGATGAAAAGAATTCTTTTCATCCCCCACAGACGCGTCTAAACCGAAATTTATGTAATACGTAACATACAACCGTCGGAAAAGTAAACGCTAATCGGGAATGAAAAAATAAAATTAGCGAATTAAAGAAAAAACTCCAAAACGAGTTATTCAAATAAATAATACAAAAAATCAATCGTGAAAATGAAAATACGTTAGTTTTCTCCGATTGTCTGTTACTTTATCCGCGAGATTATTAATTACATTATCTCAATTACAAAGATATAAATAAAACACATGCGAGTAATATCGTTTGTAATAAATGTAATTAGTGTTACGAGATAAAAAATAAAATACTTACATTGGTAAATAGGGAAACACCCCTCCTTTCACAGTTTTCGATAAATTTTTGTATCCATTCCCAAGTGATCATTTTTTCTCTGTTTATAAAATTTTGTAATATGTGACTTCTCGATCCACGAGCCGTCAGCGTAATTTATTTTCGATGGTGTCCAAAATCGTCAGGATCCACGTTAGGATCATACGAGCAAGTTGCAGTTTTTTGACTTTAAAGTTTTTATTGTTCTCATTTGGAACATTATTGTTTGTTCCATTCTCATTTGATAGATTTGCTTTAGGTAAATTTTCATTTCAACCATTCCCATTAGCAACATTTCTATCTGGAACTCTCTTATTTGGAACATTTTTGTTGGTACACTCTTGTTTAGAACACTCCTTTTAGGAACATTTTTGTCTCGAGCATTAGCATTTAGAACATTGGGGTTTCGAACATTCGTATTTGGACCATTGGTGTTTCGAACATTCGTGTTTAGTACATTGGTGTTAGGAACGCTCCTATTTGGAACAATTCTATTAGGAACATTTCTATTTGAAACAATCGTGTTTGGAACATTTGTGTATCGAAGTCTCGGATCTGTTAAGTTCGGATTATAAATAATACTGTGAGATTCACTAACGTTAGTAATATTAGAATTGGAGCTGCTGGAAATATTTATATCTGAATAAATACTCTTTTTAGAAGTATTATAGGAGGAAATAGTCGATTGATATGTATACTTAATCCACGGTTTAGGTGTTTTCCACCTATTGCTATTATTAGGGGGACTCATGATTTCATAGTCATTTTGGTGAAAATATCAATAAATAATAGCACTTCTAACACTAATACTCGTAATATTCAATTCTTTGTAAAAATCGTAGCTTACTAGCATAAACTACGGTATAACGAAACTATATCACAGATAAACACTAGTAAAAACTAAGTTATATCAATATTGATTCACAGGAATACATGTGTCTCGTAGCAAATCGTCATATTGACTGATCGCCGATAGCTACGGTAAAGGGCTATAAGATCGGAAGATCTATCATGGTGGCAAACTTTTAGGAAACAAAATCTAAGACTATCTTTTTCTAATACCATTTCTTTTTCACTCTAACTAAAGTAAACCTTACACCTCCACCATGTACCTCTTCGAGGAGTAGGGATACCAACTATAAATCGACAAATTATCGTTACTGATTCTAAAAATCCCCACTCTTTCTAACAATCCAGAAAGAAAGACTGACCGGTAAAAAAATAGAAAAAGATAGAACCTATTAGCAAACGAAAAATAGTATTAAGCCAGAAGGTGGAAGGTGAGTGGTAGGTAGGGAATAAGGGGGGTCAGCATGCATTCGTTGGAAATGTCGTAGTATCAATCCGAAAACTTTAAACAAAAATTGTTTATTGTAAAATATTCTCTATGTCTTTGTCATGTTTTCAAATTTCAGAAAAAGAAAAAGGGAAAGATTTTCGGACTTAGGGAAAGAGTGATAGAGAAAAAAATAGAAACAAGTTACGTAACTTTTTTCTATAACCAAAACGATTTACGAATGGCAAAAAACTGAAATATTTCTATACCAACTTTTGAATTTTGTCCCCCTTTTTATTTCCCCCTTCCCCAATAAAATTCGGTAGAACGAATATTTTCTAATTAGATTTGAGATAGCGATGGTAAAATGGTAAACATAAACAGATGTGAAGAAAACATTGCCGTATGACGTAAGGAAGAAGTACATTTTTTCCAAAATTATTCACAATAAATGTATGCACATGAAGGAATCTAACGTAAATTATTTGCTGCTTACTAAAATATATTTCGTTCAATATCCGATTAGAGACGATGAAAAGTTCTTCTAGCAGGGAACTACGAAGAAACGTAGAAACGATTTTAGGCAAATATTACGTGCTCGTGGAATAATACATTTTACACGATACAGAGGAAAAAAAAAGAGAAAGTCAAGATACCGATGTCCTTGCCAGTAAACAACCCTCAATCGCTTTCATCCATATAACTTCCCTCTTAGCTTCATATTATTTTTCGTTTGCAAATTGTTTCTATTTTTTTCTCTATCACTCTTTCCCTAAGTCCGAAAATCTTTCCCTTTTTCTTTTTCTGAAATTTGAAAACATGACAAAGACATAGAGAATATTTTACAATAAACAATTTTTGTTTAAAGTTTTCGGATTGATACTACGACATTTCCAACGAATGCATGCTGACCCCCCTTATTCCCAACCTACCACTCACCTTCCACCTTCTGGCTTAATACTATTTTTCGTTTGCTAATAGGTTCTATCTTTTTCTATTTTTTTACCGGTCAGTCCTACTTTCTGGATTGTTAGAAAGAGTGGGGATTTTTAGAATCAGTAACGATAATTTGTCGATTTATAGTTGGTATCCCTACTCCTCGAAGAGGTACATTATGGAGGTGTAAGGTTTACTTTAGTTGGAGTGAAAAAGAAATTGTATTAGAAAAAGATAGTCTTAGATTTTGTTTCCAAAAAGTTTGCCACCATGATAGATCTTCCGATCTTATAGCCCTTTACCGTAGCTATCGGCGATCAGTCAATATGACGATTTGCTACGAAACACATGTATTCCTGTGAATCAATATTGATATAACTTAGTTTTTACTAGTGTTTATCTGTGATATAGTTTCGTTATACCGTAGTTTATGCTAGTAAGCTACGATTTTTACAAAGAATTGAATATTACGAGTATTAGTGTTAGAAGTGCTATTATTTATTGATATTTTCACCAAAATGACTATGAAATCATGAGTCCCCCTAATAATAGCAATAGGTGGAAAACACCTAAACCGTGGATTAAGTATACATATCAATCGACTATTTCCTCCTATAATACTTCTAAAAAGAATATTTATTCAGATATAAATATTTCCAGCAGCTCCAATTCTAATATTACTAACGTTAGTGAATCTCACAGTATTATTTATAATCCGAATTTAACAGATCCGAGACTTCGATACACAAATGTTCCAAACACGATTGTTTCAAATAGAAATGTTCCTAATAGAATTGTTCCAAATAGGAGCGTTCCTAACACCAATGTACTAAACACGAATGTTCGAAACACCAATGGTCCAAATACGAATGTTCGAAACCCCAATGTTCTAAATGCTAATGCTTGAGACAAAAATGTTCCTAAAAGGAGTGTTCTAAACAAGAGTGTACCAAACAAAAATGTTCCAAATAAGAGAGTTCCAGATAGAAATGTTGCTAATGGGAATGGTTGAAATGAAAATTTACCTAAAGCAAATCTATCAAATGAGAATGGAACAAACAATAATGTTCCAAATGAGAACAATAAAAACTTTAAAGTCAAAAAACTGCAACTTGCTCGTATGATCCTAACGTGGATCCTGACGATTTTTGGACTCCGTCGAAAGTAAATTACGCTGACGGCTCGTGGATCGAGAAGTCACAGTATTACCAAAATTTTATAAACAGAGAAAAAATGATCACTTGGGAATGGATACAAAAATTTATCGAAAACTGCGAAAGGAGGGGTGTTTCCCCTTATTTACCAATGTAAGTATTTTATTTTTTATCTCGTAACACTAATTACATTTATTACAAACGATATTACTCGCATGTGTTTTATTTATATCTTTGTAATTGAGATAATGTAATTAATAATCTCGCGGATAAAGTAACAGACAATAGGAGAAAACTAACGTATTTTCATTTTCACGATTGATTTTTTGTATTATTTATTTAAATAACTCGTTTTGGAGTTTTTTCTTTAATTCGCTAATTTTATTTTTTCATTCCCGATTAGCGTTTACTTTCTACGACGGTTGTATGTGTTACGTATTAAATATATTTAAGTTTAGACGCGGTTATGGAGGGGTGGATGAAAAGAATTCTTTTCATCAACCCTGTACTTAGAAATTATTTTGTAGTATATAGATATATATTATTATTATTATTATATAGTATATAGATCAGAATTATATTCGAAAAATTATTTGATTTCGTGTATATATGTATTATGTGTTTATTAAAGAAATAGAAATTAGGATGGGATTTGTATAAGTGAGTTAAAAAAATCATTAAAAACGGTACGGGATAGGAAAAAGTAAACTTAAAACTAATGGAAATAATTTTTTCTTGTGATAACTATCTTCTAGTCATCAAAGAAATCTTTTTCCTAAATATAAAAAATAAGTAGAAAGGAAGGAAAAATATTGTAAATAAGATTTATTTTTGTTATTTTCCTTATGCAATGGCAATATAGTAAAATTTCTTAAAGTAATTTAGTATTTTTTTTTTACCCCCTCCTATCTTCTACTCCGTCATACTTCCCTTCAATTTAAAAAACTTTCTCTTTTTCAATTTCTGAATTAGTAAATTGAGGGGGAAAATGTTAAAATCGGAAATGGTCATTTAACGATTGGTTGTTGGTATCCCCACTCCTCGAAGAAGTACGTGGTGGTAGTAAATTTTACTGTAGTAAGAGGGAAAAGAAATAGTATTAGAAAAAGATAACTATTGCGGAAATAATAAAAAATGAAGAATGAGATAAACGCCGAGCACTTTACAATTGCTGTGGTCTGATTTTAAATAATTTCGTTACAAAACAGGTGGTTGTCACGTGTTACCGTAAGTGAGTCGGATGAGAAGTCAGTTTAGTAGATTGAGAAGGCTTAAGAGACGTCTTGGATTATATTAATCCCGTGAGCAAGACTTTTAGAGATTGTATTAATCACTTGAGTGGTCAGAGAAACGGAACGAGCTCGACAATGAGAAAACTGAGATGACTTTGTTGAGAGCACGTCGTAACCGTATGAGAATTTTAACTGTAATGGCTGCCGGAAAAGCCGGCATTACGATGAATCTTCAAGTAAATGCTGGGAAAAGAGGCGTGTCTTCATCACGCCACAACTGTCGCGCTAATAATTCAACATGAGCATCTAAAAAATTTTCATTAGGGCCCGCAACTGACACTCGCGGCGGTAAGATAGAACTATTGGCCTATGGCGGACAGAATTACGGTCCGAAGAGTAATCGAGAAGTGCGTAACTTGCTTCAAGAACGCGCCAATAGCTTAGCGATACATAATGGGTAATCTACCGGAATCGCGGGTTACTCCCTCCCGGCTCTTCACAAGCCATGTCATAGATTATTGCGGCCATCTCTTGGTAAAAGAGGGGTGGAGACGGAATGGGAAATACGTAAAGGCATACGGTGCAGTATTCGTATGCATAGCGACAAAAACAGTTCACCTTGAGTTAGTGACAGATATGTCAACAGATTGTTTTTTAGCGTGTCTGAAACGATTCATGGCACAGCGGGGTAAACCTTCTAATATATATTCAGACAATGGAACTGACTTAGTTGGGGCAAATCGCGCGTTAGGAGAACTAATAATACAAATATTCAATGATATAGCGAAAGCCAAGATTAGCGATCAATTAAGCGTCGAAGGGGTGTCCTGGCACTACATACCGCAAGGCGCTCCAAATTTCGGTGGTTTGTGGGAAGCGGTAGTGAAGGCCGCGAAATATCACTTAAGACGCATGGTAGGAAACGCTTCACTAACATTCGAGGAATTGTGTACTGTGCTAACGCAGATAGAAGCAATATTAAATTCACGCCCTCTGTTACCTCTATCCGCTGATCCCAGAGACATAAACGCCCTTACTCCTGCTAATTTTCTTATTAGAGACTCCCTGCTGTCGGTATCTGAACCGGACATAAAGGAAATATCAATCTATCGGTTATCCTGGCTGCAACTTATTGAGTAGCTGCGACAGCATTTTTGGAAGCAGTGGTCAAAAAACTACTTAAACCTGCTCAAACCAGGGGCCAAAAGGATCCGTGCAAACACGTGATTCACTACAGAAGGGCCACTTGGTCGTAATTCAAGATGACAATCTACCCTCACTACGATAGCTGCTGGGCAGGGTGGAGCAATTAATACCGGACGCAGACGGAGTAACTCAAACAGCAATGATGCGAACATCCAGAAAAATCATCAAGCGGGCGGCAACAAGGCTATGTGTTCTACAAATAGAGCAACCATAGGCAGTCATAAGCATTTATAATTTGTAAAATGTATTCAATGTATTATTAACAGGTGGTGCTTAGAAAGTTTAGTTAGTATCAAATGTTATTTTATGCCACTTCAGATTATATTTGTTGATCAGATTGTACATATCAGCGTTATTAGGTTCCAAGTTTTATTTTGAAAGGCAGGTCTTTCAAGGGGGCCGGCATGTTCCGTCATTGTCGGAACACTTAAAGGAATTTATCAAAGGAAAATTCGGATAGCATTCACAAATATAAAGATATCGGACAAAGCAATCTACAGTAAATAGAAAATATTAATTTAGTATCACTGGGTTTTCTTCGTCGACAGACTGAAAAGTGTCAATAGATACCTAGTTATCGCGTTCGGTATCCGATCTTAATTTCTAAAGTCAGATCATTATGCCTCGACATACTGTTTTATGCGTAAAACACTGAAATTGTGGCGCAAGCTATTTTTTTGGGGATTAGAAGTTTGCATAATTAATTCCTATATTTTGTACAAACTAGTTGAAAGGCAGAGAAACGAGCAGCCACTTAATCACTTGCTATTCCGAAAAATATTAGTGAAGCAGATGTAAGGAGATTTTCAGCAGACGCGAAGACCAACAACATCGACCTCCAGTTCGGATGAGATTCGGCTTAGTGGAAAGCTCCACCTAATGCTGAGTAGCACAAAAAAAGATTGTTAAGTTTGTTCCAGCTGGAACATACCAGGTGGAAAACGCGAAACCACATCATACTGCGATACATGTCCAGACAAACCAAGAATGCATCGTGGACAATGTTTTGTAAATTATCATAGCAAAGTAAAATACAGAGATTAGAATTACAAAGTTATATTCTTAATAGTATAAATATAGATAAACTATCAAAATATAACATTTTTATAAGAAATTTTATGTAGAAGGTAATTTTATTGTACCTATCCCTACCACCTCACCCGGCCGAAAATATCGTCGACCGCAAAGAGTTAGAATTTTATAAAATACATAATTTAATAGGAAAAATACTTAAATTTTCAATTTTGTCTTAAAAAGAATACGTATTCAATTTGATATACAAATAAATTTTTGTGTGGCAAAAAAATTAAATCAATTAACTATACTAATTAATTTTATGTCGAAAAAAATTATAATTAATTATTTTTACTCGCGACTAGATAATAATAGTTTCTATTAACCTTTTGCGGTCGGCGACATTTTCGGCCGGGTGAGTAGCAGGTCGACGCGATTTTTACGCATGTGTCGGGCACGTTATAGGTAGAATAAAATTACCTTCTACATAAATAATCTTATAAATATTGTTATATTTTGATAGTTTTTCTATATTTATACCATTAAGAATATAATTTTGTAATTTTAATCTCTGTATTTTAGTTTTGTATGATAATTTACAAAACATTGTCCAAGACTCAAAAGAACCGTTTACTAATTCTAATCTTATCTCTGTTAAGATGTGTTATTTTACACTTGATACGAAAGGGTATCAACAGTTAAGGAACATTCTCAAATACCTATACGACATTCCTATTGTTTATAAATAACGCAATCAAACATAAACACCGTTTAGGCAAGTCAAACATAGCTAAACTAGAATTTTTTTGGGCAACAATCTGATTTTTTGATCTAAGGGTAAATTAATGACGCTGAATCGAATAGTGCTTCGTTTTAGTTTGGCTTTTTTGGCCAAGCCTACGTTGTCGCGTCTCATGCGCTATCCGACCTGCGGCACGAATAGCCGTGGCGCACGAGAGGCGCCTTCCGACCGCAAAAGGTTAAAATGAATTATTGTTTTTCTTTTAATCAAAGTTTACTATTTTTGACAATAAATAAAAAAACGGCGTGCCATAAGCATTAAGAAAAAGAGAAATATCTGTTTCTTGTCCCACTCGCACTCGTATAAAGAACGCTCAACAGTCGATGACCAAGAAGAAAAATACTCGCTATCGCCTGAACAAATAGAAAGAGAGAAATATCGGTTTCTTCTCTCACTCGCACTCGCTTTCAAGGCCGAGAGACCCGAAAATTGCCAAAGATCCTTCGTTTGTGGATTAATACACAAGAATGCTCGCACGCACACTAGCCTGCTCGCGTGTAAAAACCGACGGAGAATAATAAGAGCGTTTACGATAAAAGACATAGAGTAGCGAGGCAATACCATGTGAACGATAAGGTTATGATAAGAAATTTTGATGCTACACCGGGTATATCGCAGAATTTGATACCGCGCTTCAAAGGTCCTTATCAAGTAGATAGAGTATTAAGAAACGACTGCTACGTTGTAAAAGTGTCGAAGGTTTTCAGTTAGCACAAACGCCATATTTTGGGACATGGGAATCATCGAATATGCGACCGTGGGTACCCGCCTAAAAAAGAAATTAAGGAACTTTAATTTCTTCGTTAATCTTAGAAGTGTGCGAGTTCGGAAACCGAACATTGTCAGAATGGTCATATTGTAAAGAATATCTTTAGAATTAATATTTGTTTAGGGTAGGTATAGGATACTCCAATCTTATATATTTATAGAAGATAGATGTTTATAGAAGATAGATGAAAGATTTATAGCGTTATAGGATCTGAAGGATAAGGTCCTTCTAAGAGAAAGGATGTGGCATTTGTTTCAACAAAACAACGTGTTGTTTACAGTTTGTTAAACAAAATACACGTGGGTATCTAGACTGGGAGATTACGAGAACCTTTGTACGTACTCCCACTCTAAGGCGTCACTTATGTGAGGCAGAAAGACGGTTGATGATCAATGATGGATTGGAAAAGGACTATGACCGCCCTGCGTCTAGTTTCCCCCTCCATCGGAGGTAGGACCGGAGCATAGGATATAAGAACAGGGAAAAAGGAAAAGTGTGGTCTTATTCTGGTCTTATTAAGTGATTATTTGTTTTTATGAGTTCTTATGGTGGCCTTATTACGTCTTATTAGGCTTTATGGTAGTAATATTACGTCCTATGTCTCAAGTCCTTTTATGTCTTCTTATGTTTTATGTATTAAATCTTTTTATGTTTTATGTTTACGTTTTCTTATGGTTATGATTTTGTTATTGTGAAGCCTTATTTTAAGTAAGTTTATGTGAAGTTAAATGTATGTGTATTTTAGACTTTCGTCCTGACAAGCTATCTTCATAATAACGCCCTTTAATCCTTGCAATAAGTCAGAGGGAGATCATTACATAAACTACATACATAAATTAAATATTAACCCTTTCGCTACGGCGCTCCGTTCCGCGAGAGTAGGGCTATTGCTACTTGCAGTGGCTTACGTTTTTCAATGGTATTTTGGAATTCTCTTGTGTGGATACTTTTTTGAGAGTTATGTAACAACTGTTCCGTTATTTTATATGAAAAAAATAAAAATGAATATAATTTGAGTATTCAGAAATTAACATATTAACTAATTTAAGTGTAAGCGTAGGTGTCCGTAGCGAAAGGGTTAATCGCATTGGCACGAGTTCTTAACCCAAAACAACTCCGTACGAATTATAGTTAGGACGGGACGTTATGCTAGGAAAGCTAGTTACTTTCGAAGTAACTGCCTACTCGCATATTTCCAAAGAAAAACTCAAGCAGCTCGACAGCAAGGCTGTTAAAGGTTTTTTCGTGGTATAAAATAAGGACGTGAGAAGCTTCAAGATTTGGTTTCTAAAAACCAATAGGGGGAACACGAAAAGAGATGTAATCTTCCGAGAGAACGATCACTACGAAGAACTTTCAAAAAAAACCGAACAAGACGATCAATCGCAACTGTTGGGATTTCAAGAAAAGTCGGAAGCTGAGCTGTTTAAAAATCGTCAATTACACGCTCAGGTCATGGACGACTCATCGACTGACGAAAAAGAGTCTGTGAATGGCAAGAGTTTCGAGTCGGTAGATAGATCATTCGAACCCGAGCATCGAGATCGCGAAGTATAGGATCCAGTTATCAATCATCAAGATAAAAGAGTTTTCGCCGGGAGGCGCTACCCTCATGCGGTCCGATTGCGATGTTCGCTCAACTTATGTCAGCAACAAGGCTGATTCCGAACATTCTCCCGTCATCAGCAATTGGGTTTCTGATGTATTTGCTAAGGTGATCCTAGGACTAAGTTGTAAGAGATGCGAACTTTGCAATTGGTTATGTGAGTGTTGAGTTGGCAATCTTCAATGTTACTACCCTGATAAGCCCGTCCTTGCCAGGATGGAGAGTTGTGACAATAGCTAAAGGCCACTTGCTCGGTGGGAATCTCTCATCAGTGATAAGAACTAATGAGCCTACGTTGATGTTGTTAGACAGATAATGCCACTTTGAGATTGATTCCGTGCGCTGCAGATATTGAGTGGTCCATTGATCTCAGAATTGTTGGAACTTCTGTTGAATGGGTTGTCATCTGGAAAGGCTATCAATGTTCAAATCCCACAAAGATGGTTCTAGTAAAGATGAAAATGCGCTCTCGATTAGGAAGTGACCGTGTGTGAGTGCAGACACATCGTCGGGCTAATCACTGAGTGGTTCAAGTGGCCTTGAGTTTAATATTGCTTCAACTTGTAAAAGCAGAATTGTTAGTTACTTGAATTTGAGTACTGAATCTCCTATCGTGCGTCGAAGTAAAAATTTGCTTGACTTCACTATCGCTTCCTATTTGCCACCCATGTGTGGTACAGTAGGTTGGTTTGAAATGTCACTAAATGAAGTCGGTTTAAAGTACTGATAAGATAGCATGATGTTCCTGAGTGCATCGAGTAAACATTGGTTTTAACATTGAGCCTGCGCCTACGAGATTTGTGTCGCAGTCTGAACACAGGTCGCGTGAGATGCCTCTTCTAGCTGTAAATTTTCTGTATGTTGCGATAAAGCCATCACAATTGAGTGGTCACTGACAGTCTCGAGGTGCACAGCTGTCGTTGTAAGACATACAAAGATGCAGATCAAACTTTCGTTGATTTTTCACCACGGCATTTTAAGCATTTGATTGTGAGTGGACCAGCTTAATCAACGCTGGTATGAGCAAATAGTAGTGATGGTGTGACACGCACGACAGACAGCTGTCCCATCAATCGCTGCGCACGAATTTCCTGTTGTTGCCCGCAAGATATGCAGCGGAGAATGAGGGTTTTGATTGAAGTTCTACCTCCAAGAATCCAGTATGATTAGCTTGTGTCAATAAGAGTGATTTAAATGCCTTCATGATGTACGTAGAGTCGAGTGTTCTATGATAAGCATAATAAAGCTTGAGGAGTGTCGTGGCAATATTGCTGCATGTTCTTTATCCAATGTTAGTGAGGACAGGTTAAACCGACCTTCTTACTCGTACGACTGCTTGGTGATCAAGAAAGGCAGTTAATCTAGAGAAAGCGTGAGCCTTTAGCAGAGTTGAGATTGACTTGAGTACCTAGAGTTCGTTTAAAAAGAAAGCTGCTTGAGTAGCCCCAACTCAAATATATTAGCAGTTAGTTAGCACTAACATCGAAGTCCGCGACGAGACTCAACAAGCTCATTTCTACGGTAACGAAAGCACGCAAGACATTGGAGTCACTGAGAGTAGTTGACAACTTTGGAGACATCATATAAGTTCACTACGTCACACGATATTTAGACAACTCAACGCAAGAAGGTTGAGAGACCTCACTAGGCTCGTCCCTCGAGTACTTCTTCTTCAAGCAGATCGAAGAATTTGTGAACTCAAGGGCTCGTGCGTTAGAACGCATCGAGATTACCACTGCCCAGTCATATGCAGTGAAGACGCAACCACTCCGAAAGCCGGCGACAGTTCATCAGGCCCCACTCATCAGGACAACACTAAAACGAACGCGCGACTCTTCTTCTGTGATTGATGTGAGAACAAGCATTTCATCGTAACAAGCCCAAATTTTCGCGCACTCAATGTCACTGCAAGGCGTAGCATAGCAACTGACGCTAGGCTATGCTACAACTGTCAAGGACGACACAACGCGAACTCATGCCGAAAAAGCCTGCGTTGCAAACAGTGTGGAGCGAAGCATCACACCATGTTCCACGACCCGGACGTCCTCAACCAAAAACCGCACCTAATACGGAGCCGTCACTTTCAACCTCAAGTAATCACTAGGATTCAGGTGCAATCGTCCACTGATCATCCACTCACTGCACTCATCACTCAACGCTGCTTGGCATAGCAATTGCTAAGGTTCATACGCAAGTACTCACTCATCATGCTCGTTTACTCATTGATCCTGGCTCAAAGCTCAATTTCATCTCCGAGTAACTCATCAGTCAACTGAACATCAAACGCCAGAACTCATCTATACCAATTATCGGAATTGGAGGAAAGAGAACTCAAACCCACAGTATGGTAAATCTCACCTTGGGTTCCATCTACACGAGCTCAAAGTATACCGTTCGAGCTCACATTTTCAAGACTGTTTCCTCCATACTGTCATCGTTCCAATCTAACAATCATAACTGGTCTCATCTCTCAAATTTGAATTTAGCCGATCCTCATTTCTTCGAGAATCGCTCCATTGACATCATTATTGAAGCTGATTCATATATGCAAATCATCGAGCTCAACATTATCAAAAGCTCCAGGTCAATGCTAATTGCTAAGCTCTCAATTTTTGGATAGCTGGTCCTCAATCCTGTTCACTCATTGCACTTATCATTACATTAAGCACACCATGTTTCCACTCAAGTCAATGAAATAAAGCTGCAAGAATTACTCACTAAATTTTGGATACAAGAGGAGTTACCATCCGACACTGCAAGTGCGCTAACTCCAGAAGAGAAGGAGTGTGAAAATCATTTCCACACCACGCATTCGCGTGATATCTCCGGACGATATATTGTGCAGCTCCCATTCAAATCATCACCCAGCTTACTGAGTAACTCATACTCAGCAGCTCATCATTGTTTACAATGAACACTCAAGAGGCTCCAGCGAGATAGCCATTATCGTTAATTATATACCTCATTCATGGAGGAATATGAAGAGTTTGGTCACATGGTTGGCATCTCAGGCAACTCAGAGAGGTCGGCGCGACAATGTGAATCCAATACTTGGGAGACTGTTGAGAGGGATGATCTTGGCATGAGATGCTTATGACCATCTGGAGGATTGAGGGTCTCATCCAGCAGCTTACGAGCAAGGATTCAGTCTCGACCGACATACTATCTGCTAAATCATAGAGCACTCAAACCAGACATCACAACAACCCAGCTGCGAGTGGTATTTAATAGCACGAGCAAAACCACATCGGGTTACTCACTCAAGCACATCGATGAGAACCATCGCGACTGACATCACGAAAATTTACCAACAAATCAAAGTGCATGAAGACGATTGAGACTTGCAGCGAATTCTATCGGTAGACAAGTAACTCAAGGAGACTCAATATCATATCATCACGGTTACGTATGGAACGAAGGCTGCTCCCTTTCTTCCAGTACGAACATTGCTACAACTAGTTAAGGATGAAGGACATCGCTACTCGTTAGCTGTGCCTTCACTATTAAAAGGCAGATATGTCGATGACATAATTAGCGAAGCTGACTCAGGCGAGCAACTCATCAATATTGCTTATTAACTCAAGAACCTATGCAACGCGGGAGGCTTCCCACTTGCAAAATGGCAATCAACAGAGCAAAATCTGCTCCGAACATTCGCACTGGCTCAAGAGAACTCAACGGCTATCTCATTTGACGATTGCACTACCAAAATTCTCGGATTAAAGTAGCTTCCATACTCAGACTCATTTGCATTCTCATTTCTCTGACCACTGACAAGAAATCAAGAAGCGTTGCATCCTATTTCGTCTCTTGCTAATGAATATTGCTCGAGTAGTACAGGTGCTCCAGAAACGCTACTAGCCAATTGAGTTCGATATACGCATGAATGTCCGAGAATTCCTTATAGATGTGGTTGAGTTGTTCGAGCTCTGTCTAGGACATCATTCTGCTGAAACAAAAAAAAATGATGTTAAAAGCGGGACCACTAAAACTAAAATTAAGTGTCATAGTAGGCTATAATCGTGTTATAGAAGCAGTCGGTAAAATCGATATGATTTTAAATTCCACTAATACTGTTCGTAAAACTCTAAAATGGTATAAGAAATTCTTTTTCCACATGCTGAACCTTCCGATTTACAATGCTTACATACTCTAAAAAACTACGTCCAAAAAGAATATAACATTTGCGAAATTTCATTTAAATATCATTCAAGAAATTCTACTAAAATATCCAAATGAAAATATATGTAGCAATAAGTCTGAAGGCCAAACTGCGTCAAAAGATAATTTTTTACGACTGATTTAAAGACATTTTCCATCCAAATATACCAATCCCGTAGGAAGCGGGAAAACGGTCAGCGGAAATATGTGGTTTGCAGCAAACACAAAAAGCAAACCGAAACACGATTCGAATGTAAAGACTGTAACGTTCGATTATGTATTGAAACTTGTTTTAGATTATATCATACAAAGAAAAATTAATAAAAATTGTTAAAATTGTAGGAGACGGTAGGCGTCGCCGTCTTATCTCGTAAGTCTGTCGGACAAAGATACCGGTGCGTATAGAGTAGGGCGTTGGGTTTGTTAGTTTTAGTAACCTGATCCATCTAACGAAACAAGGAACAGGAGAGACCCAACGAATCGATGCACGAGCGATGAAAGTAGTCAGCGTTCAGCGATGAATAAGCGAGGTTCTGTGTTTTTTAATTGAGTTTTAAATAAATTTGTTTTTCCTATTAAAAATCCTACAAAATTATCTAGGATTAATAAGGATTATAAAAGATTGTTAGCGATTACTAAAACTGTTATTATAATTAATATTATTGTTTGATCAGCGTGCCGGCTAGCTGCCACAGGGAAATGACCAGCATAATCAGATCTGCACATCGTGTTAGGAATGACTCGCGTATCTTGATGTACGCGCGGTCCATCTTTCCCTGTCACGCCGGCTGCCCAGAACGCAATTTATATCTGAGCGCTGCGCTACGAAAAAGAGTTAATAATACAAATACAATAAAAATTCTCTATATATCACAACACAATAAAAAAAGGTTTTTTGTTGTCCTAAGGTTTATTTTATGATTTTTGGGTTCATTTTGCGAAAAAATCAAGAAAAAATATCAATACTCCTTTTAAAGTTTGCTTGTTAAAGTAGAATTTTTCATAATAACATATGATTTCGAGTTTTTATAAAATATAGACAATTTCGGTATAATTTAATTTACCACGAAAAAAGAGAGGGATTGCTACTTTCACACAATGTCTCCAGATGGCACTATAATGATGAATCGACTGTTTAGTTTAAACTTAAAACCAAAATGATACAAATTACCTCTAGGATACATAGTGCCACTTTGATTGACACTAAAAAAATGCAGAAAAACCAATTGCACAATAAAAAAACCTGAACCCTTGGACTATGATAAATACATGAAGAGAGTGGATCGGGCAGACGAATATCTGAGTTACTACACTATTTACAGAAAACTATAAAATGGTCAAAAGAGGTTTCCATGTAACTTTTTATTTGCGCATTATTTAATGTATTCAGGACATATAAACATTTCAATACAGAACACAAGAGTCTCCCCTATTTCATGACTTTTTATTAAAAGTGTTTGATACGTGGATATAATATCATCTACCTGCTGTTGAGAAAATTTAAGTTCGCTACTTCATCGCGTGCGTCCCATCATCATGATGCGATCGATAGACTTTCCGATCAGCTATAACAACAACAGCTAATATTCATTTCCGAAACTAACAAACGAAACGAAGAAACTGCCATGTATGTCACAAAAACAAAAAACATATTGGAGATTGTTTTTCTTCATATCATTTAAAAAAAAATATACTAAGTACCAAAAAAAATTTAAGTAAAGAAATATATAAAATAAAAAATTTTACATTTATTTACGTACCTATATTTTCGAATTTTCATTAAAATAGGGGGACAGGATTGAAAATTCATGAGATCTAATGATGAGATTAGTAAAACTTGACAATTTATAATCTCCTGATAACTTTAGGTAGTAGGCCGGTGTAAGGAACTTAAAAAATTCATTCTTTTTTACATTTTTTGCAGGAAAAACATCTGAAAAATATTATCTAAAGGTTTCTGATCAAAATTTCGAATATTTTCAAAGTTATAGACAAAAGAAACAAGCTCGCTGTAGTTTGTATGAAAGTTTGAAAAACTTTGAACGCGTTTTTCTAGATATCACATTCACATAATTTCGGGGAAGCACTGATTTAAAACTATTCACCAATTAGGCTAAAAATTGGACATGTTGTTTTAAACACTAAAAAGCTAAATACATAATTTTTAAAACATTACATTTTTTATAATAAATTAACTTTTTTAAAAAATTTATCAAAAGAAAAATTCAATTTTGAAAACTTTTTTTTTACAAGTCTGCTATTTTTATTTTTTTTATATGCATATTATAGGTTAGTTCATTAGAATGAAGCCTACAGAAAAATAATCTCTTTAATTTTTTATTTCAAATGACTACGGAAGGTTATGTACTTCTCCGAAACAACTCAACTATTACTTGGGGAATCAACATAGACAGACAAAATTATTGACAAATTAATGTAAAATTCATTAAAAAAAATTTTTTTTATACACTTCAAGACACCTATAAAAACATGTAAAAATTTCGAAACGATCACATTTTATTTTCATATTTAAAAATTTCATGAGAAAAAGTCGAAATTTCGGCCGTCATACCGGGCTATTACTTCCAAGAACGGCCGGTCGTAAACGAAGTAATCCAAAGTAACGCTGCCGGTGCCAAGTGAAAAATCCGAAGTAGCGCTGCCGGCGCCAAGTGAAGAAATTTTTTTGAAACGCCCGGAAGTCAAAGTGTTAATAATTATATTTTCTGTTAAGCATCTGACAAAGTTCATCATTCTTAAACAAATGCGAGTAAGTAATACGTGGAAATATTCGAATAAATATTTTAGTGCGTATCTTTTTCATATGTTGAGGTTAATTCCTGTCGCTGTCAATATAATACTTTTAATTGTAATTAAAAAAGTTTTCTCGATTAAAAAGAAAAACTATTTAGTTACACGGGTAATTTTGTTTTTTTTCTAATATTTCTAATTTGTAAACTTTTACCAAGCTAATTAAATTTTCATGATTTTGTGATTTGGAGAGATGGGTAAATCCAGAGCAGAATATATGCGAAATTATCGTGAAGGCAAAAGAAACGTGAAGAAAAATTAAAAATTGGAGAAGTATAGCCGAAAAAAATTGCGCATTATTCAACTCAACACAGCAGGGATTTTCTGGCACGTGCTGCGAGCACAATTCTCTCACAAACATCAACGGCCGACCCAATTACTGCTTTACCAAATCTAGTTGTCAGTCACGCAACTTTACGATTGTCATCGTTGCCATTATCTCCTGCTTCGTCTAAATCAACAATGTCTTTTTCTAATACAGGCCCTGCAGAAGTTCACCCGCGCCTTGCCGATGCCGAACAAGAAAGAGTGATTAGAGGAGATGTTCAACAAGTGGAACATGTTGCAAATAACTGGACGGTTTGTCAGTATCACGATTATTAAAAACTCAGCACCGCTAATGATGAGTTTAAAACCAAATTTTTGGAAAATAATTTTGGTGCAGTATGCAGCGTTTGTGATCGTCTATGGCACGAAAATAATATGAAAAGACTATCTCTACGTGCAAAAGAACTTTTCTCAGCTGAATTTCCAGATGTCAATTTTGAAACTGCTTCCGTCTGCGCAACGTGTCATTTAGCACTCATTTTCAGTAAAAATAATATTCTGACATTAACAAAGCTTAATGGCTTTAAATATCCATCGAAGCCACACACACACCTCACTTGCCTGAACTTGACTTGATTTCGGAGCGTCTCATCTCGCAACGATTGCCATTTATGACCATCAGGAGACTTCGACACGGAAATGGTCAGTATGGAATTCTGGGGCAGGTAATCAACGTACCAGTATCTGTAGAAAATATGGTCAAAACTCTTCCGCGTGATCTTGACGATGACTATGCAATCAATGCTCCTATTTTGCGTAAAAAAATACATAAATCTAGTTATCTTATGGGGTACGTCAAAAAACGCGTTGTAAAAATCTTGCTCGAATATTTAATTAATCAAGACCTTTATAAATTTTATGAAATCACAGTCGTTTAGTCGTTGCTTAATGCTGAATATCCCCCTATAGATCAGATAGATCGTGATGAATTCAGTGAAGTAATTGAAATTGCAAAAAGTTTAACAGCACAACAGCAAATTTTACTTTGGAATGAAAATAAATATCTCTGCCTTGCTTCTGGTGAGAATACTTTACCTAAGTGTATTTTATTTGATGAACATTGTGAATAGCTTTCATTTCCATTGATCTACCTTGGACAATTCAGAACCTTTAAGGAAGAAATAAAAGTTACCCCATTTATGATGGCGACGAGTGAATTACGGCAGGTCGATCGGCGAGGAGTTACTTCTACGCATTTACTGTATATGGCCATGAAAATTCTGCGAATACGTACACGTGATAACTTGCAAGTAGCTTTTAAATTCATCGGCAAAGATAGCACAATTACAAGAGCGCAAGTAGAGTCTACCGATTATATAAATAATTGTATTGAAAAAAATTTGGCGTTTTTATCTCATATTCCAAGTTCAGCATATTATTGGGCAGCGCGTAAAAAAAATCTGTTTGGCAATGATAAAACAGGTTGAAAAACTAACATTTTTTTAATAAAGAGTGCAAACGAGATTTGTTGGTCAAACTTAATAAAATTACTTTACAAGCTGAAGAATGACGGTGTTAAGATCAACGATGATACCTTGGCCACTCTTCACTACAATTCAAAAGCTACGCATATAAATGAAGATCCGGTCACATATGCGATTCATTTTAATAAACTCGTAGACAACAAAATTATGGCAATTTTACAATAAAAACGACACACTCCATTTAAGAGTCATTATGTAAAGGCATAACCGTTCGGATTTACCGAAACCGATGGATACTGTAATGGATATATCACATGCGCCACATGTGAAGCAGGCAAAGCAGCTGTTGCAATTAATGGTCTGACTATTTACACTACATTGAAAATTTTCATTGGCAAAAATTTACCGCTGTCCAATAAGGTTGTCTAACAATTTCGAACGTTGCTCAAGTACGTACGTTGCATTATTATCGATGAAATTAGCATGATGTCAGCAGAACTTTTACATCAAGTCGTTGCCAGATTGAAGCAGACAACGGAAGAGATTACGATCGAGCCTTCGATGGAAAAGACATATTTTTAGTTAGAGATCTGCGACAGTTGCTGCCAATCCGTGCGACTTCGATATTTAAACAAATTAAATTGTCTCTAGCTATTTCAATGCTTTGGCAAGGCCATCAATTTTATCAATTGACTCAAGTCTCGAGGCAATCGAATGCAATTTTCTCTCGTATACTCACTAAAATTGGCCACGGTGAGAAATTGGAAGCCGACGCGCAGAGATTAATTGAGTCAAGATTTGTTACAAAAGAACAGGCAGATAATCTTTTCCCGTATGGTGTGAGACTCTTTTGGAGGAATCACACAGTGAATGAATATAATTTGAGTATACTCAACAGGGCAGAAGATAGATTAGTCTCCATTGCGAATGACACATTCGTCGGATGCTACAGCGCAGAAAAATTAGGGTTTGTTCGGCAGAAACTTTATAAAATGTTGATACTCTATACATGTGGGATGCGAGCACCTCCAAGCCAAACACTTAAATAGGCATTCGTGGGGAGATTAGACGGTGGGCCCGGGATAGCTCAATGGTTAAGAGCAGTCGCCCGGAAAGCGGAAGACCCGGGTTCGAATCCCGGTCCAGTCAGTCCAACGGCCCAATTTTTCACGAATCCTACATACATGTGGTTTGTCATACGAACTGACTCTAGTGGTTGATATGCCATACATCATTACAACGAACGTAGATGTAGTCGATGGATTATCTAATGGAACTTACGGTTATTTAAAACTTATTAAAAAATACGAAGCTGTCCCTCCAGAGGAGAATGCAAACATTGGAAATGTTAAACGACTTTTGTTAAAATTCGCTGGCAGCTCTAGAATTGGTCAAAAGACGAGATTACTGGCCGCAAAATATATGCATGACAAAAATATATCCAAAAACTTGGTCACTATTGGTCGACGCAACGCCTCTATTCATCTCAACAATAATCGAACTGTCACGGCAAAAAGGAATCACTTTCCACTGACGCCTACTTGTGCCATGACTATCTACAAATCTCATGGTGGAGCATTCGATCAGACTGTTTATTTTTATGAAAAATCTCATCAACAACAACTTTTCTACGTCGCATTATCGCGAGTTACAAGCTTTTAAAGCCTTTTTATAGTATCACCTATTCAAGACAATACATTTTACCATGGGCTAAAAAATTCTGCTGCTACTGCGCCACTGCGAGCTGAACTCGAGCGCTTGATTCTAAATCCACTTCGCACATACCAGCAAGTCTTATTAGGCTTCAACCAGGATAAACTTGCGATCCTTACGCTCAATTGTCAAAGTTTCAGGGCTCACCAAACAAATTTCGACGACGCTATTTCACAAAATTATACGTTACTCATGTTGGCAAAGAAGTAGTTAGATAATGACGAACGTGTTTCGATACCTAACTCGATTACTGCGTACAATTTAAACGACCGGGCTAAAGAGCAGCTGGCGTAGCGATCTATCTCAAACAGAAAAACTCACATGTTGTGACTCTTCATATGGACATTACTTATCGTCAAATAAGTGGACTGGGTATTGTTAGTCAAGATAGTGAAGACACATGTGCGGCAGAATGCTTATTTAAAATGGACAAACAGTGATTTCTGTGGTCGTATATATTTCTCCGAATCAAATGGTTCAAAAAATTAAAGATTTCTTGCATTTTAAACTTTTACCATATATTAAAGGCAGTTCTGCACTTTTAAAAAAAAACTATTACTCGAATCTCATGATTTTAATTGGTGATTTTAACGTAAACTTCAGTTTACTAGAACCTCATAGCTTTTTTGAATGATGAACTAAAACTCGAAATGAACACAAATCGAGATGTTTCGAAAACTAACGGTGATACTGTTATTGACGGAGTTTTTAGACGGTTTTTAAATATTTTAAAATCACAATTATATGTGTCATATTTTAGTAATCATAAGTTTCTAACTTCAAAAACAATTTATAATGCATAAAAATCCCGCCTAAAATGTCCGGAAGAAATAATGAAAATTAAAATGAAAAGTTGTTCATGGATATACTATCAGACTGTTCTCATGCTATATGCAGATGAGTGGCTCAAATATAACGACAATGGTGGTATTATTGTTTTCATATATCAAAGTAATCGTTGAATACATTTGATCGAATCGGAAGATGATACTAGATCCTTCTATGACACAGATTAAGACGTAAATGTCAATGATGTCGATGATTGATTAGAGAATGATATGAGATTCGAACTAGAAGCATATGATAGAACCTCCAGCGGAAACACGATGACTCAAGATCAAGAAAACGTATTGGGAATAGTACAGTTATTTCTTGGTAATGATTTCTTTGAATTATTAGTCACAGAACAAAAAAATATAGCTCGAAGGTTGTAGACAAATTTAAAGAATATAAAGCAGTGAAATGAGTTGACGTCACAGTGAGAAAAATGAAAAGTTTTTAATTTTAATTATCGTGTTGAAACAAAGACAAAAAGATAATATGAATGATTATTGGTCCACTCTTTTCATATATAGAAACTCCAATATTCCCTAAAATAAAAAGCCGCAATAGAATAATGGAAATATGAAAAATGTGGCATTTTTTTAATAATGATTTATTGAATAACAAATCAGACAAATTATTTAAAATTAGAGAAATTTGATATTATTTACAATAAAAATTCCAAAGTGTATATACACGAAAGCGAAAATTATTACCGGATGAAGGCATAATTCCTTGGCAAGAAAGATTATCTTTCACGCATATAATCCTGCAAAGTTAGTGAAATATAGAATCCGGATGCTGTGCGAAGCAATGTCAGGATATATTTGTAGTTTTAAGATCCTGGATCTTTATGTAGAATTCCATCATTATATTTACATAGACATTTATTACAATAACGTACACACAGTTGAATTATTTATACAGAAAAGATAAGAGTTTATGAAGCAATACGATAAATAGCGGGTTTCCTTAAATTTCAAAGAACATTACATTAAAAGAAAGTAAAACCAAATTTTCGAGAAAGGGAAAAGTTCTTCTACAAGTGTAGCAAGCAAAGCAAAACCGAACAGTAAGAAACATTTTTATCATTCATTCCGTATAAATGCTAAACATTTTACGTTGGTTAGGGAAAAGAACAGAACCTAAATATGTTATGGAATACAACAAATATATGAGTGGAGTTTATCATGCAGATTTTGAGAAAATATATAAGACCCTGAGCTATCGCCATGTATGTACGGTCCTGGGCCAGCTGGGGCTTGGAACGTATTTTATTTCTAGTGGCGTTTAGCGCGTTTGTTAGTATGTATGTAAGAAATGTAAGAGATTGTAGTTACACCTGGTAACTTTTATATTATAATTTTGGAATTAAATGTGTGATATTGCTATTTGTGAAAATGAAATGTTCTATCACAATCACTTAAACTCAAAACAGATCAATTTATGTCTTATTACAATATTTTTCGAAAAATCACGAATGGACAAAAAAAAGCAATGCCTTATTTTTATAATGCTGCTCTTTTTAATTTATTTTTAGTTAAAGAAAAAATAAATAATAATAAAATGACATAGAAAGTATTTTTACTGAAAGTACAATAGCATTGATAGAAAAACACGAAATTCTAATTTTAGATACCGAAGAGGCATAATATTCGAACGCGAATGGAAGAACAAAACGAGCACTGAATATGACCCAACGACTAGACTATCCCAACATTTTAAAAAACAATAATTATTAAAAATTTTTACGGGTGGAAATAAATTATACTCTAACCGACGAAGTAGAATATACAATGCTAACAACAATATTGGATATACACGGTATGTATGCAACTATTGTAATGTGCCATTGTATAAATTGGCATGCTTTGAACGGAATCGCACTGTTAAAAAATATTAAAATGCGTTATTATTTTTTTATTTTATGTTTGGAACGTGGTATTTATCTTTAGTCATCTTTGATTATCTTAATTTTCAAACTAGAAAAATTATACTTTTTAAACGACCTACAGAATAATTGTTACATATATTATCAATTTCATGTTTTGTATAAACAATATGTAAAATAGTTATTCAAAATTTTACCGTAAATATAATTAAACACTTCTTGTTAAATATTTTTCAGACTTCGTTTATTTCAAATAATGTATACCAGTCCGCGTTACTTGCAAAAAATGCGCGGCGGTAGACAGCGTAGTTTAGCTTGCCCAAGCACGGTGAAAGCAATACAGTTCGCTATGATTCGCGCGGTCGGATAAGTGTTAAAAAGGGGAAAAAATGCGGAAAGTGACTGATATCACAACATGTGAATTACAAAATTTTTTGGATTAGTAATAATTATAGGCTTAGTTAGGAGGGCAAGAATTAACCAGTATTAGTCAACTAACCCCATCTTTGAAACACCAATTTTTTCGTAAACCATGAGCCGCAATTATATAGGTTTCGAGAAATCTATAAATATTTACATTTTCTGATAACAAAAATAGTTTTTCAAATGCTGACATGTTGTACTAAGTGCAACATCTAATCGATTACTTTCCTAAAAAATTTGAAGGGAACTTTTCTCCAGGGCAGAATATATCATTAATGAAGGTAGGATACCGTGTCGCGGTCGACTCAATTTCAAAGTTTATAATCCAAGTAAAATAATCAAATACGGTTTAATAGGCAGAATAGCATGCGATTCTATTATTGGTTATATATTAAGATTCAAATTATGTTTTGGTACGGAACAAAAAGTAGAAAAACTGTAATGAACTTGTTAAAAAATTATTCAACCTATTCGAGACCGATTGCATACTGTGTGTGCGATTTCTTTTTGAGCTAAAAAGACGGATTGCAATCCAGGTGTGCAATAGTAGTAATGAGCAATAATCAGTTATTCTAAGTAAAGTAGTCGTCAAGTTAAAACTACTTTTGAATTAATAGAATCTGTGGAATACAGAAAAACAAAATTTTGCATTGGTTTTGTTTACCTGTCGGCAATCCTGGATTATGTTCCTTTCTTTTTTTTGTTAAATAATTAAATAATAATAATTAGTTGCTTATCTTCCCATACTTCCAATACGCCCCCTTTTTACCTGGTCACGCTATATATTTATAAAATTAAATAAATAAATAAATTAATACAAATATAATAATAAAAGAAAATAATCGGCTTACATTAGCGGATATTATCGATCATCAAGCAGGGAGGGGGAACAGGATTCTTTATCAACTATATTCTATGTAAAAAGAAAATTAATAATAATAATAATAATAATAATAAT
The DNA here is from genome assembly GCF_010416935.1 of Polistes fuscatus. Classification (NCBI taxonomy): domain Eukaryota; kingdom Metazoa; phylum Arthropoda; class Insecta; order Hymenoptera; family Vespidae; genus Polistes; species Polistes fuscatus. The sequence continues at coordinate 45,752 of NW_025113167.1, read as the reverse complement.
AATAATAATATAATAATAATAATAACATAAATAAAAATAAATAAGGAAAATAAAAAATTAACAATGAAAATTAATAGTGATAATATAATAATAATAAATAATAATAATAATAATAATAATAATAATAATAAAAGTAATTTTTTTTTAAGTTATTTTTTAAAGTTATTTTTGAGGTTATTGAGGTTATACTGGCTTTGGTATGCCAAAGAAGTATAACTTCTTACGTGCGTACACAAGTCACACACAAGTTTTTTTTCATTATAATATGTATAAGAAAAGAGAAAGTAGAAACTAAATATAACCCTTTGTTGCGTAAGAGTGTGCTATGTTGTAAAATGGTGGCGATTGAAATTATCACCTGATATGTTGTCGTATCGGATCCTCTCGAATATTCGCGAACCGAAACCGATGAAAAAACAAAAAGATAATAGAGAGGATAATGTATATATATAGGCAACAAAGGAACAGATAGAAAGCAAGGTTTTAAGATAAGAAGCAAGATTTAAAGTATAAGGCGAGATTTAAAGTAAAACGTAAGGTTTAAAAGGAAATAGTAAGATTTAAAGTAATGTGTATGGTGATTATATTAAAATATATAAATATCTTGATTTTTCTTTACAAAATTTTCATTTTCATTACTTAGTTACACTACTTTATTACCTTAAGATATTTTCAAAAAATTATTTTTCGTTTATATTATCGTTTATATTCGTTTATATTTGAAATCGTGTATTTAAATCAAAACTAGGGGTAGTAAGTCGCGACTCCCTACCTCGCTAGCGATAAAAAATTCTCCGAATGACCAAGCTCGTTTACGCTATCACTTTTTCGTGGGTAACCCCCTCCGTGGTTACATTTTGTTTTGGGTATCAGAAGCAGCACGATGTTCGAAAGTCTCTACGTTTGGATTTTGTCTTTTTAACACCCTGGTTCTAGTAATACTTTTAGGTGGCGACGAGAACATAGTTGATTTATTTTATTTTAAATAAATATAATGAAATAAAATTAATATAATTTTAAACTTAGTTTTAACTCAGCCTTAATTTAATTCAACGTTAAATTTCAAATGTACCTTGCCAAGGTCTTTAATATTTATATTTGACAAAGTTATTTTTAAATACCCTCTAAATTTTAAACAGAGTAATTACGCCGTTGGTTGTTGGTTAAGGTTAATAAACAAGTTCAATAATAGTTTCTTCTTACAATATTGCGAAAATATTATCTCCTCTAAATGCGAAGTCAGTTTTTCTGTTTCCTTATTTAGCTTAATCCGGTTTAAACGAGATTAGGTAATATTATTCTAACTTTTTTTTAGTTTGTCTTCTGCGTTTTTGCCTATTTACCAAAACAAGGAGATAGTTTTTAAGGTAAATTTTTTCTATTCTTTAAATGGAATATTCGTTAGCAAAAACAGAAGCGTAAGACTCTTCTAGATTTCGTCAGCTTACTTTTTTTTCCTTTAGTTCATTGCCTGTTTAATTTGCCTCGTTCGTTTACAAGTAACGCGTAGCAAAAGCACAGTACCAGGAAATACGGAAAAGTTTTTGTTCACTCTCCTTGACTGCTTAAAGTAAATATACAACGAACTACTTCTTATAAATAAATTTAAAATTGACGAAATGTTTAACGTATTTCGTCTAATGCCAAAGAGAAAAAAAAACTCTTCTGGCCTAAATTTCTCGTAATAAATTTTACCTTTCGGCTCTCGATAAATAAGACTTTTTTGTTAAAAAATTAATACTTGTCGGCCCTCAATAAATGAGTTTTTTTATCAATTAATTTTATTTTTGTCTAAGCCTTGTTTACGACCTTTCGGTTCTTAATAAATGAGATTTTCCGGTTTTGTAAAATAATTACCTTTCTAATTGTCGAGACATTGATTATGACTTTTCGGTTCCCAATAGGTGAGATTTTCCAATACCGACAATTATTTAAATTCAAATCACCTTTCGGTTCCCAATATATGAGATTTTTTAGTTAAAACGCCTACTTCACTGTTACCTGTAATAATATCTTATCAACGTAGCTTAATCAAGACTGTAAATTACTTTTAAAAACAATTTTGTGACATGAAAACTTTGATTTTTGTATTATTTCCTAAAACTATATTTGCAAATTAAATTTTTTTTTCATTACTGAGTTACATTACTTTATTACCTTTAAACATAATTCTAAAAAATTATTTTTCGTTCATATTGTTTTTTTCATTATTCAACTAATTTTTTAGACTTTCTATCATTTCTTGATAACTCTCTGTGTATTATATTCTGTTCTTTATTATTGAAAGCGAAATAACTATTTAATATTATCTAACTACTTTTAAAATAAGTCTTTATCAATATCAATAATGTATTTTTATTCTAACTTACATTGCAATCTTGGTGTTTAATCTGCTCTTTGCAATAAATATATTCTGAGAAGCGAGGAGCACCCACTGTGTGCAATCACCTTATTTATGAGAATTCACTTATAAATTTGGTGATATCCATAATAAACAAGTTTTTTTTATTAAAAATGAACAATATTAAAGACATAAGCAACAACAAGAAGTTTCCTTCTCGGGACCGTGTTCGAAAAAATCGCCGTCTTGAATGGGTTAAGTATAATTAGCCGTCAGATTCTAGGTTTTTAGTAAAAGTTCTAAAGTTACAAAATTATATAATTATATATCTATATATTTATATATTTAATAATTATGTATAATTATAAAAATAGGTGTCTTAGGAAATTTGGACGGGTTAGAAGTTCTTTTTGAACATTATTTTATATATATATTTTTTGAACGTTATTGATAACGTTCAAAAAGAATTTCTAACCCGTCCAAATTTCTAAGACACTATTTTAATAATTTTATTTTCTGGCAAGATAAAAACCAATTAAATTAATATATATATTAAACAACTTCCTATTTATTAATTAGGATAATGAACAAAATAAAAAAATTTTAATAAATTTATATTTATAAAATAAAACATAGAATTAAGTTTTTCAACCTAGTATGACTCATATATTTATCTTGTTTTTCGATTTGAAAAAATACAAAAAAAGAACGTTTTCGAGTTATTTTAAATATAGAGAAACGGATAATCACATTGCAGTTGTATTATTATATTAAATACAGGACTTCTATTAATTAATTGTTTAAATGTAATACACATTTTCATGTTTTCTTCATTTGAACAAAAAATTAAAGGAAAACGAAAAAGAGAACAAAAAAATAAAGGCGTTTCCGAAAACAGAGCGGCACATACGCGATCTATTGTCTTCTACGATTAAGCGGAGTAGGGATTTCAAAGAAAGACAAAGTTAGGAAAAAAAAGCTAAAAGAAATAAAAATGCTTAAATGATAAGCAAAAATTCATAGACAATAGACGATAGAGGTAAGAAGGTAGTTAAAGTTGGAAATTGGTTAGAACTCTATCACAATGTTAACATATCGCGTATATCTCGTTTTAAGGTTTCTTAGACTCAAACGATGATTTAAGGAAATAAAAATAAATTTTTTAGTAACTTTATCAAAGTAACGAAGTCTCGTATATTCTCCTAACAAAGGATTAGCGAAGAAAAAATTAATGTCGATATTCCCAGAGCGTATAAATCAGTTATGATAGCCATTAAATGGGTAGCTCTGTATTGTTACTTATAAAGCTGTACAGCATTTTGTTATTTCAAAAATCGTGTTTCAATTTGTAAGGAAAATAGTTTTTTAAGAATACATTATATTTTCAGTTTTTTTTAATGATAATTTAAAATAAGATTTATTAATGTATGAATTAGGACCAAAATCTAAAATAATAGCAAAGTGACGAGCATAGAATTAAAGAAAATGAAAGTCAAAGTTGACTGTTATTTGATAATAGACGAAAATGAACTTATTGTTAGTGATAATTGCATCATTTTTTAATTGAGTGATGTTATTATACACAAAATAGCATCTAAAAATATGCGGGTCCTGAAAGAACTGAGCGCCGTACGTAACATATTAAGAATTAAAGTAAGATTCTTACCATTTTGTGTAGTAGCTCCTGGAATTTGGCTCTTTAACACACTTTCTATCAATAAGAATAATATGAATCTAGTAGCGGAAAAAAAAAACTAATTTTACTAAAATTTATTCTCTTAAATTCGATTATCTTGAAATTTATTCTTTTACGTTAACGATCAATCTTAAGAAAAAATACACTGACTTAACCTAAAGCAGATACAGACTTATTAAGGAAAAACATAAACGTAAGATTCAATAGTACAAACGAAAATGACTCGCTTCGCTTCGTGATCCTCTTTATAAACCTATTTCAGCCCCCACTTCCTTGACCAGTTATTTCCCTTCCACAACGAATCAGTTTTCAGGATTTGTGAACTTTGTTCCTCATTGGATAGTGATACTGACGCCCACAAGACTCTTTGGCTTAGGAAACTAACAAAGAGCTGACAATTGCCATCGACGACGGAACTTTCGATCGTAGCAGATAAAAATAGAAAACGATCTATAACACTACTAAAGATATAATTTTTCGAGTAAAAAAAATTCGTGAATAAAAAGAGCTGCGTAAATGTAAGAATAGACGTATAGTACTTGAAATACTTAAATCCTACAACTCGCTACTATGATACAAGAAGCAGCTTCAATGCTAGTAAGTTTAGACTCTAAAGTCGAGTATCTTTTGAAATGTATATGTTTCTACTAAAGTGCAAAATCAGTTATTTTGCAGATTACTTAGGTATGTGCAGATTAACAAGAGTGATCGATCCGTTAGAATATTGAAAATTATTTAATTTCACAAATTATCTAGGTAATCTGCTAATTATTTAGATAGTCTGTACAGTATCTACTAGGTAATGATAGTTTCCTACTATGTTAAAGCGATAATAAGACGTCTTTTGGAACAACAGCAATGTTTGTGTACTCTTAAATTAACATAATATTATTTATTTATTTTTCGACATCTAAACAATCAAATCAACACAATCATAGAATTAACAAATTACTTGATAGAATTAATCATCAATCAATTAAAAAACTATAATAGAAAGAATCAAACAGTATAAAATATTATTAAAATTAACCAAATTAATTTTTAAAACATATGATAAATTTGTATAAATATTGAATTTATTTTGTCAAATGAAAGAATGAATAGTGTTTATATGTGTAAGAAAATATAGCTATAATAAGAAACTAAATATGACTCTTTTGTTGCGTACGAATGTGTTTTGTTTGTCATGCGACATCGCTTCATGTGTGGTCCTATAAAAACCTCCCGAATATTCTCGATCCGGAAGTAGGAAGATTCTCGAATTTTTATGGTCGGAATGATCAAGAAACTTCGATTAAGAATGTAAAGAAATAAGAAAATGTAATAGGAGAGAAAATGAGTATATATAAGCGACGAAAATTTTATATTGTTTCTAGGATGAGTTTGTGTGTTTTTTATTTATGAAGAAATAAATATGATCGTATCTTCATTAACATTTACAAAAATTATGCTTACTTACTAGTTTAATCGAAAATTGTTTTTTTTTTTAAGTACATAGCACTTTGTTTTTTACGACGACACATACTTTAATGGGTACATTAAGTAGGTAAATAATGAAAAAGTCTTCATTCCGCAAGTTAACGGAGCCAATCAATAATTCTGTAGATTAATTAGATAATGTGTACATTAACAGCTTTCGAGCTTAAGCGGTAACATCTGTATTGTTGAAAGAGATTCAGTCTGAACGGGTTGAATTTCTTAATATTCTGTTTAAACGCTTCTAAAAGAATAATTTTAAAGTGAAAGACAAAGAACGTCTCAGATAGATAAAAAAATTAAAAAATTTAAAATTGCAAAAATTACTCAATGAAAATTCACTTCAAGCGATTTCAGAGTTTTTTAAAGCGTTAAGTGGCACTTTAATGACTGCTTTAAAACGCTTGCATGTAATGAAAAAAATTCATAACGAAGAAAAATGGTAACCACACCTACAACGCAAGAACTAAATTTACCACATAATATTTTAGAAAAAAAAAAAAATAAAATATAATTAATGTTTATTTACATATTTTTAACTTTTATTTAATTTCAAGTTAAAAATATTGTTATAAAAATGCTAATTAATATTAAAAATATGTATACAGTAAAAAAAATATTAATACAGACTCGCTTTCAAAGCGAGTTTTTTTTAAATTTAATCTTATATTTCGACTGGTATATAAATTTATTAAAATTGAAATAAATAAATAATAAATCAAATTTTTAATATTTCTTTAAGTATCTATTAAATGTCCATTCAGACTTAACAAAATTTTCTAAAAATATACCGACAATTAAACATATTTATATTAAAAAAAATACAAATAATAGAAACTAGCTTTACTTGAACCAGATTTCCACTATCTTAGTTGTATAGTTTTAGTTTTAATGCTGTAAGCATATCTCAAAAGTAATAAGTAGTAAACTACTAACTGAGATTGTGCGCACTTAATATACTACTCGAAATTTGGTATACATATCTTACTAGGGATGATCAGGTATGCCCCCTCCGATTTTTCACAATTTTTAACATTTATAGTATTCCATGAGAATATTCATTGTGCCATAAACTTGACATATATTCAGCTGTTTGCTAAAAAACGCTTGAATTTTCACATAGATACCTATTCTTTTAGTTGTGTAGTGTAGTAGTCTACAATAGTGACGCTGTGTGCGTGTCACTGAGGTCGCCGATATCTCTATCTTATTTCGACAGTAAAAATTAGCCTTTCTTTTTTTTTCCAATTTCTATTATGCATTATTGTGAACAAAGCTTAACAAGATGACTGTCGTCGCTTTTCACATGATGTCTGCCACGCCTACTTTTTTATATATTATGGAATGCGTATTTTGTTAAAATTCTATTTACAACTGATAAACAGTAATTTGTAATGTTGTTTTATCTATTATTTAAAGTAAGGTCACCGGTAACCGTCGAGGCGCGCTGTAGACCATTTTAGGATTATTTGCTCCTTCTAAATACGGAAAAGATTGCGGAATTTATAGTAACGAATAATTATGACCGAGACGATTGATTTTATTTGCAGAAGACCTATACACAGACCAAAGAGACCGAATTCCACGAAAAAATATATTATACTTATTCGATTTATAAGAGTCACAAACTGCTTCGAAGCAGCACCTCCAATGGATTTTTTGGTATTTTCTTAAGATTTTTCTATTTTTTATTTTCTTCGAAATTTCATGTTTGTTTGCAAGAATCTGAAAATGTATAATTTTCAACAAGTATTTGTGTTGTAAATTCAATTATGTATAGAAAGAAGTAACTCCTCTAACTAATTTTTTTTTATAAAAAAAAACTAGTATGTGTACTTATGTACGCACGTAAGAAGTTATACTTCTTTTTCGTAACAAAAAAACTTTTTTTACACGCATACGCCTTACAACGTTCCGTGTTTGTTTGTGATAGATATTTTTTTTAGATAAATTTTTATAACTACAGTAGTAAGCATTACATTACTCTGCATTGGTTTCAGAAATCTCCAAAACTGAAGCAGAGTTTACATGTATTCTATACTGGACAAAAGCTGCAAGAGATTATAGTTTAATAAGAACTATTGTAAAAATAATTTATAAATAACTAAAAGCATTCATTTTTCAATTCTTTTTAAAATAATAATGCACATAGTTTTTCAGTGTGAATAAAAAAAAGAAGACGTCTTCCAAAATCGTTAATGATTCAGTATCGTCGGCTTTTTCTTATCATTGTTGAAAATAATGCGCTCTCTCTTCCAGTAAAATGATTGATCATCTATGCAGACAGAATAAGTTTTCTATCATTTAATAAACAGTTTTTAAAAGAATTACAATAATCGATTCTTTTTTACATAAGGTTATTATTTTTACCATCTAATAGGTTCTGGTCTTGATTATTCCTCCTAACTGCAGCTGCATTCTATTCGCCATAATTAAAATGGAAACTCTACGAGAAACATTAGTTAGTACAAATTTACAATATCTTCTTTTAAGTTAAACATAAAAATATCTTTCAATACCTACTACGATGATCGAGATAATTTTGCGTCAATAAAAATAGTATACAAGTATTTCCCATTTTTTATTAAATAAGCAATACTTAGATGAAATTCTTCTTCAATTCTATTATTGGAATACTACTGCATAAAGATTTTCCCAGAGTAAGTAAAATAAGGGCAGCGTCTTCCAAAATCTTTAATGTTGTAAAATTGTCAGAACTTCTTATCGTTGTAGAAGTAGTGTGCGTTTCTCTTCCAGTAAAATGATTGAACACCTATGCAGAAAAAATAAGTTATTAATTCTGTGAATATTATTTTTCAAGGGTAATATAATTTATTGTTCTAAAAGTACATCATTATTATTATTTTTACTTTTTAACATATTCTGGTCTTGATTATGCTTGTTAATTTAAGTACATATTTTCGCACTATAATTTCATTTTTAATCTGTACGAAGGAGAAATTAGTTATTAATAATCTTTAATTTTTTCCTGTTAATCAATCAACCAGTAATGTCTATCATTTACCTGGAACGAAGCTATGCCATACATTTTGTAAAGAAAAGAATTTTTGTAATAGAATGTATTTCCTGTTTTGAATTTAAAATTTTTAATGATTAGATTGCATATTTTCATTAAATTTTTTGATAGGATATTTATTTTTGTGCTTCTTCCAAGTGTAAATAAGCATTGCCACGGTTTTGCAGTATCTCATCATGATAAATGTAGGACAATACTTAACATTGTTAAATGAATGTGGTCTTTCCTGTTAAATATTTTATACTTTTACTGAAAGAATCACATTCAGTATATTAATGCTTAGAATAAATATTTTTTTAAAACAATTATACTAATCGTTTCTTCTGTATACAATTTTATATTTTTTACCATCTGACAGATTGGGGTCTTGATTATTCCTCGTAACTGCAGCTGCATTCTATTTTGCATTATAATTTAAATAGATTCTTTTAAAGAAGACATTAGTTGATACTAGAGTCTACAATATTTCTTGTGAGTTTATCTATAAGAAAGATAATTGACTATGTTCATGAGATTATATTCAACATATTTTACTTCTTTATAAGAAAATCAAATATATTGTAAAGTTTAGGAAAAAATTGGGCTGCTTAACTTACTAGACCACGATTCGAAACCCAGGATATTTCGTTTTCTGTGCAACTGCTCTATCCATGAATTTATCCTGGGCACACGGATCAACCCCTCTCACGAATACGTTTTTATGTATTTGGCATGGTTGTCCGCTCGATATCACATATTTAATATTTCATATAGATTCTTATTTGTTTTGTTTTCTAA